>NW_016803416.1:1073561-1080245 GCF_001698545.2 Rhinopithecus bieti
GCAAAACTGGAAAAATTCCCTTTGAAAACTGGCACAAGACAGGGATAATTTTTTTTAAAATGTCTTCATGAATGAATATACCAGGCATTAGGTGTAGCAATCAAGAACAGGATGAGAAATAAGGCTTGATGTTATCCTTGCCAGAATTTGTAATCAGGAAACAAAAAATAATACAGCTTCTCATAGGGTTATAGTGAAACTCAAGGAGATCCTGTATGAAAAACGAAGCAGAGTACCTGGCACTTAGTAAGATGCTTCATGGTTGTGACCCCAGCAACGACTCAATTAAAAGTATACATATCTCATATTTTAATAAGACATATTGCTAGAGTAATGTATCAAAAAGACGTTAGAGATAGAAATGCATTATTTAGTTTGTGTACCCAATTTTAAGCAAAATAGCAAATCAAGTAACATTTGTTCAACTTAAGTGAAATTTCCAGGAGTTGGTTAATGTTGAATTATAATTGAAAGAGTAAATGAGCAGGGAGAAGATGAATTAAAGAATGAATGAAGGAATAAATGCAAACTCACAATAGCCGAACAGAAGAGCAAAGAAAGAGATGGTGTTAAATTTTGGGTAGTGCTGTTTCAGCTAAAGCTAAATCATTTTCATGATTTGCACAGCCTGCACCTCATCCAGAAACAACTTTCCCTGGAGGGTTCACAGCCTCTGAGAGCAAATATTCTCAGAGGAAGTTAGATGATTCATGAGATGACTCCTAGGGAGACTGTCAGAAATAAAATCTCTCAGGAAAAAAAAGTCTGACAGAGAGAGAGAGAGAGAGAGAGAGAGATCAAGGTGACTCATCAGATTTATATTCTGTTGATCATTCATTTGGTGCTATTTCTAGGCAACATACAGCGTAAAGAGAGGTAAAGTGATGTTGAAACGGGAAGTTTACAAAACAGGTTGGCTGAGCATACTAAAAGGGAGTTTGTCTCAAGATGGTACAGGAGAAGTAAGTTTGGCTTCAATAATCTCTGAGTCTTTGGGCCTTCTAGATTCTTCCTCTTGGCAAAATTGCCATAGCTGCATATTTTAAGGAGCTCTGTGGCATCTCTTACTGAATCACCCAATAGGTTTTTAACAGCATCACAAGTTACTCCTGAATGGTTAAGATCACTTCTTTTATCCTGGTGTGAACCATTAAAACTAATAAGATTTCATCTGGCTGAGGGATTCACAGAATTATAACATTTCAGAGTTGGAAAGGTCTTAAAGGTCACAGTTTTCATTCTGCACTGAGCGTTGGGAGGAGTGAGAAATTTTATGCATTTATGAACCTATGAGACTATTACGACAGTCCAAGAGAACAGATTTAAGATGAAGACGACGTTTACTAGCCAGGCGATTAATTGATTAAATTAAATATTAAGAGCATTACCATCAGTGAGCTATAAGCTGACTTTAGCAACAGACATTTTGGAAAATGCTTGTCTTAGTTATATACTGGAATTATTGGCACTTTTCCTGCAACTGTTTTTTTCAGATCTCAAACAGAAGCACTTACTAAGAGTGAATCTAAGATCCTGCCTTTAGTTCCAAGGCCAGTCTTTTTCAAAATATGTTAGCAAAGTTAAGACTTTTATTTTTTATTTTTTTTATTTTTTTAGGGTTGAACGCCGAGATCTCTTCCCACCCATAAAAAACCCAGAGAATAAAAAGAGTTGGCCCAGGCATTGAATGTGAAGGCATTTCTGTATGTTTCTGGCTCCTATAAAACAGTAATTTCTCTAACAGTTTAAAGCTTCAGAAATCTCACTTTGCAATCAGCCACTGCTGGAGTCAGGTGAGGTCAAGGTTAATGCACAGAGGGTATGCATTTATTCAATCTAGATTTATTGAATAACTAGCATAGGTTAGTCCCTGTAATACAGAAGTGAATAATAATATTGTCACTGGTATAGAAATATGGACAATAGAGTCTCAGCAAGAAAGATGACTAAGGCTACCCATGGGGGAAACAGAGAAAAGCAATCTTGAACAATCTTGAAGGATGAAAGAAAGATTTCCTGATGGGGAAGTAGGGAAAGATATTCCAAGCAGATTTTTATTGTTATCATTAACAGCTAACATTTATCGAGTGCTTTCTATGGGCCACATGCTATGCTAAAAGCTTTATGTGCATTTGTTTGGTTCATCCTACAACCCATGAGGTAATTACTATTTTTTACATTTTTTTAATAAATGAGGGAATTGAAAATTCAAAAGTTCGAGTCCTGTACTCAAGCTCTTATAGCTAGTGGTCCTCTGACCCCATATAAAATGTACCCCTGACTATCATATTCCATGTTTTGACATGAAGTTTGCTCAACAATAAAATGATCATTCAGCTTCCCAAGTTTATTATTAATTTATTATTGAGATTGTCTCAATACTTAATATTTTAATTTGTGTTACAAATTTAAAATATACATCAATGAATCAGTTAGTCTCTTCTGGACAAACTACATTTCTGGTCTATAAAGCCAAATATCAGAAGCTGGACTGGGATTGCAGCTAGATAGTGAGACCTGAAATAACTCTTAATTGAAAGACTTCAGTGGAATTTCAGAGGCAGTCATGAAGCATATGGTCTGAAGCCAAGTTCTAAATCAAGTCAAGGCAAGAATTGAAAAGAAAGCCAATGTAGAAAGTTACAAGTCCAATTTCAAACAAGAAATGTCAAAGGAGGTGTGAGTGATTTAAAAAAGTAAAGTGCGAAAGAATACCTTGAATCTCTTAGCGTGCAACTCAGTTTTGTATCTCATTCCTATGGCCAAGGACAAAGATGTCTGTCACCTGTTAATGCACAACATCACCTCAATGCTTTTCCAGAGGAGAGAATAGATAAGGAGTTGGCACCTTATCTCTGAGGCTCTTGTTAAGCATCTAAATTTTTGTCTGTACATTTGGTAATATGACTGGTCTAATTGCTCAATATTTTGTCATGTTTAGATAGAAGTGCATGAGGAAGATAATAATGTCTATTTTGTGTTCTGTGCAGTGCATTGGTGATACTGGCCCCCCTTAATAAGGAAATCTCCACTGATACTCACCTCCCATGGTCTCTAAGTGATTTGATAATTACTGGAAAGCCATACATAGGCATTGGGCACAAACCAATTGTTTAATGGCTTTCATTTATTCATCCAGCAAATATTTCTGTAGTGTCTTCTATCTGCCTGGCACTATTTAAGGACAAGGGACACAGTGATAACAGTGATAAAGACAATAGAAAAATGGCTTATTCTTTTTTTTTTTTTTTTTTTTTAGAGAGAGAGTCTTACTCTGTCTTCCAGGCTAGAATGCAGTGGTGCAATCTTGGCTCACTGCAGTCTCTGCCCCCCGGATTCCAGCAATTCTCCTGCCTCAGTCTCCCAGGTAGCTGGGATTACAGGCACACACCACCATGCCCGGCTAATTTTTGTATTTTTAGACGGGGTTTCACCATGTTGACCAGCCTGGTCTCAAACTCCTGACCTCAGGTGATCCGCTCGCCTTGACCTCCCAAAGTGCTAGAATTATAGGCATGAGCCACGGCACCCGGCCAAATGGCCTATTCTTAAGCAATTTGTTTTCATTCTAGCGAAGGAATCAAACAGTAGTCTTATACACAAATACAAGATAGTTGAAACATAAGATGGTACAGTAAAGAGCATTACCAGGACAATGGTGTAGAGGGTTATTAAGGAGAGGGCTGGCATGTGCTTCTTTGGATGAGGTAGTCAGAAACAACCTCTCATGGCACTTCAACTGATCCTGGAAGCATGAAAGCCTGACCACCATGCAAAAGGACAGGAAAAGAAAGTTCCTGACAGAAGTAACAGAAAGAACAAAGGTTTTGGAGTGGTAGAAAGCTTAGTGTTCAAGGAACTTAGACTTGATTAGGGGAAGTTGCAAAGACCATGGAGATCCTTAGGGAATTTCACCATATCGATAGTGAAAGGAATTACCAGGCTTGCCATTTACAGAAGGCACTGAGACTTTGGATCAGAAACTTTCTAGGCAGCTAGACTCTTTTGCAAGCTAAGGTGAAGCATTCAGAAGGCTGCCGAGCTAAGCTCTGCCCACCCACTTCAGTGTTAAAATGTTCATTCCTATAAAATGTGTTTGATTTTCCTAAATAAAGAGTAGCAGTGGTTAAGAGATGGTGTCTGGAATCAGATAGCCTAGCTTTTTATTCCAACTCTAGACTAGGCATAAATGTATCATCTTGGATAACTTACTTAACACAGATGAGTCTTCTTCCTATTTATTCCAGAGACTTCTGTAAACTGCCTTGTATTGCCTTGGCTTCACCTCTGACTCCAGCTCTAGTTATAGCAAACAGTACTTATGGTCCGTGAGTCACTGGCAGCTTCCTGCCTTAAGCAAGAACCACCTCTTCTCCATTTGCAGCCTCAGGTCTTATCTAGCACAGTGGCATGGTGACCTGAGAAAAGCATGCTTTGCCCTCATGTGCAGCCTCAAAGTGAGGAAAAGTTAATGTTCCCAGGGCACGTCTCAACCAATGAGTGGAGGAACCTGAGAATCCTAAACCCCCAGACCCTCCTAAACCCTCCAGGGTGACAAAAGGACACCACTGTCTCCTTATCCAAAGAAAAACTTCCAGTTGCCTAGACACCTTGAAAACCCTCACCTGAAGAAGATGCCTTACAAAGTGATACTTTTTCTTCTCAAGATCCACCACCACTCATTCCTTTTTGCCAATACCAATAATTTGGGTCTCTTCTCAGCACAGTCTGAACAAGGATCCAGGATGTACTGTCCTGGCTAAGAGATTCTGGAACCAGTCCTAACCTACTGCTGGGATGGTTCCTTGAAGGCTGTACACAATAACAGTGCAGAGTAAATGAGGTGGAGATGCCAGAACTGCTTAGACAGAAAATTGAGGGAGCCAAAAGACTAAAGGAAGTGAAAATGTTAGAATGGGTTTATTATGCAAGAGCAGAAAACCCCACTAACTGCCTGTTCAGTAGAAGGACCCATAGAGACTCCTTTACTAAGGCCATGAAGGCTCTGCTGAAGATGAACAGATTTGAGAAGCCCAGTGGAGGCTTCCATCTGTTGGTGTGATAGTAGAGTCTGCTACCTTGGCACTGGGCTGCTTTGTATTGGCGTGTTTATAAAATGATCCCAGAATAACAAAGGCCCATGGGCAGAACTTAATTTTCAGAAGCAAAGTAGATGTGACTATCGTAATGGAAAGAGCTGGGTAGAAATCAAGATGCCTTTACCTGAAGGGATCTATGGTAACAAATCATAGATTAGAATATTCCAGAGGACAAGATAGATGGACAGCCCACAAGAGTGCTATTTAATTTGAATTAACGTAATTCCCTCCCTTCCCTGACATGCCCAAAATTGAGAACTGGCCGATGTCAGCTAACACAATGAAAAACTAGTCCTTCACCAAATTTCTGGATCTAAATTAGTTTACAGACCCAGAGGTTATTGATCAAAGGGCAGGCTTGTTTTCCTTGAGGAAGGACTCTATAATATCATCATTTGTATATGTAAGAAATATCTCCCCAAACAAATTTTCCAGAATAGCTGTGAAGAGGAAAATAGAACATCTAGACCTTTCAAGGACAGTTGAATACAGGGTCTGAGCTGACACTATCCAGGGTCCCAAAATACCATCCAGGAGCTCCAGTGGAGTGGAGGCTCACAGAATCCAAGTAATAAACAGATTTCTGATACAAGTTCATTCTACAGTGAGTTCATGGAGTCCACAGACATATTTCCCAATTCTCAAGTATATAATTGGGATAGATATATTAAATAACTGGCAGATGTTATTATTCCCTGACCTATGGAATATGAGTCAAAATTATAGGAAACTCCTAAGATTGCCTCCACCCTTGCCAAGACAATAAAGCATACATAATAATGCATCCCAGAAGGAATTCTGGAGATAGCCCTACCACCAGACATGCAGGATGCAGGGAGGATAGTTCCTACCTATTCTTATTCAATTCACTTGTATGGGACCAGAAATAATAAAACCTGTTAGTTGTGGTAGAAGACAGTGGACTCTTGTAAACTTCACCAAGTGTTATGATCACCCTCACAGCTCCTCTGCTGGATGCAAAATCCTTTTGAAACAGATCAACAGAGACTTTGGTACTGGTTCTGAGGCTACCAACTTGGTGAATTATCTAATTGTGTCACGAAGGAGGATCATAGGCAGTTTTCTCTTTTGTAGGAAGAACATTACATGCTCACTTTATTTTTCCGGGGCTATATAAGTCTCCTGCTCTCAGACACAGTGTAGTCAGCAGGAACCTTCATCACATTAGCATTCCTCAGAACACCATATTGGTCTACAATATTGATGATATCATGTTAATAAGATCTGGTGAAAAGGAAGTAGTAAGTACTCTAGATCTCCGGCAGGATAAATACATGTTGGAGGACTGGAGACAAACCACATGAAAAAATAGCTGCTCACCATGTTAGTGATGTTTTTAGGGGTCCAGTGGTCTAAGACAGGCTGGGACATCCCCTCTAAGGATGAGCAGTTTTTTTTTTTTTTGAATGAAATTTTTTTTATTTTTTATTTTATTTTTTTATTATACTTTAAGTTCTAGGGTACATGTGCATAACGTGCAGGTTTGTTACATATGTATACTTATGCCATGTTGGTGTGCTGCACCCATCAACTCGTCAGCACCCATCAATTCATCATTTATATC
>NW_016803416.1:1087357-1110941 GCF_001698545.2 Rhinopithecus bieti
GCTTTGTTTACCTACTTAAGCCTCAGCAATGGCGGGCGCCCCCCCCCCCCCCCCACCCCTGCCCCCCGGGTAGATCCCCCCAGACTGCTGTGTTAGCAGTGAGGGGGGCTCCGTGGGCGTGGGACCCTCCCGGCCAGGTGTGGGATACACTCTCCTGGTGTGCCTGTTTGCTTAAAGCACAGTATTGGGGTGGGAGTTACCCGATTTTCCAGGTGTTGTGTGTCTCAGTTCCCCTGGCTAGGAAAACGGATTCCCTTCCCCTTGTGTTTCCAGGTGAGGCGATGCCTCGCCCTGCTTCAGCTCTCACTGGTCAGGCTGCAGCAGCTGACCAGCACCGATTGTCCGGCACTCCCTAGTGAGATGACCCCAGTACCTCAGTTGAAAATGCAGAAATCACCGGTCTTCTGTGTCGCTCGCGCTGGGAGTTGGAGACTGGAGCTGTTCCTATTCGGCCATCTTGCTCCGCCCCCTGGATGAGCAGTTTTTATATCTTGTACCTTTTACTATCAAGAAGGAGCCATGGCACTTAGTGTGTCATTGTGGATTTTGAAGGCAACATACTGACTACATTTGGGAATAATTCTCCTTTGTGTTTATCTGGAGACTGAAAAGACTGAGTTTTGAATGTGGCCCAGAGCAAGAGAAAACTCTGCAGCAGGTCTTGTTTGTGGTATCAACTCCCCTGCAACCTGGATCACATGACCTGGCAGAGCCAATGATGCCCTCTGATAGATAAGTACGCCATTTGGAATCTCTGACAAACCTCAATAGAAGAGACACACAGATGCCTTCCATGGCAGAGAGAATGACTTACTATTTAAAAGACACCACCTGGAGTGCTGTTGGATCCTGGTAAAGACTGAGTACCTAACAACAGGCAACCTGGTAAGTGAAGCCATCAAACATGAGCTAGGTATTATCAGATTCTCCTAATTGCAACATCAGGTGGGTGCAGCAGCAATCCACTAGACACTGGACAATCAAAATGATCTATTCTGGATCAGGCCCAAGCAGGAGACATAAGTAAATTACATGAAGATGTGCCTCAACATATTAGTGATGTTTTTGTGAAGCTCATGACTATGGCCCTATATGATCAGAGTTTTCCTATGACTACATGATGAAGGCAGAAAAAACCTGAGAGCTGGTTCACAATATGTTGTTTTTTACCTCCTGCTATGCTGATTTGAGCTGAAAATGGACTGCTACATCAATATGGCCCCATCTAGATTTGGCACCAAAGGACAGTAGTGAGGGTGAATCCTCTACACTGGAAGTGTGAGCAGTACACTGCATCATTCCCTTTGCAGGAATGGAGAAGTACCTGAAAGTAACGACAGACACAGATCTTTGAGCACTCCTAAAAGGCATGGATTCTTGGTCATCGGCTAGGAAAAAGAAAGATTAGATCAGAGACAAGGGGATCTGGGAAAGAAGTACGTAGATGTACCCATGGAAGTGGTCAAAAACCATGGTGATCTTTTTATCTAACGTTAATAATGTCCACCAGAGACCATGCATTGCAGAGGCAGCACTTAACTGGGTGGATGATGCATCCACTGGTTGTCAGCAAGCCTCTACCCTTAGCCACCCTTGTGACTGTGCAATAGGGCCATGAACTGAGTAGCCATGGTGACACGTGAAGGCTCTGCATAGGTTGTAAGTTTGGGGTCCCTCTGATCAAGGCTAGACTATCTTTTGATACTGTTCAATGTCCAAACTGCCAGCAAAAGACCAACACTATGTCCCTTTATATAGCACCAATGCCCAAAGAGATCTTCCATCACTTTGTGACAACTTGATTACATCACATTTTTCATTTCATTTTAGAGGGGGTATCAGTTCACCCTTAAATAAACTGACACTTATTCCAGATATGTCTTAACCTTTCCTGCCTGCTGTATGTCTCTCAGGACCATCACCCAAGGACTTTCTGCATGCCTGATTTATGGACATGGGATTCCGTTCAGCATTGTCCATTAAAGGGATGCATTTTACAGCATAGAAGTTATAATAGTGGACCACTGGCCATGAAATCTTACCATATGCCACATCATTCAGAAGCAACCAGACCAATAAAATGATGGGAAGACCTGTTAAAGGCTCAGCTAAGCCATCTGCTTGGGGACAATACTTTGTCCTCAAGGAGGAGATAAATGTTTTGAACTGATGGCCGGTATGTCTCTGCTCTTCACAACTGAAAATGGGATCACTGTTAACATTGCTTTCATGTGTAGCCAAATATATTTGTTTTTATACCAGAAGAAAATGCCATGTCTGTTTTGGCTATTCATACTGAATCCCTAGTGTCTAGAAGAATGTGTGGCAACTAGAAGACACTTAAAAAACACTGCTGATGCAATGTATACACAACATTTCGTATATTAAATGCTTAATAAAAGGTTATTATCACAATTATGATTATTCATTCATTGTATGCCATAGATAAAGACATCTTTAGTCTGATTGTCTCTGTTTTAACCATGATACCACCTTAAAAGCCTCCTTGTTCATACGTTTGTTCAAAGTAAATTAGCCTAGGAAAGACGGCTGCTGCTGCTCTTCCCAGCCTCTCACAGCTGCACTGATCAATATGGAACTGGGCTTGGGAAGGCCTTTATGGGGCCTCCTACATTTCACCCTGTTTGTGGTCTCAACACTTGGATTCACCAGTCAGCCCTTGCCTGGGCACCCTGCTGACATCCAAACTTGAGAGAATCCTCAATATGCATGAATACTGCAATTACACAGACTTAAACTTCTCCATTCTGAGATAATTACAGAAATGAACTATGTTTCCCAAGCAAATCAGACTGTACAGATACAGGGAAGGGTGTCTTGGTGGGTATAAGGGATCTCAGACTTATTCTGGCTACATGCCCAAAATCAGCAACACAAGGAGCCCTCTGCCTTAGCAGAGAGAAGCTTCCTGCCAGAATCCTTACGGGAAATGCATACAAGCAATTCCTACCCTCAGAAACAGGAATCCTGCTGGCAGTTTGTTCTGTTTAAAAGAAAAACAGAAAACAGAAAAAGAGCTGATGTGGCTTCATCAAGCCCAATACCCCACCCTCCAAAAAAAAAAAAAAAAAAAACAAAACAAAAAAAACAAAAGTAATTGAAACAATTCCTGATTTGTGCCCTGAAGGAGTTTTGCAATTTTCTTATTCCATCTTGCACAGAAGTTCTGAGCTCAGAAAAAAATAAGGAAAATAAATCTAATGAATAAAATATTGAAGGGGTTGCAATTCTTGAAAACCAAAAACAAAAGAAAAATCACTTCCTCAGCTGGTTTGGGTTTAAGGGACTGGGATTCGATTTACAAACATCTTTTGAGTGATGCAGCTCATGACCTTCTTTCTTTCTACTCTGATCCCACAGTTTGTACTTGGAGATCAGTCCATTTGCAGTCTAGTCTGGAAAATCAGTGTTGTCATAGAAAAGGTGAGGTAAGATGCAAGTTGGGACAGTAAGCCATCTTTTGTAGGGAGGTGAGAAAACATTTCAATAGCATCAGTGTCACCAAGATTTAGGAGGACATAAGAGGGGACATCTCAGACACAGAAGCTCCAAAGAGCCTCAAGACCTGAGGTGATTCAGGCAATTGCCAGTGTCTATCTGAACTGTGGCACACAGGGATGAAGATCCCAGTGGTGAATGATATCTCGAAGAGGTGAAGAGCAATTAACACTAGGTTTGTCCATGTGGATTTCTCATAATTAAGTAGAAATATAGGGGAGCAGAATTCAGCTTTGGAATAGAAACCTTGTAAGAACCAGGCATTCAGGGCAATACCCTAAGCTGGACTTGGGGTCTAACCAGGGACACTAAGGAGAAACTATGAAGGTCGAAATAAAAACAAAGAAGTTCTTACCCTTGGCTGGGACCCATATATAAGTGGAAGGAAAAAGGCTGTTGTTTAGGGCTCCACAGATGCTCATTCCTGGTACATGAGGTCCTGAGCCAGGTTGGCATTAAGGTAGCTCAGAGGGCATGTGGCATCCCATCAGTCATAGCTCAGAGACTGGACTTGGGGTCTGAGACATGATACTTACTTCCAAGGGCCACTGGATGGGGGTAGAGAGGGTGAGGCTTCCAGCATACTTCTTGTTCTCATCAGGAGTGTCTCAGGATCTGAGATGAGCATTGATTCACAAATGGGGCCTGGCTGCTCTTGTTTACGGAGGGCATAGTATATACCAGGCATTAGATGAGATAAATCCATTATCTCACCTTTTTCCAGGAAATGCAAGTGGGAAGCTGAAGAAAATTATAGTATTTCTGGCAGTCAAGATTTGGAAAGTTACCTACTAAAAGGCTACAATATGCTCAAGATACTACTATATCAGAATAATTTTCACCTAATTAAGAGAATGAAAATTTTATTTACTCAACCAAATAGTGAGTTAATATACAGGAAATATACGTTCTGGATCAAACAGAATAGAAAACAATGACATTGAGATGGATACCAGTGCCCTCATGACAGACCTGTCATGTGTAATTGTCTGTTATTTTCTACGTACACTCCATCTGAATGAGCAATAAAACTAGCTTGGGGAAGAATAGTTTCTTCTCTGATCATTGTATTTCTTCAGGACTTCTTATTGCTCTCAGACGTGCTACTTGTGATTTTCAGTTACACTTGACACATTAGCTTTGCTAATATTTTAAACTTACTAAATTTGTTCATGTCCTCTTTCCTGCATATCCTCCCTCACTTTTACCTTGTGTATTAAGTACCACAAAAGAATATTGTCTGAAACAAATGGCATGCAATCCTTGGAGGATAGATTTCCATGCTACTATAGAATGAATGCCTTCCATAGTGAGAGGCTTATATTTAATATGTGAATTGTGCCAGAGGTGATTCAGCCAGGTAAAATGCTGGTATTACCTAGAAAACATGGGCGTATCCATCTTCCATTGAGTTGTGTGTTCCGGTTTGGGCTTTTGTTGATATGGTTTTGATGCCAAAGCAGCAAAAACTGTTTCCTGATAAAGAGCAGAAACCAGACTCCTTGGTGCCATTGTTCATTACTGCCCGATCAGACAGGGAGAGTATGATATAATCTGACAGTTGAGAAAGTTGTGCACTCCTCACCCACTAAGCACATGTATCTTTCTGAAGGACCCTGCTGAAAACTTGCACTCTGAGCCCCAGAGCCAAATTTTGCTAAAGTTCTATGATTCCACCATGGTTCCCTGATTAAGTAAATATATTGTGTATAGACTGCAAGCTAGGATTCTACTGCTGAAATCTGAGGTCTAAATATAAGTGATCTACATTACAAGTAATCTACATTGCTGTGCCTGTAAAAGTTTACCCTGTGACACCTGGATTTAATATATCCTGACAACAGGTGCATTTGGTTCAGAGAATGACCTTCAACTTTACCTAGAAGATAAATGCCTGATTGTAGGTCATCTACATGCATCTTTGGATAGAGAGGGCAGAGGCAGGAATGCCAATGCAAATGTTAAACATACCCTTTCTATTGTTTTATTAGGACTATGCATTATTAAATGGGACCTTCTTTACTCTTTGTGTTTCTATTAGAGTAACATTCTTGGCTTCCTCTGCATCCTCACTAATTTTTCCCAATGGGAGGAGGATGAAAGTATCTGAATAGTAAACTTAAGAACAAAAACTGGTCATGTTTGACTGAGTCTCTTCCCTTTGCCTTTCTTCTTTGTATCTACCTGATTTTAGGAAATTATACTCTACTTTGTTCTTGGTCATACAAACAGAGGTCATACACAGCAGCAACCTTGTCCTTTTGTTGTGGAAAATCAGTGGTTGACCAGTGCCACTTGACATTGAGTGAATAAGTCTGTATTAATGTGGCTACATATTAGGAAGCCCATTGTTTTCTCATGCCTAAGCCTCAATTTCCAGTAATTCCATCAGTAATGAAGTAGGAATTTTAATGTTTGTCTGCTTAAATTTTTGTCTCTCTCAGTGAAATCAGAACTCAGGCTAGAAAGAGGATCATATACTCTAGTAGGTTGCCTAAAATCCCAACATATTCCATCAGTAATTTTCATGTTGTACAGGTTTGTTAAGTTATGTCCTTTACTTAACCTCCAAACAGCACCATAAAGATGATTTTAAAGGGTGATAATTACATTTCTAATGATGTAGTCCTATTATGATCTCTCCCCTCATAATATGACCTTATTTTTATCTAGCTATAAGAGATCTCTTATAGACACCTTTGAGTTATGGTTGATGTATGATCAAGGAGTAACTCTAAGATTATAGAGAGTTTGGCCAAGGGAAAATTTTTAGAAAATAGAGAGTTTTCCACTTCATTTCAAAGTAAAATTTAGACACATTTTAAGCTGTGAAGTTTTATAAAATGAAAGGTAAAACTTCTAAAAAGCAATTAGATATTTTATTTCAGAAACTAGAAGCCTTGGGGCAGCGTTAGGGAGGGAAGCTGAAACATAAAGTAAGCATTCTGGAGTGAAAACCCTCCCACACCTAATTTGACAAGGCTTGGAAATACACACATTTGGCACTCAGTGTGTATGGACAAAAGCAAAATCAGGCTTTCACCCAGGTTTGAGGTAGATAAAGCAGCAAAGATCAGGAATCCAAAAGTAGATCACCAAGTTTTCAGAGGCTTGATTTTTCTCAGCAGTATTTTTAATGGCTCCTTGCCTCTTTCTTTAGAATAATCAAAAGTTAGGTAATTAAAATGACATGTTTTGAGGGTCCATTTCAAAGAAAGCTTTCAGCTCTCCATTTATATGGATTTAAGACATGTCATTAACATTTATACTAAAATATATCCCATTAGGATAGAAATCACACAGCTTTTATGGCTAAACTTTTAATGAGGTTTTCTCACATGCATTGTAGTTTTTTTTTTAAGAGTTTATAATTAAATTACTAGTCTCCTATGTTTGAGTCCAAATCATTTTCCAAAAGTAGTTTATCTTGATAAACACCCTTTAAAATATTTCCTGATGAAAGGTCTAATATCCAGAATCTATAAAAAACTTGAACAATTGAAAAAGCAAAAAATGAACAACCCCATTATAAAATGGCCAAAGGACATGAAGAGACACCTCTCAAAAGAAGACATACAAGTAGCCAACAAATCAAAAATAAAAAAAAGCTCTGCATCATTATCACCAGAGAAATGCAAAATCACAAAGTGCTATCATGTCATACTGGTCATAATGGCATTATTAAAAAGTCAAAAACAATAGATGATGGCAAGGCTGTACAGAAAAGGGAAAACTTATACACCATTGGTGGGAATGTAAATTAGTTCAGCCTCTATGGAAAGTAGTTTAGAGATATCTCAAAGTATTTAAAACAGAACTACAATTTGACTGAAGAGTCCCATTACTGGGTACATATCCAAAAGAAAACAAATCATTCTACCAAAAAGACACAGGCTATGTTCATTGCAACACTGTTCACAACAGCAAAGACATAGAATCAACCTGGGTTCTCATCAATAGTGGACTGGATGAAGAAAGTGTGCTTCATACACATTATGGAATACTACACAGCCATAAAAAAGAATGAAATCATGTCCTTAACAGCAACATAGATGTAACTAGAGGCCATTATTTTAAGCAAATTAATGAGGAAACAGGAAACAAAATACTACATGTTCTCACTTATAAGTGGGAGCTAACCATTGGGTACTCATGGACATAAAGATGACAACAACAGAAACTGGGGACCACTAGAGAGTGGAGAGAGGAAGAGGGAAAAAGGCTGTAAAACTACCTACAGTGTACTATACTCAGTACCCGGGTGATAGGATCATTTGTAACCCAAACTTCAGTATCACTCAATATACCCAGGTAATATACCTGCACATATACCCCTGAATTAAAATAAAAGTTGAGAAATCAATATTTCCTCAAGGTTAAACACAAATTTAAAATATTACTTTAATATCACATGTAATTTACAATATGTAATGTTAACAATATAATCAGTTCTCAAAATGAAGAAAAGCTTTTGTGAATAAGACAAAATTTGTGATTCAGGGTAGTATATCTCACTTCAAGAAACAGTGCATTTTTAAAATAAAACCTTTTCAATAAAGACATTCTTTTCATCTTCTAAAAGTTTTTAAAACATATTTTGTGTTATAAAAGGATACATGCCAAAGTGTTCCTATTAATTGTTACATCAATGAGCTGAAACTGAAACAAAATGGTGGGGAAATTTTAGAATTTTCTTTTAGTTAAAATGTATAGAATCAAATTGTTTCAAAATTCACACACTGGAGTGTGTTTATTCAAAGTTTCCTAAGAATTTAAGAATTTTAAATGTGTTTTTGTTGTAGGCTGGATAAAAGAAATCAGTGTTAATCCCTATATTGTCATTTCACACCTCTAACTAACACAGGTACACAATCTCTTACCTGAAATTCTTGGGCAATTGTATTTCACAGAATTTGGAAATTTGGGGCTTTTTGACTAGTATATTAGTCCATTTTCACATTGCTATAAAGATACTACCTGAGACTGGGTAATTTATAAACAAAAGAGTTTTAATTGACTCACAGTTCCACATGGCTGGAGAGGCCTCAGGAAATTTACAGTCATGGCAGAAGGCAAAGGGGAAGAAAGGCACGTCTTACATGGCATCAGGAGAGAGAGAGCCAGTGAAGGGGAAGTGCCACACTTTTAAACATCTCTCATGAGAACTCACTTGCTATCATGAGAACTGCATTGGAGAAACCACCCCCATAATCTAATTACCTCCCACCAAGTCCCTCTCTCAACACATAGGGATTATAATTTGAGATGAGATTTGGGTGGGGACACAGAGCCAAACTATATCAACTAGGAATATGGTACATGGACCAAATGATATAAAACTATTCCATCAGAGCCTGTAATAAAACCCTATAATTAAACACATTCAAATTTCTACAGTGAAACATATAAAATTCATAATGCTTGTAATTAAGACAATAATATTCATACTGTGTGTGATACATAAAGGGTCTAAATAACCTCAGGTGAGGTTTTGTCACCAAATGAGTTACAAAACAACTAAGTTTTCCATAGTTTGGGGATTTCAGAATTATAAAGAAGAGATTATTGTCTTGTAATAATAATAAGTGTTAACAATAATTATGCCAAGCACTTATATATATTATTTCATTTCATCCTCTCAGCAACTCTCTTAGAATGCAGCTATCATAGTTTTGACTTAAATATAAAAAAAAAAAAACAGAGATATGCTAGCTATTAAGGATAGAACCAGGATTTGAATTCAGGCATTCTGTATCCAGAGCCCATGGTTTTAACTACTGTACTTTATCATCTTCCTTTCTAAAGGAAGTGCTGGCCTCAACAAAGAAAGAATCTGACCCCACATATCATTGGTGTTGTCGTTATGAATGGCCAAAGCCAATGGCTGTGACCTTGAACAATAAATACATCACATTTTTTCCCAAGACAAAGTCTCCTGCCAACTCTGCCTTCCTCTCCCCTGTGCCTAGTGCAAAGGTTGGCATCCAGTACACCCTGACTACTGTTGATAGCCTGACTGATGCTTTCTTTGGGACCCTCACACAGAGGTGAGGCCATGACAGGAAGAAGAAAGTGCAGAGTCCATTTATGCTCAATTGCAGAATTGCTTCCTTCTCTCCCACCCACCTATATAGTTCAAAATCCCATCATGGATGGAAGATGTCTTTGAGCCTGTGCCTCTTCAGGGTCTACATCAAGAGATAAGAATTGTGTTTATTTATCTATACAGGAATAGTCTAAATCATGAGCGTCTATTTACTGTGATCTTCAAAATGAAAACACATCAATGTATAAGCATGTAAAATCCACATGTTTCTTAGAAATGAACCACTACTGAGGATCATTTTGTCTCCTAAAGCAAGATATATGTATCTATTCAACCTCCTTTACGAAGGAAGATAATTCATACGGAAAGCTGAGAGGGGCCTCTTTAAAGAGTTCAAAGGCCCATTCTAAAGGTGTAGAAACAAGCAGCTTGATCCTTTTTGCTAAGACTCTTTGTAACTCACAAATAGTCCTTCTTCCAATTTCTATACTCTATAAATCCCCTTTATGTACCACTTCCATATTAACCCCCACAAAATAACACTTTTGATCATGCCGTCTTCTAGAAAAGCTTTAGCTACCTCTTATTTGCTAATATATTACATGATCCCCGTCCAACAACAATGTCTCCCATAAGACATTCCAAATTCTCATGTCTTCTGTCCCATGAGGTCCCTCCTCTATATTCCAGACAAGCAATGTATTGCTCCCTCTATTGGCCTTGTATGTAACACCTTGCTTGCTTTCTGACGGGAATGGTCCTAGCAAAGGTTTGCACTTTCCCCCGATCATGGAGGCAGGTCATTGTCACTCCTACTACCACTACAGACTGAAGAGCCCTACTTATGGCACTGGCTGGCAAAGAGAGATAGGCATGCATGCTCCCTGGCCAGGCTGAAGGCACGGAGTCTCTTACTTTCCCAGTAATGACTTGAGACGCTGGGATGACACAACTCAGAAGTGCACGGGAGTTAATGCCCAAGGAATGAATTGGTCAGCAGAACAAAAGTGAAGGCAATTAGTAGATTTATCCCCCTTCTTCATCCTTCCCTACCATGTAAACCATTCTGAGACATGGAAATTCATAGAGGCTCCAGGAAAATGCCACACCAGTTGCAGGAGCCAGCTGTCCTTGTTATACAACTTGGGCCAGCCTGGGACATGGCCCCCTCATATGTGCACACCTTCCTTCTCTGCCTCATGCACTTTTCTCCCTCTTTTCTCCTTCCCTGATATTGCACCACCCAATGAAGTATTAGCACACATTTTTTTTTCTCCAATTCTGTTGTGTAGGGAAACTGGGCTATGACATACTCCAAATTTCTTAGCATTCTTTTCTGTGCCTGGTCTCTATACTGTTTTCCTGCTGGTGCCCATGTGCCCCACCACTACCCTCAACAAAATACAGCCATCCTTCAAGATATATTGTTGACATCAACATAAATTAATTTTGTGATCCTCCAATCAGATATGATTTCTTCTTACTAAAAAATCCCCACTATATTTTGTTTGGACTTTTCTATAATATGTATATGTATCTCATTCTGTCATGTGCATTATTTAATGTCTTATTCCTCCTTTTGGAGGTTGAGCTTCATGAAGGCAGATATTGTATGATGTTAATTTTGGGCATCTTGCTATGCTGTGTCTTCATATGAAGTTCTCAGTACAAGTCCCTTTCAAGTATGATCTGTGTTCTACTGGCTGGTCTAGCTTCAACCCTTCATTCTTAGTCACAAACCCAAAGCTAAGCCTTAGGAAGCACAAACAATGAGCCAATTCCTAACATTCACATAATATTTCACACTACTGTCTTTGTCACTGCCATTCCCAAAGCACTACTCTTAATTCTTCATGCCCAGAAATTCCTTTAAATCTTTCAAAACTGAAATCAAGTGTCACACATCAACTCTTCTTTGAAGTTTTCACTAACACCCAGGTTTCTCCTCCTAGAATTTATTAAATGCCAATATAACTCCATTATGACCATTTATTTATTTAGTGGTCAGAAAACTATTTTTGTAAAGGATCAAATAAAATATTTTATATTTTCCTACACATTATATTTAATCAGTTCAACTATTAATTACTACTAATTACCACTGGTACTTTATGTTATTACTGTTTTGTTTAAATGCTGAAATAATAGCATTTATGTAACAGAACATTGAATAACAGAATAATACGTAATTTCAAATACCTGTTTTTAATATTTGTATGTTAAAGTCATAACCATGGATAATTATATAATATATACTATAATAAAAATTTTTATTTGCCCAGACTATGCCATCCTTGTTCCATCTACTCAACTCTGCCATTTTAACACAAAAAGACAGACAATACGTAAATAAATGGGTCAATAAACTACAAAAACAGGCAGTGGGTAGATTTGGTCCACAGGCCATAATCTGCCAACTCCTGGAATAATCCACTGCAATTCCTTAAATATCAATAAGCTTTTAATTCTTGGAATCTACAATAATGTTTGGCACTTATTAGGTGTTCAATGAGTATTTGTTGCATGAGTGAATTAAATAACAAATGAAAACGAGTCCTTAAATCTTGACTCTCTTATTACTCCCTCTCCGTTTCCAATGTGAACACCCCTTCCTGGGTAAGCAGTAGTTTCTTGCCTCGTTTTCTAAGTGTGGAATTGGCCTGGCAAGATATAATAGACAGAATTGCACGCCAAGCCCAAAGAACTCTTGTTTTTTTGTTTGTTTGTTTTTGCCAACTATTTTCTGCCAAAATCTGGAAACAATCTTTTCATTAAAGAGCCTTAGTAGCTATTGGAATTGTAGCATTTATCTGGTCAGTAAACAATTTTGTTCCTGACTCACTTCCTCTCTGCCTAATAGTTTTCTGGCTGTGAAAGCTATTGTTAAATTACAAAGCACTATTGAAAGCAGGGGTAGAGTTTAGAGGCTGAAGAGGTGTATAGCCTCCTCTTTAAATTCTGTATTTTTGTTCTTCATCTGTTACTGATTTTTCATTCTGGAGTTGACCTTCATCTTTGCCAACTGTTTCATCATCATCTGTTTTACCCGTCAGCTCTTCTGAATTTTTCCAGTGTCTTTAATGCTCCTTTTCCATTTTTGGCTCCTCTGGTACTCAGCCCCTCACTACTAGAGCTGCCCTTGCTTCTTTCATTTCCACTATGCTAAGATTGTCATAAACCAGAAGTACCCAGGCTTCAGATTCTCCTTTCCTTCTTCTCTTTAATTTTAAACGCTCTAGCCCACTTCTGCTGATCGTTGGACCTACCAACCTCCAGAGTTCACAAGTTCTACATTAAATAATTTCCCTAAGTGCAGACCTCAAAAGGCAAAAATAGAAAATTATAAAAGATCAATGAAAAAAAAAGACAAATATTACAGAAAAAATAGAAAAATATTACAAAAGATCAGCTGTATCAACACATTTAATGGCAAATGGAATATTTCTGTGTGTGGTTTTAAAACATATGTACTTGATTTACTAGGGCATATTAATATGCCAAAGGATTCTTATTTAAAAAATCTGTGTTGATACCAAGAGGAAAAAAAATACGGTCATCTGTAAAACTCAAACTATGCTAAAAATAACATTTAGATGAACTGCAATGGAAACTGATGGGATAACCAAATATATCAGCCTCACTGGAGGACTGGGGCATGCAACTGAAACAAACTTCCATTATCTGGCAGTATTTTTTTCAACTATGGGAAATTCAGTAATTTATGTTGATCAAAGATAGTAGTGATCAAGAGTCCTGTAGATTGCCAGGAAAAGCAGTTAATTACAAGCTCCCTAAACCATTCCCATGGCAAGATGTTCTGAACTCACCCATAGGATTCTGAAAGCCTCAGTTAGAACTGTGATGGAGGTGGGGAACAGAAACCAAGTAGTTCTTTTTGTAGGATGATACGAGAAAAATCAATGATTCCTGAACTTTCTTTCAAAATATCATGATGGCTGAAGCCACACAGCTCCACTCAGACAGATGCCTGGAAACAGGATAATTTGTTGGCCCATCCTGAATGCTTGAGAAAGTTTTGAGTGCTTCTAGTGGACCATCTCCATAAAGTTTGGAGAACGGGGACAAGTGCCCAGTCTTAAAATAAGTTTAGGGTGAGCAGGGAATAAGAAATAAGTATAAGGAATAAAACGGCTTTAAGATTATTCAATAAAGAAATATTCAATAAAGAAATTATGTGGTGAAATAGTACAAAATCTACCGTCATAATATGTATATTATAAACAATCAATCCTTTAGGAGGGTTAGGAAGGAGACAGTTTAGCACTGGAGGGGAAGATGGTAAAAGCAAAGACTTCAGGGTGGAGATAGTATTTGATACGGATTTGGAGAGCTGGGAATTAAGCTGTGAGAAAGAACAAGGTAGGGAGGGCACACAGAGGGTGAGTAGGGGATCAGAAAGTTTAGAGCTGAAGCTCCATATTATGGAAATGTGGGGAATGGAGAGGAAAGCGAAGTGACATGTAATTGTGTATGGCAAACTAGCACCTGAAACTGTACATCATAGTGCTTTTAAAAAAAAGAGGCTGAAGAGGGGCCAAGATGGTTGACCAGAAACAGCTGCAGTCAGAGGCTCCCATGGAGAAGAAGGAAACCGACAAGTGAATTCTGCACCAGCAACTGAGGTATCCAGGTTCTCTCACTGGGACTGACTATGCAGTTGATGCAATCCACCGAGAGGAAAAGCAGGATGGTGCATTGGCCTACCTGGGAGTCACACAAGGCAAGGGGAGCTCCCATCCCCAGCCAAGGAAAGTGGTGAGTGATTGTGCTACCCCACCCAGGGAACCACAATTTTTCCAGGGATCTGTGCAACCCTTGGATCAGAAGATCCCCCTTGTGAGGCCATGCCACCAGGGCCTTGGGTCCCAGGCACAGAGCTGTGCAGATTCTCAGTGGCCACATGACTGGAGACTGTCTAAGACTACCGAGTTCCCAGGGGGAACGGCAACCATCATCACTGCAGCTACATGCTCCCTAGGACAACTGAGCTCCTGGGGTGGGAGAGAGGCAGCAATCCTCACTGCTGCTGCCTAAGATGACTGAGCTTCTGGGGGAGGGTTGGCAGACATCACTGCAGCTTCAGTCTGCCATATTTGCCCTGCCAGTGTTGGGGAGACTGAATGGTTCGGACCCAGGAGTAATTCCCCACAGCACAGTGGCTATGGCAGATCATGGCCAGACTGCCTCTTTAGGCTGGACCCTGACCCATCCCTCCTCACTGGGTGGAGCCTCCCTATGGAAATTTCAGCAACTCTAGCCAGGGATTTAGACAGAACTCTGATCTTCCTGGGACTGAGCGCCTGTGGGGAGGAGCAGTCATGGTCTCCATGGATCAGCAGACTTAACTTTTCCTCTGTGGGCTCTGAGGAATCCGGGCAGTCCAGACAAGTGGGATTCCCCCCAGTACAGCACACCCCCCAGTGCAGCACACCTCCTCTGCCAAGGGGCAGCCAGAGTCCTTTGTTAAATGGGTCCCAGATCCTGTGTCTCCCGACTGGGTGAGACTCCCCAGCAGGGGTCATAAGACACCTTATACAGGAATATTCCTGCAGGCAGCAGGTCAGTGTCCCTCTGGGACAGAGATCCCAGAGGAAGGAGCAGACAGCTATCTTTGCTATTCTGCACCCTCCACTGGTGACACCTCCAGGTATGGGAAAGGCCCAGGCAAATGGGGTCTGGAGTAGACCCCCAGCAAACCACAGCAGCCCTACAGAAGTGGGACCTGACTGTTAAAAACAAACAAATAGAATATAACAACAACAGCATCAACAAAACCATTTTCACGAAAACCCCATCCGAAGGTCAGCAGCCTCAAAGATTGAAGCTAGATAAACTCACAAGGTGAGAAAGAATCAATAAAAAACTGCTGAAAACTCAAAAAGGCAGAGTGCCCATCCTCCTTCAAATGATCACAACACCTCTCCAGGAAGGGCACAGAACTAAGTGAAGGCTGAGATGGATGAATTGACAGAAGTAGGATTCCAAAGGTGGGTAATAACAAACTTCAGTAAGCTAAAGGAATATGTTCTAACTCACTGCAAAGAAGCTAAGAACCATGATAAAACAATACACAAGCTGTTAACCAGAATAACCAGTTTAGAGAGAAACATAAATGACCTGATGGAGCTGAAAAACACGGCACGAGAACTTCACAATGCAACCACAAGTATCAATAGTTGAATTGACCAAGCAGAGGAAAGGATTTCAGTGCTTGAAGACTATCTTGTTGAAATAAGACAGGCAGACAACATTAGAGAAAAAAAATGAAAAGGAGTGAACAACACCTCTGAGGACTATGGCATTATGCATAAAGACCAAACCTACAACTGATTTAGGCACCTGAAAGAGACAGGGAGAATGGAACCAAGCTGGAAAATGTACTTCAGGATATCATCCTGGAGAACTTTCCCAACCTAATAAGACAGGCCAAGATTCAAATTCAGGAAATCCAGAGAATGCCAGTAACATATTCCATGAGAAGAACAACCCCAAGACATATAATCATCAGATTCTCGAAGGTCAAAATGAAGAAAAAAAATGTTAAGGGCAGCCAGAGGAAAAGACCATGCCACCTACAAAGGGAATCCCATAAGACTAACAACAGACCTCTCAGCAGAAACTCTACAAGCTAGAAGAGATTGGGGGCCAATATTCAACATTCTTAAAGAAAAGGATTTCCAAATCAGAATTTTGTAGCTGGCCAAACTAAGGCTCAAAAGTGAAGGAGAAAAAAAACCCTTTTCAGACAAGCAAATGCTGAGGGAGTTTATCACCACCAGGTCTGCCTTGCAAGAGCTCCTGAAGGAAACACTAAATATGGAAAGGAAAAACCATTACCAGCCAATGCAAAAACACATTGAAGTACAAAGACCAATGATACTTTGAAGCAACTACATCAACAAGTCTGCAAAATAACCAGCTAGCATCATGATGACAGGATCAAATTCACACATAACAATATTAACCTTAAATATAAATGTGCTAAATGCCCCAATTAAAAGTCTCAGAATGACAAGCTGGATAAAGAGTCAAGATCCATGTATTCAAGAGACCAATCTCACATGTAAAGACACACCTAAACTCAAAATAAAAGGATAGAAAAAAATTTACCAAGGAAATGGAAAACAAAAAAAAAAGCAGAGGTTGCAATCCTAGTCTTTGACAAAACGGACTTTAAACCAATAAAGATCAAAAAAGACAAAGAAGGGCATTACCTAATGGTAAAGAGGTAAATTCAAGAAGAAGAGCTAAGTATCCTAAATATATATGTTCCCAATATAAGAGCACCCAGATTCATAAAACAAGTTCTTAGATGCCTGCAAAGCGACTTAGAGTCCTACACAATAATAGTGGGAGACTTTGACACCCCACTGTCAATATTAAACAGATCAGCGAGACAGAAAATTAACAAAGATATGCTGTACTTGAACTCAGATCTGGGTCAAGTGAACCTGATAGATATCTACATAACTCTCCACCCCAAAACAACAGAATATATATTCTTCTCAGCACTACATAGCACTTACTCTAAAACTGATAACATATTTAGAAATAAATCACTCCTCAGCAAATGCAAAAGAACTGAAATCACAACAGTCTCTCAGACCACAGTACAATTGAATTAGAACTCAAGATAAAGAAGCTCACTCAAAACCACACAACTACATGAAAATTGAGCAACCTGCTCCTGAATGACTTCTGGGTAAATAATGAAATTAAGGCAGAAATCAAGGAGTTCTTTGAAACCAATAGGAAAAAAAAAGAGACAACCAACAGAATCTCTGGGATACAGCTAAAGCTGTGTTAAGAGGGTAATTTATAGCACTAAATGCCCACATCAAAAAGCTAGAAAGGTCTCAAATTGACACCCTAACATCACAGCTAAAAGAACGAGAGAACCAAAAGCAAACAAAGCCCAAAGCTAGCAGAAGACAAGAAATAACCAAGATCAAGAGTGGAATGGAAGGAGACAGAGACAGAAAAAAAATCTAAAAAAAAAAAAACAAGAATGAATCCAAGAGCTGGTTTTTTGAAAAAATAAAACAGACCACTAGCTAGACTAATAAAGAAGAAAAGAGAGAAGAAGAATCAAATAGACACAATAAAAAATGATAAAGGGGATATCACCACTTACCCGCATAGAAATACAACCATCAGAGAATACTATAAACACCTCTGTGCAAACAAACTAGAAAATCTAGAAGAAATGGATAAATTTCTGGACACATACACCCTCCCAAGACTAAATCAGGAAGACGTTGAATCCCTGAATAGACCAATAACAAGTTCTGAAATTGAAGCACTAATTAATACCCTACCAACCCAAAAAAGCCCAGGACCACATGGATTCACAGCCAAATTCTACCAGAGGTACAAAGAGGAGCTGGTACCATTTCTTCTGAAAGTCTTCCAAACAATTGAAAGAGAGAAACTTCTCCCTAACTCATTTTATGAGTCCAACATCATCCTGATACCAAAATCTGGCAGAGATACAACAACAACAACAACAAACTTCAGGCCAATATCCCTGATGAACATTGAAGCAAAAATCCTCAATAAAATACTGGAAAATGGAATCCAGCAGCACATCAAAAAGCTTATCCACTACAATCAAGCTGGCTTCATCCCTGGGATACAAGACTGGTTCAACAAACACAAATGAATAAATGTAACTTATCATGTAAACAGAACTAAAGACAAAAACCACATGATTATCTCTATAGACACAGAAAAGGCCTATAATAAAATTCAACATCCCTTCATGTTAAAAACACGCAACAAACTAGATATTGATGGAACATATTTTAAAATAATAAGAGCCATTTATGACAAATGCATAGCCAATATTACACCGAATGGGCAAAAGCTGGAAGCATTCCCCTTAAGAACCAGCACAGGACAAGGATGCCCTCTATCACTACTCCTATTCAACATAGTTTTGGAAGTTCTGGCCAGGGCAATCAGGCAAGAGAAAGAAATAAAGCGTATTCAAATAGGGAGACATGAGGTCAAACTGTCTCTGTTTGCAGATTCATGATCCTACATCTAGAAAACCTTATCGTCTCATCCCCAAAGCTTCTTAAGCTGATAAGCAACTTTAGCAAAGTCTCAGGATAAAAAATCAATGTGCAAAAATCACAAGCATTCCTATACATCAACAATAGACAAGCAGAGAGCCAAATCATGAATGAATTTTCATTCACAATTGCCATAAAGAGAATAAAATACCTAGGAATACAGCTAACAAGAGAAGTAAAAGATCTCTACAAGAAAAACTATAAACCACTGCTCAAAGAAATCAGAGGTGACACAACAAATGGAAAAACATTCCATGCTCATTGATAGAAAGTATACATATCATTAAAATGGCCATACTGTCAAAATAATTTATAGATTCAATTCTATTCCCATTAAACTACCATTGACATTTGTATTAGTTTATTTTCACAATGTTGATAAAGACATGGGAATTGTGGGAGTTACAATTCAAGATGAGATTTGGGTGGGGACACGGCCAAACCATATCATTTAGCTTCCGGCCCCTCCCAACTCTCATATCCTCACATTTCCAAACCAATCATGCCTTCTCAACAGTCCCCCAAGGTCTTAACTCATTTCAGCATTAACTCAAAAGTTTACAGTCCAAACTCTTATCTGAGACAAGGCAAGTCCCTTCTGCCTATAAGCCTGTAAAATCAAAAGCAAGTTGGTTACTTCCTAGATAAAACAGGGACACAGGCATTGGGTAAATACAGCCATTCCAAGTGGGAGAATTGGCCAAAACAAGGGGTTACAGGCCCCATGTAAGTCTGAAACCCAGCAGGGCAGTCAAATCTTAAAGTTCCCAAATGATCTCCTTTGATTCCATGTCTTACATCTGAATCATGCTGATCCAAGAGGTGGGTTCCCATGGTGTTTGGCAGCTCTGTCAATGTGGTTTTTCAGGATATAGCCTCCTCCCTGGCTGCTTTCATGGGTTGGTGCTGTCTGTGGCTTTTCCAGGTGCACAGTGCAAATTGTCAGTGGATCTACCATTCTGGGGTCTGGAGGACAGTGGCCCTCTTCTCACAGCTCCACTAGGTAGTGTTCCAGTAGGGACTCTGTGTGGGGGCTCCAACCCCACATTTTCCTTCTATACTGCCCTACCAGAGGTTCCCCATGAGGGCCCTGCCCCTGCAGCAAAAACTTCTTCCTGGACTTCTAGTCATTCCCATACATCCTCTTAAATCTAGGCAGAGGTTCCTAAACCTCAATTCTTGACTTCAGTGTACTTGCAGACTCAACTCTATGTGGAAGCTGCCAAGGCTTGGGGCTTGCACCCTCTGAAGCCACGGGCTGAGCTCTATGTTGGTGTCCTTCAGTCATGGGCAGAGTGGCTGGGATTCAGGGCACCAAGTCTCTAGGCTGCAAACAGCATGGGGACCCTGGTCCTGACCCCCAAATTATTTTTTCCTCCTATGTCTCCTGGCCTGTGATGGGAGGGACTGCTGTGAAGACCTCTGACATGTCCTGGAGACATTTTTCCCATTGTCTTAGGGATTAACATGTGAATCTTCATTACTTATGCAAATATCTGCAGCTGGTTTGAATTTCTCCTCAGAAAATTGGATTGTCTTTTCTGTCACATTGTCAGGCTGCAAATTTTCTGAACTTTTATGCTCTGCTTCCATTATAAAACTAAATGCCTTTAACAGCACTCAAGTCACATCTTGAATGTTTAACTGCTTAAAAATTTCTTCTGCCAGATACCCCAAATCATCTCTCTCAAGTTCAAGTTTCCATAAATTTCTAGGGCAGAGCAAAATGCTGCTGGTCTCTTTGCTAAAACATAGCAAGAGACATCTTTGATCCAGTTCCCAACAAGTTCTTCATTTCCATCTGAGACCACTTTGGCCTGGATTTTATATCATTATCAGCATTTTGATGAAAGCCATTCAACAAGTCTCTAGGGAGTTCCAAACATTTCCATATTTTCCTGTCTTCCTCTGAGGCTTCCAAATTGTTGCGATCTCTTCCTGTTACTCAGTTCCAAAGTTGCTTCCACAGTTTTGGGTATCTTTTCAGCTATGTCCCACTCTACTAGTACCAATTTACTGTATTTGTTTGTTTTCATGCTGCTAAAAATTACATACCCAAGGCTGGGCAAGTTACAAAAGAAAGAGATTTATTGGACTCACAGTTCTACGTGGCTGGGGAGGCCTCACAGTCATGGTTGAAGGTGAAAGGCATGTCTCATATGGTGGCAGACGAAAGGAGAGCTTGTGCAGGGAAATTCCCATTTTTAAAACCATCAGATCTCATGAGACTTATTCACTATCACAAAAACCGTGCAGGAAAGACCTGTCCCCATAATTCAATCACCTCCCACCAGGTTCCTCCCACAACACGTGGGAATTGTGAGAGTTACAATTCAAGATGAGATTTGGGTTGGGACAGAGCCAAACCATATCAACATTCTTCACAAAATTAGAAAAAAATCTACTTTAAAATTCATATAGAAGAAAAAAGGAGCCCATATAGCCAAAATTATCCTAAACAAAAAGAACAAAGGTGGAGGTATCATGCAACCTGACTTCAAGCCATACTACAAGGCTACCATAACTAAAACAGCATGGTACTGATATAAAAACAGACACACAGACCAATGGAACAGAATAGAGACCTAAGAAATAAGACTGTACATCTACAACCATCTGGTCTTCGACAAACCTGACAAAAACAAGCAGCGAGAAAGGATTCCCTATTTAATAAATAGTGTTTGGAAAACTGGCTAGCCATATGCAGAAAACTGAAACTGGACCCCTTCCTTATACCTTATACAAAAATTAACTCAAGATGGATTAAAGACTTAAATGTAAAACCCAAAACTATACAAACCCTGGAAGAAAATCTAGGCATAGGCAAAGATTTCATGACGAAAACATCAAAAGCAATGGCAACAAAAGCAAAAATTGACAAATGGGATCTAATTAAACTAAGGAGCTTCTGCACAGCAAAAGAAACTATCATCAAAGTAAACAGACAACCTATAGAATGAGTAAAAATTTTTGCAATCCATCCATCTGACAAAGTTCTAATATCCAGAATCTACAAGAAACTTAAACAAATTTACAAGAAAAAACAAACAACACCATTAAAAAGTAGGCAAAGGATATGAACAAACATTTTCAAAAGAAGACATTTATATGGCCAACAAACATATGAAAAACAGTCTAACATCACTAATCGTTAGAGAAATGCAAATCAACACCACAATGAGATACCATCTCACATCAGTCAGAATGGCGACTATTAAAAATTCAAGACAAAACAGATGCTGGCAAGGCTGTGGAGTAAAAGAAATGCTTTACACTGCTGGTGGGAATGTAAATTCATTCAATCATTGTGGAAGATAGTATGGCAATTCATCAAAGACCTAGGACCAGAAATACCATTTGACTGAGCAATTCCATTACTGGGTATATACCCAAAGAAATATAAATCATTCTATTATAAAGATGCATGCAAACAAATGTTCATTGCATCACTATTTACAATAGCAAAGATATAGAACCAACCCAAATACCTATACACCATGGAATACTATGCAGTCATAAAAAGGAACATAGTCACATCCTTCACAGGGACATGGATGAAGCTGAAAGCCATTATCCTCAGCAAACTAACACAGGAACAGAAAACCAACTACCAAATGTTCTCACTTATAAGTGGGAGCTGAACAATTATGTCATATGTTTCACATGACACAGGGAGGGGAACAACACACACTGGGGCCTGTTGGAGGTGGGGATGTGGGGGAGAACATCAGGATAAATAGCCAATGCATACTGGGCTTAATACCTAGGTGATGGGTTGATAGGTGCAGCAAACCACCATGGCACACGTTTACCTATGAAACAAACCTGCACATCCTACACATGTATCCCAGAACTTAAAATTAAATTAAAACAAAACAAAACAAAACAAAAAACAGAGGTCATGCTGAGAGTTTGCTGTATATCTGGCACAGTGGTAGGCATTGCGAATTAAAAGAAATATGAGACTCAGTCTTGCTCCCAAAGATCTCATAGTATAACAAAATACACTAAATTATAAATAAGCAAATGGAATGTGATCGATGTTAAAGTACTGTTGTTAGAATACAAGGTTATACGCTGACATGTATGACTAACTAAGGATGTCTCTCTCAGGGAAAGGGAGCAGGCCCCTATACTACATATATCGAGTAAAAATCAACATAATTTTTTGGAAAACAGCAATTTGATAATAGAAGGTTTCTTAACACGCTTTGATTCAGTACTTACACTGTTACTATTTTTTTCACTGGAAAGTGTTAGAGATGTGGACAAAGAATTCTGTATTAGAAGAATTTCTCATGATTGTACGTATACTAATTAGCACAGATTCCTGCGCCAAGTCTTCTGAGTGAGAATTCTGGCTTTATCACTTAACAGCCATGAACTTGGATGAGGGACCCAATCTCTACAGTAAGCTTGTTCATCTGAAAAACGGGTATAATCAAAGCACCATCTCCAAAGGATTGTTATGGATATTTACCTGCCACTAAAGATAAAGGACTCAGCAGAATGCTTGGCTCATAGTAAATACTCAATAATTTTTAGCCCATTTATTTGTAATAGTGAAAAACTGGAAATACCTAAATGTTCCATTATAGGTGATTGGAGAAATTATGAAACGGCTCAAGTAATAGAATATTATGTAGCCATTAAAAGCCTTTTGTGGACCATTAAATGAAGAAAATTGTGATATTAATTATAAAAGCAAAATATAAAACTGTATTTTCTGATTCTTCTGGATTATCCTATAAATAAGCAAATAAACAGAGATGAATAACTTGAGGGGGGAAATGAAAAAACTGAATACCCTTAGAAGTTATCTCTGAGTGCTGGAATTAGAAATCATTTTTATTTTCTTTTTGTATTTTCCAAAAAGTCTATAATGAACAAATATTACATTTATTTTGAAGAAAATAAATTA
>NW_016803416.1:1111070-1130648 GCF_001698545.2 Rhinopithecus bieti
GAATTAGAAATCATTTTATTTTCTTTTGTATTTTCCAAAAAGTCTATAATGAACAAATATTACATTTATTTTGAAGAAAATAAATTATTTAAAATAGTGCATTTTTCAAAATGCCAAGTTATTGGCCAGATTCTGGTACTGCTGACAAAATAACATCTCAGCTTTTTGCAAACATTCCATGTATAAGGCTTTATACTTCCTTAGTGCCTTTTCCACCCAATAGTTGCTCACTCACACAATGAGACCCAGGATTACGTTAGCTTCTCAGTACTATGGTAGATGTGCAGAAGAGAGGGCAAGTGAAGGTCATGGCCTTTATCTTTTGAGCATCTGGGGGAAAAGAGGTGTGAATTATTTATACAGCAATATAAGGTAAGTACCACAGGAATGAAGAGAAAAGAGGGCACTATGGACAGGAATAGTTGGGGCAGGCTTCAGGGAAAGGAAGGAATTGAACTGGGTCCTGGGGATGGGTAGAGTACATGAGGCAGGAGATGCCAGATGATAAAAATGAAGCAACTGTAACAACTAAGTGATGTATACAAATTACCATCTGCAGGGAACCATGAGTGTGTGGCCTAGAAACACCCAGTTTCATATCGACGATGACAAATAGGTCCCATCTCACTTGTTAATTTAAATTCTTATAGGGCAGTGTGGAGAAAGATCAATATTATTATTGATGATAATGATTATCAGTTATGTTGATAATTCTGAGGCAACATTTGAAGAGAAAACAGTGCCATTATAGAGTAGTCTTATCTGTCATGGGCAAGTGAAAGGGAAATTGGTTTTTACCATTATAAAGCCTATGTTATAGACTAATGGTTTACATCATAGAGCAGTGGTTCTGAGTGGACCAAGGTGGAAGAGAGATATTCAGATCATATATGGGTCTCTGAAGATGTCTCAGGAGTGCCATAAATGAAAAAAGGAGGACAGGTTGGGGGAGGGAAGAAGCTAAGGATGTCTCAAAGAATTCTAACATGAAAGATGGCAAGGAAGGTGGTCCGTGTAACAAAGATAGACAGAGAGCACAAACCATCAATTGTCATTTTGTAATGTGGGTGTGAAATCATTAAATTCTTCACATCAGTTCCCTGAAAGAAAAAAGATAAACTTGGGGATTGCTGATATTTCTTTTAATTTCTTTTAATTCTATTAATCTATGGCTCTGGATTCCTAACATGTTTAATGTAAAATTAAATAATTGAAATCTAAATCTTTATCTTCCACAGGCCATAATTCCAAATGACAGGCTATGACCTTTCAGGCTTTCCTGGTTTGTGTGTTTTTTTGTGTGTTTTTTTTTTTTTTGAGTGATTAAAAAAATATTGAATGTTGAATGCATAAATGTAATTAGCTTTAATAGTGAATACTGAAAGCAAATGAAATGTATATCAAAAGAGAAATGACTAAATAAAACAGAGAAATAAGATGTGGTTTATTTGGATTATGGAATATCATACCTTAATTGAAAGGAAAGATTTGGATCTGTGTATCAATATGTAAACATCATAAAAACATGTAGAGTAAAAGTAAATTACAGAACAATAGATATAGTATGATACCCCTTACCTAGTAAAGAAAAACCTACAAGTAATACTATATGTGTTCTATGAAAATTACACACAAACATGGATATTAAAGGACATGGATACTCAACTCATAAGGGATTATTCATGATGACAGGAGTAAAGAACTAAAATTAGCAGTGCAAATTATTACTAGTAGATATAGTAAAGATACAGTACTTTATCTGTAATGTAATAGTTTAAAAATAATAAACACATATATTATTTAGGTGATTAAAAATAGAAATAAGGGGAAAATCAAACAGAAAAGCATAACATGCAGAATAGTAGAGTAGCTATCAGGGCTGAAACTCCAAATGTGACTCTGTCAACAACAAACCATTCAGCATGTAAACTCATTTATTCTCTGAGAACGAATTTCCTACCTCAGCTAAAGCATAAGGACATCAGCCAAGAGGATCACCAAAGTTCGAAGTTTTCAGACATTGCGATGTTTTTGAATTGTTGATATTTCATAGGATAGTGAGCAAATAACCAATGATATTTAGCACAAATGTCAGAACGTCAGTGGGTGAAAAAGCACAGTGACCTAAACTGCCAGGACACTTCAATACTGTTTAGAGATTTACAAAGGTTAAGCTCCCCAAGTAACACATTTTGTTAGAATTCCAGAATAGAGATGCCTACCTGGGTTTTCCCGCTCAGGGCTCCTGAATCTGGTATCTAACTGCATGATCTAATTCCTCCAAATATCTACGTGTGACAACACCCACGTGGGTATTTAACTCAAGATTTTCATGAAGATGATCACAGGATTTGTTGAAAATGAAAAAAAAATCTACAATTTAGTCTCCACATTTAAATGTCAATCCAAAAACAATACACAATAGATTCTGGCAACAGTCTCTGGTTTCTCCTCACCAGGAGGATTGATGGTAACTCTTGATGATAATGGCTAAGAAAAGAGCCTCTAGGCTGGTCTTATCTGGAGCTTCCTTCATATTTTCCATGTTGTTCTCCTATCCCCAAATCTACTCTGGGATATCCACTTTTGACATAAAAGATTCCACTAAATCTTAGCCTTACATGAGAATTTTGCTTGATTTCAACACTCATTTGCCAATGCACCATTGCAACCCTCAGTCTCTTACTTGAACATTCTTTCTATACCTAAAACATTCTTGCAGGAATGCTGATTCTGTGATGACCCCATTCCACTCCAGCGTCCATGGGAAGAATTTTAAAGTCACTTTGCTGGGATAAATGTTTTTCCTATCTTGGGGTGAAAATTGAAATACATTTTATCTTTGAACAATGAAATTGTCACCTCCTGTATGTAGCAGGCATTGATATCTCCATTTGCTTCCTTTTAGGAATAGGGCCTTCAAACTTGAGTTCAGCATATGGCCACCAAATTAGAAGTTACACATGGTGTCTTCCCTTGCAGCTAAATACGGCATGTGACTAATTTCACGCCAATGGAATGCAAGTGTGATGTGTGCAGCTTCCAAGTTACGGCCCTAAAGGGAAGGTGTGTGCCCTTCGCTTCCTAATTATTCATTCCAGTAACTAAAATATGATGATGAATCTTCTTCAGCCACGTGGATGGAAGCAATACTTAGGGATGTCAGAGGAATAAGAGAGAGGTCTGAATTACCAACCCTTGGAACAATCCTGGTCTGCTTCTCTTCAGACTGACGTAAAATAGATTCATGGTCTATCTTGCTTAAGCCAGAGTTATTTTGGGTCTTGTCAGAGCTATGAAACAATGTACTAATGAATAGGATCTGGTACTTATAGTGGGATAACGGCATAACACAAATGAACAAATATGACACTGGCTTAATGGTTAGGCAGTGAGTGGCAAGGACAAAAAAAATTCAAGCTAAAAATTGAATCGTAAAACATTTGATAAAAAATGCTTCTTTCATTTCCTATGCCTGTTCTATAACACTACCACAAATTTAATGGCTTAAACCAATGAAATTTATTATCTTACAGTTCTGGAGGTCAGAAACCCTACATGACTCTTATGGAACTAAAAATTAAGTTGTTATCATGGCTAAGCTCTGTTCAGCAGGCTCTAGGAGAGACCTATTTCCTTCCTTTTTCCAGCTTCTAGGGATGCCTGCATTTCTTTGATCAGGGCCCCCTTCTCCATCTGCAAAGCCAGCAACAGCAGGTCAAATCCTTCTCACTACAAATCACTTTGACCTCTTCTTTTGCCTCTTTCATCTACCTTTAATAATCAATGAAATTTTGATGAATCCACTTAGATAGTCCAGGATAAAGTCAACTATTCGATCTTAAAGTCAGCTGATTATTAACCTTAATTGCATCTGCTACCTTAATTCCTCTTTGCCACATAAGGTATGTATTCACAGGTTCTGGTGATTAGGGCATGGACATCTTTGGGCAAGTGTGGTAGGGGTTATTATTCTGCTTATCACAATGTCTCCTGTGATAACCTGGACATCAGAACCCATGCTAACTGAGCCCACTTTAGGAATGTGTTGAATTTTTTTCAGAATATCAGTGCAGGATATTGTTGACTGCTTCTTGTCATTTTTAGCAAAGTCATGTAAGAATGGGCTGAATCCCAGCTAGAGTCAGCCTACTTAAAAGTAGAGATGGAAGGAAATTCAGTTGCATTTCGGTAGGCATGCTTTTTTCTTTTTTTCTTTTACTTTTGGGGGTGGGGTGGGGTAGGGAAGGGTCTCGACAGTTGGAACCCTACAGGGTTGGAAAGTTAATAGCTTCTCTGTTCTGGTTATTCTGAAGAAGCAGCCTTAGCTGGAGAAAAGCCTATAGCCTAGGCTTTGCTCAAGTACTTCCCAGTAAGCGCTCTCTGCCAGACACAGAGCACTGAGGCACAAATTGGACTTAAGATCTTTTCTTCCCAACCAAATATATTTTTTAATGACCTCAGCTACCTTCAAAAAAAAAAAAAAAAAAAAGGTCAGAGTGAGAATGGGCAGCACACAGAGGACAGAAAATAAAAGATTGAATTCATGTTTAAGAAGTATGTTGGATGAGACCATTGGCTGTTATTACTGACCTAGAGAATTGATTAGAAATAAATAGACCAGAAATTGACTAGGTTTTTTAGGAAATTATATATATACTGAATGAATGGGAAACCTAGCTGACCAAAGCCTGGTGTTGCTACACACCTAAAACACCTATAGGTCTTTGAACTTGCACCAACATAATGTGGTTTGGTCACCGGGAAGGATATCCTCTCCTGTGTCCACTTCAGACATAATGAAGGGGGAATGGACAAGAAAAAATTTCCAGAGGGAGAAGCAAAGGGTTGGAGGAGGAGGGAGCAAGATGAGAGTAAGGCAAGTTAAGGTCCTGGCCTCAAGTACAAAATTTAAGGTAGTGCAAAAACAGTCCGTAATCAAAATACTATTTTAATACAATATAGAATCAGAATCAGTGCAAAACATCGTGGATGAACAAAATAGTAAAATTTTTAATACTAACATGATCTGTAACAGTGCCATAGGAAGTCATATCAGATCCTGAGACAAAAAGGAAAATCATCAATACAATCTTATCTTTATTAAACAGTGTTATATTGTTCACCATAGATTTATAGATCCTTTACATTCATTTTGTTTGTTTAAAATATATCATTAAAATTTTTTTTGATTATCAAGTCTTTTTGTGCCCCCTTAAGTTTTATGCCTGAGGCAAGAAACTCTCTGACCTCACTTAATGCTCTATGATCTGGGTCCTAGAGCAGACACAGACACGAATTCTGAAAGTTCTGCCCAGAGAATAAAGACAGGGATGCCAGGTGAGCTAAAGAAGGGATTTACTCCATTGCTAGGGAAAGGAGTTGTTATGGGCTGAATTGTTCTCCTCACCCTCCGCCAAATTCCTATGTGGAAGCCTTAACCCCTAGTATCTCAGAATGGGACTCTATATTTGGAGATAAGGCCTTTAAAGAGGTGGATAAGTTAAAATGAGGCCACTAGGGTAGGTCCTAATCCAAAGTGTCTGGTCTCCCTATTAGAAGAGGGAGAGACATTAGGGCCGTGCACAGAGGAAAAACCGCAGGAGGACACAGCGAGCAGGTGGCCATCTGCAAGCCAAGGAGAGGCCTCAGAGGAAGCCACACCTGCTGCCACTGGGATTGTAGACTTCTAGCCTCCAGAACTGTGAGAAAGTTAAGTTATGTTGTTGAAGCCAGACAGTTTGTAGTATTTTGTTACGGCAGCTCTAGCAGACCTTGTACAGGAGCCTTTGGTATTCCTGTACATCAGCACTTGATCATTGTTATAAAGTGAATGAATGCTGCTTCTTCAGACCCTCCTTTCTAACTTGGAGGCTTTTTGACTTTTGTTTGTGTGTTTTAATTGCAACTATACAGCTCCTACTCTGCTGTTTTACACTGGGGAGAAGTCAAATAACTAGTATTTTAGGTTATAGTTCCCTGAACTACAAGCAGCCACACCTAGTTCTAGTGAAAGTCTCTGCGTCACCTGCAGATCTGGGGCTTTGAGTTGGATGTAGTACCTGGCATGCAACCCTTGGGGAAGGGTGAGTGTGTTCTAGGGGCAAAAAGAAGGATTCATAAGATTACTAGGGTGGCCAAAGGAACTGACTGGGACAGAATTACTATTGTCTCCAACATCTAATTTCTTTTTCTTCATTAGTAATTGAACCCCAAAATCTCAGCTGCACAGACGGCCATCCAGACAAAACAAAACAAACAACAACAAAACAAAATCTTCAATGGGACTATATATTATTTTTGAGCCAGAGGAAATGAGTGGAAGAAATGTGTGCACCTGCAGATTCATGCCCTAAAAGGGAAGTGGTACTTCCTCCCCTCTCTTTCTTCATCAGGCTGTTCCAAATGACGAGCCATTTTCAACCACAGATAAAGGCTGCACCCACTGAAACCACAGTTGTTTTTGTCACCCAATTTGCCCCAGCAAGTTTAGATAAGAACACATCATCAGGAAATATTCATGACTATGTCCCTAAATCTGCAACAAAATAAGCTAGATACTACTATTCTCTGGATTTAATTTGAGCAATTTTGGAAATTCAAATTTTGTTGAATATAAAGTGATTAAACAGTTTGGGGGATTAGTTAGATTATGAGCTTAGTAACTGTAAGACAGCAAATAATAAGGGCTTCAGAAATCCAAAATCATTCTTTCTTCTCACATAGCATTTCAAGTATAAGTAGTGGGGTTTTGAGGGTGGCATCATAATATCTAGGACAAAAGCCTCTTCCATTTTGTAACTTTGCCATACCAAATTTATATTTCTAGTCCCGACCCATCTCCTGAGCTTCAGAATCATTTATCCTGTTGCCTAATCAATGTCTCCACTTGGGTATATGATAAAGATCTCAAACTAATTTCTAAAACAGAATTCTTTCTTTTCTCCTCTAAACCATAGCGCCCCTGTCTTTCCCATGTCAGTAAATGCACTACTACTCACCTAGTTCATCAAACTCAATGGCTTAGACCAAAATTCTGGGAATTATGCAAGACAATTTTTTGTCAGCTTGAAAATGTATCCCAAATCTGACCACTTCCCACCACCTTCACTGTTGTCCCTATTCTCTAGACTATTTTCCCCAAATTCTAAATTCAATTAGGAACAACCTAATTGTACTTGCTTTACTTTTAGATGGTACAGTTCATCCCCCACACAGAGGCTACAGTGTATTAATATTCTATTGCTCCTGTAACAAACTGCCACAAACTTCGTGGTTTAAACAGTATAAATTCATCATCTTACTTTTTTGTAGGTCAGAAGTCCAACTTGACTCTCACTGGGCTAAAGCCTAAGGACTGGTTGGCTGCATGATTTTCTATAGAGGTGCCAGTGTGGAATCCCTGCCCCAGCTTCTGCAGGCAGCCCACACTCCAGGGCTCATAGCCCCATTCTTCCATCTTCAAAGCCAGTAATGGTGGACTGAGTTCTCCTCATATCACTCTGACCTCTCCCACCTTCTTCTACTTTTAAGGATCTTTGTGATTGCATTGGGAGCACCTGCAAAATCCAAAACAATCTCTTTAAGACTAGCTGATTAGCAACCTTACTTCCATCTGAAAGTTTCATTCCCCTTTGACATGTAATGTGATGTATTTACAGTTCCAGAGATTAGGGTATGGGAATTTTTGAAGGAATATTATTCTGCCTGTCATGCAGTGTAATTTATTTATTTATTTATTTAATTTTTTATTTTTGAGATGGAGTCTTGCTCTGTCACCCAGGCTGGCATGTAATGGTGTGATCTTGGCTCACTGCAACCTCCACCTCCCTGGTTCAAGTGGTTCTCCTGCCTCAGCCTCCTGAGTAGCTGGGATTTCAGACATGCCCCACCATGCCCAGCTAATTTTTTGTATTTTTAGTAGAGAGGGGTTTCGCCATATTGGCCAGGTTGGTCTTGAGCTCCTGACCTCAGGTGATCCACCCGCCTTGGCCTCCCAAAGTGCTGGGATTACAGGTGTGAGCCATCGCGCCTGGCCACGCAGTGTAATTTTTAAACATGTAAATCAGATCTTATTTCCCCCTCTCTTTTAGATCCTCCATTGCCTTTTCATCCACACCTGTAACAAAATCCAAAATCCCAGCAAATAGGCCTTTCACGAGCTGCCCACTTCTACTCTCTCTTTCTATTCACCATCACTGTCTCCCCATTCATTTCTATGCAGTCTCACCAATTTGATTGCTATTTCTCAGAATGCCAAGTTCATTCCCACCTCAGAGCCCTTGAATATTCTCTTTTTTCTGCCAGGAGCTTTTCCCTTAGATATCTCCATATGGTCCCCATCCTCACTTCGTTCATGTCTCTACCCAAAGGGTCCTTCCTCAAAAATACCATCCCTGATCATTATCTGTCACTGTCACTCATCATATCTGGTGTCAGGCATTATGGTACCACCATATCAATTTTACTGCGAGTTATTGTTATTCAGTGATGGCATTACGAATTTATTTGTCCATTTACTCATTGTCTGTCTCTATCACCAGAATGTAAGCTCCATGAGGATAGGAAATTTGTTTTGTCTTTTTCTCTGTTTCATCTGCAGCACACAATGGGCATCCACACCAAATGAGTGAATAAAATGGTTGAATATAAGGAAAAGTAGCCTATATACTCAACATTTTTACCTGGTCTCAAACACTGAAATAACCCAACACTCTTCTGCAAGGGATGAACCATTTAGATTCAGAACAATCTAGGCAAAATTCTACACTTAAGCCTCACTCTGTCCTATTTGCAATACAATTGAAAGCCAGGGATTTGTTCCATTTTCTTCTTTGTGTGTCTTGGTTTTCAAATGAGGTGTTTAATTCCAGCCAGCATGCTAAGCATGTTCAGACTCTGTGTTGAGCCTCCCGTTCCACCTTGGGGATTCTCACACAAAACAGGACAGCATTATTAATCCATTCTCTACAGATGCTGCAGTCGCACCTTGCAGATTGTCAAAGAGAAGTGACAGATGTGCAGTGCCTAGCAGCCTTGAAAGTCAACTTATGGGGTTCTGGAATTATGGCTTTCAGAAAAGTCATTATTGATCAAGTAAAGCTTCTAACTCAGAGAAAGTGATGGCTTGAGGAAAACAACATTGTTTCAGAACACAGCTGGCTTGATCTGGATTGTTCTTAACATTCTGAACCTAAGCTTCTCAATTGAAAATAAGTGTATATGGAGAATCTGCCATGAACCAGAACTTAAGCCAGGGACCACAGCATTCAAAACAGAAGGAAACACTGTCTTTGTTCTCTGGACTCTCACAGTCATGGCAGTGAAATTGTGATTCACACTAAAGTCCACAGATGTGTCAAGAATGTGTCTCTTTAAAACTTAGAAAAATGGCCGTCTTCCAATCACCACTTAAATATTACAGGTGGACTTTGACATTTGCTATAGAAAACAAACAGAAAAAAACAGCCACTACCAGAATTACTATTTTTCATTCCATGATTAGGGAGTAGGTTTGTGGAATGGGATTAAATTCCCTGATCATGTAAGCAACAAAGGAAATAATTGCAAAGGTTGTTGTCATCTGTACCTAGATTTTAAAAAAGCTTTCCATTCATACTAATTTGAGATTCTGTATTCTGGTCACTGAGTCTTGACTGAATGTATCTAAAACTCACCTCCTTTCCATTTTGACCTCTTCTCCTGGGACTTATCTTCCTCTTCAATCCTTAATGCCAACCTCAAGTCTTGGCCTCTTTGGGGTTTCTGGTCACTTACAAATGACCACTATTTGAAACCTTGAACACAAGGTTTCTAAACCACCCAGCTGGCACACCAGTGGCATAACTCCTGCCTGGCTTTCTGCCCACATCCTGCGTAGAGAACCCTCTTCTGTTGCTCTCAGAATCACAGAATGACAGTCATAGAGATGGTGAAGTGAAACTGGGCATTCTTAGAGATCAGGCTAGCTTCAGATTCCTTCTGCTAGACACACTGACATTTTCTGAATAGCTAAAATTTGAGTTTTGAAGATAGGAAGAATTTTGTCTGAATTCAAAAGAAATCATGTGCTACTGCACATGGTAGGAGCTTGTTTTATTAAAGAAAATGTAATTAAGATACTTTGGAAGATAACTAAATTAAATGACAAGAGCAATTGATTCATTTTTCACCCTGGAAACCTATTTCTGAGTATTCTATGCAGGTCTCAAATCAAGAAAAATACATTTGACATCAGTGTTTCCACAGGATAGATGAAAAACATAGATGAATAGATAGATGATGTTGTTGATGATGAAGATAGACTAGATAGATAGATAGATAGATAGATAGATAGATAGATAGATAGATAGAGAGAGAGATAGATAACTGAACTCTAGAAGAAAGTCTATAAGAAGACAGGAATGTTAACCAAGAGGACATATATCCAGTCCACCTAAGGCAATTCTCAGCTTGCCTTCTCTGAAAGAAATGAGACAGTAAAACACTAAGAAAATCTTTAAAAGGAAGAGCTGATCCTTTACATTATTTTTGGCAATAAAAACAGTGAGCTTTCAGAGATTAGCAAGAAAGCCAAGCAATGCCCTGAAGTACCACGTCACTAGAAGATGCTGACTTAGACATGATCATATTAGTGCTTTGTTCAGGGACTTCCAAGTAAGTGTGCATACAACTGATAGCTTCAAAATTCAGTCTTTTAAATAAGCATTGCTTAAAAGCAATATCTTAACCCATTTTAATTATTTTTTTCTTAATCATTTGCATCTCTATGCTCTCCTGGTAAAAGAAGTGTGGTGGCCCTATAGCAAATATGTTTTGTAGCTTTTGTGCTTGGAGAAGGTGGAGGGTGAGCAAGGAAGCTGGTGTTTACTAAGTTTTTCCTATGTACCAATTATTTCACATATATTAATAGATTTCATCCTTACTAGTATCCAGCATTTGTCTAATAATCTAACTGTAGAAATAAGAAGCCTGAAATTCAGCGAGTTTTCAAATCACATGGCTGGGGTTTGAACTCAGGTATGTCTGACTCTTGAGGTCACACTCTTACTAATATACTGGCTGCTGAAGAACTTTAGGTTTAAAGAAAGGGAAAAGGAAAATTACAGGGAGAGGGAAAGAATAGAGCTGCAGTCAAACTCCATGTGTGCCAGGTCTCATAGTTCAAAGGCATAGCAGCATAAGACCACTTGCCTGGCCTGTAGTGGAGTGCAGGTAGTAGGCAGACATAAGGAATCTTGACATACAAAGGGCTTTGGTGATCAGTGAGCTCAGAACCTTTATCTTAGAGTTAAGGAAACCGAAACTGAGAAAGCTCCTTGTCCAAGGTTATACTTGACTTTTGACAATTTGTCAACATCAGAGCTAAGCCTAGAACCCATATATCTTCATTCTTAGCTAAACTCATTCCATTATTCCATTCATTCTACTTGAGAAGGAATTCTTAGACATGGGACCTGCGATAATTTCCTACGGAGATCAAAATCAAGTGCAGAAGAAAAGACTTGAGCCTGTGACCTGAGACTACTCAGGAATCCTAACATTTATTCAAAGTAATGAGTCCTTTGAAGAGACTCTTTCCTATTACAGTAAAGCATAAATTTAAATTGCAACCAAAAGAAAATAATTTCACTCTTAATCCCAAATTTATCTTCTTTGCATAAAGAGCATAGATTAAGAGACAGTATTTACTTGCTGTGTTGCCTTAAGTCACTAAAATTCTCTGAGCTGCATTTTAATTATCTATAAAATGAAGATAGTAATAATACAGAGGTTCCTCATTATCTCAATTTTATTATCTGAGTCTGCACCATAATGAGACTGCACAAGAAATCAAAAGCCATCATAACATGAAAATATCCTCTAATGCTCTAATGAGTTGCTCATTTATGAAATTAGTCTGCTCTCCACATCCCTTCTCTTTTAAGATTTGTATTTATCTCTAACCATTAAATCAATGCCTTTGATCATTAGTCTATAAATACCTTGCAAATCCTTTGGCAAGCAAAACCATAAATCTCAGAAAACTTTCAGACTCTCAAGCGGTGAATGAGAGCAGTGCTGGAGAACAGTGCAAAGTCACACACAAAGCAACGAACATGGAAGGATATCTGGCCTAGTTAGCACCTCAAAACCACAGAAGAGAGAAAAGGTAAGGTTGGTGACAGGGCAGGAATTTTAAAGAAAAAATATCTGAATATCAACATAACAATAAAAGTCTTTGGAAAAGCTGATTAAACCTTGACTATTTCTCAAAAGTGACCTTTGATGATTCTTTGCAAGTTAATAACATAAAAGGATGTTGCATTATGTTCTCATTTATAGGTTTTGCCAGAAATCATGTTTTTTTTTTAAAAAAAATGAACTCCATTATTTTCAGTAAATATGTCTCATTGTCATTATAACCAAAATTATTACATTTATGAAAATACAGTATTTTATTACCTTTACTTTTAAAGATAAAGTCTCAATTGAATCCTTTTTCCCTTATATACTATGAAATTTTTGTTGCAGCTTTAAGTGAGTTTTTTGTAGTGAATAATTACCCTTGCATTATAAGGCTCTCTTTTATCTGTACCATCTTCTATTGTTATAGTAAACAAATGAGATAAAACTTGCAAATGCAATTTACAGATTCTAAAGTGCTACATTAATGTTAAAATTTACTGTTTCCAAAAAAAGTTTGTTTATTATGTGCAAGTTACCTCCACATACATTATTTATTTTATTCTCAAAACAACTCTTGGAAGTAGGTATATATCATCTCCAAACTATAAATTAGCAAAATGAAAAAACTTGTTCAAGGTCGCATAGCTATTAGGTGGCTTAGTTACACTGAGAGCCCAAATTGGCTGTCCTCAAGTCTAAGGTATTCATTCTATTAATTTGAACCATATAAGCCACCATTTTTTAGTTCAATAATGGTTGAACATCTGCATTTCATATGATTCTACCTTTCACATTCATTCAAGAAGTATTACTATCTATTCCCCATCAGATACTAATCTGAATTCTAGGGATACAGTAGTGACCAATACAAGCAAGGTCACAGTTCTCATGAAAGTTACATTCTAGTATAGACCATAACATATAAACAATGAAGCAAATAATTTAAATAAACAGAACAAATGGCTTACTGTTGTTATGTGCTATGCAGAGGATTAATAACAAGTAGAATATAGAAAGTGTCTGCTATAGGCCAGATAATGTAGCACTTTGCATAGATTAAGTTAATTCTCGTAACTCTATGAAGTAGGGAATATTACTATCCTCATTTTTTGGATGAAAATGTTGAAGTACAGAGAGGTTAAGTTACTCGTCTCGAGTCATGTAGTTGGTAGTAAAGGAGCCAAGCTTCAAACCTAACCAACCTGACCCTTAGAGGCACTCTTAAGCACCATGCTGTACATCAAGTCGATGAGATAAAAAGTAACTGATATCTAACAGATAACTAGAATTGCTTCTCAACATCATTTTTTTATTAGTAATAGTACAGTGTTCAGTCTTCCTACACAAATACAAAATATAATGGATTATCTCAAACGACAAATTCTTCCCTCTAGTTCTTTTGCTAAATGGGGATTCTAGGAATCGGAGCACATCAGCCAAGAACAGTTTCGCTCAAAGTCTACGCAACTGCTTAGGCTCTCAACATCTCCATGTGGACCCCCTGCAAGATTGTATTAACAAGCACAGTGTACTCATAGTCTTGAGGACAACAGTTTACCACTCAATAATACTGGAACCGCACTATGCAGTCCTACAACTACTCCTTCCAGGAAGGTGCAAAATTGGAAAGAAGTGTTGAGTGAACTGGAAATAGCTGACTTGAGGATGATTTCATCTCTCTTGTTGCCTCTTTACTTACTGTTCAGCTGTGATCCTTGCTCATCCCCAGATCCGAAGATCAGAGGAAATGATGATCGTATTTCCAATTAGAACAAATCGTAGCTATCTTGAGCTGTATCATTAATCCTTTCAGGGACATTTGTATTGTGTTACTCATTCTGTAGCCTAATGAGGCATAAAAGAAGAATCTCTTTCCTTTTCCTGTATCCAAATGTAGGTCCAAATAATTGCTCCTGCTGCTAGAGACTAAGGTTAATTTAAAGTAAAGACACAGCTGGGGAAATGTTCACTGTCTAAGCAATGGAATCAAATGTGGATAGGCACTGTCATAAAACTATCACCTTGTGACTTTCCTTTTTGCTGTCTAATCCTCAATTTTGTAATGACTATTTGCCTACTGTTTATGAATGTAAGAATTTTCCATTCCTTATGCACCAATGATTTTTTTCAATAAAATTATTTAACATAGTTCCCTATAGTGAGGACATTTTCACAGGCTTGCACTGAGCTCCATGAGCATAAGGAATTCTGAGGAAATAAAAAAGTAAACAATAATTATAGTAATAACAACAATAAAAAACTGCTTAACATAACACTTTTAGTATTTATTAAGTCACTCTCTTATTTAAAAACACGTGCTGAACCATGCATTATGGCTGGGGATACACAGATGACTAAGGAACCATTTCCACTTTTAAAGAGTTTGGAATGTAATGGGAAAAGCAAAGAAGAGGTGCTACATTTAATAGCGATACTTCAGAATAAATGTTATAAAAAACAAAATATGGCAGATTATTTTCTCACTAGTCTCTAGTGTTTCTTTTTAGCTCTTTTGAATACTAATCTTATTCAAGAGAGGCTGACCCTGTAGATTTATCTCCCAAAACACCTGACGAATGTGACATGTCCAATTAGTAATAGTGGTTTGGGCAAGTTAGGTATGCTCCCTTGGGGGAATACGTATCAGTATGTCAGTTTGAAGAGCAGACTGTTCTGAGAGAAAATACACCCAAGACATTTCATTACTCCTCCCCTCTCCTTCCTCTCTCTTCACCTTTAAACTTTATTAAAATTGTGTCTTATAAGAATCAGCTGGAGTGCTTGTTAAACATCCAGCCCCTTTCACTGGAGGGTCCTACTGAGTGAATGCTATAAACTCACTCATTTCTTCTTCTGCAGTCAAAAGAAATATATATATTTTCCACTCTGTTTAGAACAGGATTAGAAAAGAATCCTCTCTTCGGCATTCTCAGAAACAGGAAGTGTTTTCTGGGCTGTTGCTAGGTGCTTTAGCAGATTACTCTGCCAGTCTCCTTAGGAACTCTGTCAGTTAGCTAGTTTGCTATTTGTGTATCCAAATTATTGAATTTGGATCAAACTGTAAGATGCAATAATAAGAACATATTTACCAAAAGTAAGTGAGTTGAAAACCTAACCCAGATTTATGTTTGAAAACTACTGTTATCAGAAATGAAGGGACCAGAGTTAAACCTACCCAAGAAATGCTACTAAGTTGAAAGCCAAATTGTATGTTAGGAGAAATCTGGTTTATTACTCCAAACTTCTTTATTAATTAACTTCTTGCTTGATGACATCATTCCCTTTTAAGTATTCAAAGTGTCTATAGTATGTTCACCCATTTCCTAATCAAAACCTACTCTTAGAAAAAGAACAGATACTTTACTTGTGTTAGAGATGTATATTTGAAAATCAATTCCTTGTGAAATAAGTAATTCTAGTTGTAGTTATTAAGTATCAATAATCATAAAGCAGGCTAAGGAAATTTTGTTGTTTTCTCCTATGAATGAGGCATCTTGATACACTGAAATCACACAGTGCAGGCTAGGAATATAATTGCAACTTGGTAAACAATCAAATTCTTGAAGACTTTAGAGATTTGTAGTTACATTTTTTGAATTACAGAGCCAGTACTGATTGTGCAAGTGAAAACTAACTCTTTTATAATGTATAGAAGACAGATAGATGGATAATTAACATACTGAGATGAAAAAACTAATTAATATTTAAAATCAAAACAGAGTCTGTTGTTAACTACTGATAGTATATTTCTCATCGGAGAAATAAATACTTATGCAGCTCCTCTGCTCTCATACCCTTGCAGAAACTGGGGAGGGAGAATAAGACCACAAGGGAGGGGCCTGTGGCTTTGACTTTGAAGCCCTAGGATGAATTTCAGAATAAGAGCTAGAGAAAACTTCATGAAAAAAAATAAAAATAATTTGAGGAGGGCTAGAGTTTCTTCTCAGCAGAAGGACATTGGGAAGAGAGAAGAGAGCAGATGAGAAAGGATAGAAAGTAACATAGTATTGATAATAAGTCTTCCTAAAAGAATAGCAAATATTGGTTTATTTTTGTGACTTCACTGAAACCATCTCCATCTTCACAAACAGGAAAGTATCCAAGATTGAATCTGCCAAAATGCCTCATGGGAGCATTGTTTTTCTTTTTTGTCATTTTTGAAGGAAATGGAAGAAAGGCTTTGTGTTCAATGACTACATCATGGAATGAGGACAGCACAGTTGGTAGAAGAGGATAATTCAGACACTGTCCTGTTTGATCAGAAGCCAGATCTCAGCCCCCAAAACGACCAGGATGATGCAGTCATCACACCCATCACCACTCCCACAACTGCACAATCATATGTACACACATGAACTATCTCTGCCACTGTCCATAGGAAGGAGTTTGAGCCAACTTTCTTTGAAACTCAAAGGGCAACTCGCATCTCAGCCACACATACAATATGTAGTTAATACGCAGTATTTATAAAAGAGCTTTAGAAATATATTTAAATCAATCTAAATATGGGATGTAACATAAACATTAGCATTTATGTATTTCGATGGTAGCATTTGGTTGTTATCCATTTAAATTCCCTTAATTATTTTGAATTTTACTAGGTGGTAGAGTGGGCAGATATATGGGAAAGAGGGAGGTAGAAAGTGACATACAGTACTCAACCCTAAAAAGAACTTCCGGTTCGACCCTAAGGTATTATAAATGGAAGCATCCTGCACTGCAACTTTCTACCTTGACCCTAATGTGAAGGAACCAAACATGTATGAATCAGTTGCTACCTCATTCTTTTTATTCAAACCCCCACCAATTGTGCATCCCTGAGATGAGGACACATAGATCGAAATCAAAATATTTTTTCTAGATGTTGGTCTGCAGGCCCGTTTCTCTGTCACCACTAATAGACTTCAACAGATGTGGGGCAATAATTCTAGATAAGTGATTCGACTTGGCAGACCCAACTTCTTCAGCTATGTTGTTTATATTGGGATAAAGGTAGCAGAAAGCCCAGTGGTGACCATAGATCCCAGTAAATTTCCCAATCTATATTTACAAATAATTCTAGTATTTTGATCCCTGTTCATCTTACTCCTAGCAATTTTCTCACTGGTTTCAGGCTTGAGCTGGGCTCAGGAGATGGATGATTAATTAACACCCTAAAACCCCAATGATATAAGTAATTTCCAGTGAAAATTATGCTATAACTAAAACAGAAGTAACCTGGTAATTGATGTTGATTGTCTTGCAGCTATGTCTTGGATGCCATCTCTAAAAAGGAAGCCAATTTGCCAAAAATGCATGTTAAATGCTGTACGCAATTGATTCTGCACGTTATTAGGTGAAGGAGGATATTAATTACAGGGTTATTCATTTTCACTTTAATGAATGTTTAAAACCTCTAAATCACTTATAACAATTAAGACAATTAACTTTGTGGGGAACTGTGGATTTGGAACCTCATAACACTCTTTAAAATCTCCAATATTTTCTTCTTTTACTGGAATTCACTTTGATAAACCACAAGTCAGAATAGCAATGTATTTGGCTCCCTTTTTAAACACACTGTGTATGTTCCTATTGAATTTTAGTTTCCTTTTTAGCAGGAAAAAAGAAATAGTAACCCTTCCACATATTTTATGAGGCTGAAATATTTTGACAGATCCTGATTACTGAAAGATTTTAAGTTCTATATTTCACATCAAATTTACAGCTGAACTTTTTTTTTTATTGAGTGTTCTAATAAATAACAAAAACAACCTGGATCATGTGGTATTTTAGTTAGTAGCAGCACTACATAATAGATGTGTGTGTGTGTTTGTGTGTGTGTGTGTGTGTACTGTATCTAATTGTAATATCTGAATAGGATCAAAGTATTTCACATATTGGCATATTTATTTAAAATATCTTTCTAAAATATATGGAATAGAAAATAGTGAAATACATACCAGCACTTATTAAGCAGTTACATTTCAGGTGCTTCATAGAATATGGCTCATTTAATCTTCATGATGGCCTTATTACAGTGTTTTCAAACTTTGGGTTACACAAGGGTCTTCTGTGCAACTTGGTAAAAATGCAGATCCCCAGAGTCCATTCAACCAAGATTCTGATTAAGTGGATCTGGAAGGATTTAAAGGATCTCTATTTTTAACAAACCTCTCCAGATTACTCTGACATAGGTAACCTGTGGAACACACTATAAGTACCGTTGCTTATTAAATACTGCCTAACAAAATTTGACCATAATCTTAGATAAATAAACTAAGAATCAAGAAACTTAAATGTCTTGTTTAAGTTCCCCTATTCATGAAAAATAATGCTTTTGCTCTTGAGAGTAAGCATTTAATTCTCATGAGGAATGGGGAAAAGTTAAGAAATAGGAACAAAAACATGAGACAGTGGCATTGGAAAGTGATGACTATAAAAATAAGGAATTTTTTTTTTGGTAAGTTCTTTTGTAAGAACTTTGGTAAGGTCTTTGGTAAGGTCTTTTGTTCTGGTCATGGCTGAGTATCTGGTATCAAACCTATCCTCTTCTTATCATAAATTGGTGTAAAAGGTGGATAAAATATATCAAGTAAGTGTTTTCAGACACTGTTTAGCAATCAATACTAGGCTCTGGCCATTGAAAGAAAGGAAACATGAAGATGAGTACTACATTTACCCTGACTTTCACCCTGAGAGGATTTTCTAATCTAGGGCAAAGAGAAATAAAGTCCAAAAAGAGAGTGGCAGTCTTGCTGGATCAAATAAACCATTTAGGGCTTCCAAGACATTTGGATTTCGAGATATGGTATTATATAAGAAGGACCCAAAAGCAAGGGGCACCAAAATGTTTGTAGCCATTTCCCCTAGGACATTTGGCCAACTTATAAAATGTACACTTGTAAGGCAAGATTTCAAATGGCCTACTAGAGAAAAACCACGAGGAGGCTAAAGAGCTTAGCAAAGATTTCAAGCCTACAGAGCCATAAGTAAATGTTGGAGGCTGGGCGTGGTGGCTCACATCTGTAATCGTAGCACTTTGGGAGGCCAAGGAGAGTGGACCACAAGGTCAGGAGTTGGAGACCAGCCTGTTCAACACAGGAAAACCCCATCCCTACTAAAAATACACAAAATTAGTCAGGCATGGTGGCGTACACCTGTAATCCTACCTACTCGGGAGGCTGAGGCAGGAGAAACACTTGAACCCGGGAGGTGGAGGTTGCAGTGAGCTGAGATGGCACAACTGCACACCAGCCTTGGTGACAGTGCAAGGCTCTGTCTCAAAAAAAAAACCAAAAGGAAGGAAGGAGGGAAGGAAGGAAGGAAGGAAGGAAGGAAGGAAGGAAGGAAAGGAAGGAAAGGAAGGAAAGGAAGGAAAGGAAGGAAAGGAAGGAAAGGAAGGAAAGGAAGGAAAGGAAGGAAAGGAAG
>NW_016803416.1:1131853-1141382 GCF_001698545.2 Rhinopithecus bieti
TATATTTTTGCACAGAAACTTGGAAATTTCTTTAAACAGCAGAAAGAAAAAGTGCTGCCAATTTAGAAGCCTGTACCCATAAAATACCCTTCAAAAATAAAGTCAAAAGACAATAGAAAATAAGAATGAAAAAGAGCTAAAAGAAAGATAAAAGTAATTTTATCTTGAAAGAAATTTATTCTCAGTAGACTTCTAAAAATAAATGGAGAACAACAGAAAAGGATGAATATTTACAGTGTTCTGCAAGTTTATTAAATAAAGAAGAATTCAATGAAGGGCTCCATTTTCTCAAAGAATTGTTATATCACTGAAGCATGAGGAATATTATTGAATTAGACTCAGAAATTTTAATTCAAGTCTTCCTATAAACTTTAAAATGTGTTAATTTTATTATGACAATTTGTTAGTAACAAGATGAAATATAGCAATGAAACTGACCCAATATAACATAATAATCATAAGTCATATACACCAGAATCTGGTCTGCTAAATTTCTAGTTTTCATTTTCACGACCTCAGGAACTGCTACATAAATCAGCATGTTCTCACAACAGACATTTCGTGATATGTTGTCTGAGATTAACAGAGAAAGAAATTCAATGTGCAATTGTGGTTTCATTCTGTAGACTGTAAGCTTTCATTGTGTGCTCACTGAGGGCAAAGAATCAGAAGTAGCCCCCTCTAAATACAGATACAAAGAGCAGATGACAATATCCAGGATGGATCAGCTCTAACTGCATGGAAAATAATGCATATCAAAGAAGGAGAGTAGTTGAGGGTTGTTACAGAATTTTACCTTCTAAATTTCCTATTAGTGTATCATTTATTGATGATTGACTTTGTACTTGATGCTGTCCTAACTACCAGGGAAACAAATATTAAGTCAACAAAGTCCCTCTCAAGAATTTATAGTCTAACAGGAAAAGAGATAAACACAAAAACAAATAAATGTGATGAAGTGTCCTAGGTAGCATAATAGAAATCTAGAAGGTTACAGTGTGACACAAAGGAGAAAATAAGCAATTCATCCTGGGATGTGTCAGAAAAGTGTTCATAGGGGAGGTGACATGAGTTCTAAATTCTGAAAGATGAGAGGCCATCTGCCAATGGCCATGAAGGAGAAAAACATGTCAGACAGAAGAGGCAAAGAGGAAGGGCATGGGTTAGTATTACCATGTAATACTATAATACTAGTAATAGTAATACTATAATACTAGTAATAGTAATACTAGTAATACTAGTAATAGTAATACTAGTAATACTAGTAATAGTAATACTAGTAATACTAGTAATAGTATTACTAACTTGGGGGTGAGTCTGACACTCTGTGAGGTGAGGCATGGTTAAAAGGGATGCTGCAGAAGTTCACAGAGGAGAGACTATTGAGTATATCCTATGTCATGTATAAAATATAGGGTCTTATTTTGATGGCAAAAATGCTATTACACAGTCCAAACCCTCCTCAAAAGAAGTAAATGTAACTGAGCTCTGTTAAAACTGCACTGTCTAATATGGTAGCCAGGAGCCACATGTGGCTATTTAAATTTAACAAAATTAAAATTTAGTTTGGTTGCACTAGACAAATCTTTAGTAACTATAAAGTCCATTTAGCTAGTGGCTACTGGATTCTACTGCACACTCAGCAGCTTCATAAACCTAATGTTGTCTTTCACTCAAGTAAAGGCCAAAACAGAAGTTCCAGATTAGAGGCAATGGAAGTTTGATTATCACAATATTCAGAAATTCAAACTGACAGAATCTTTGCTGTCTTCAAATCATGGCTTCCCAAATCACCCTAAACATCAATACCCAGACAAGAGATTGGAGAAGAGTATTGAGGGTTACTTGTAAGTGATTTTATAACCAGAACTCTAGGTGACATAAATCTTTTCTGCTAACATCTCATTGACTAGAACTCAGTCTCATGGACACAAGAAGGCTGGAAAATGTAGTGTAGTTGAAAGTCCAGAAAGAATAGAAAACATGTGAAGATGATCCTACAATCTTACCCACCCCTTGATAATTGGAAGTCTTCGTTATTAAACTTAATTATTATACTGTGTCTTTATGGTACCTGGAGCCATCTTCACCAGAGGCTGTTTGCCCTTCTGCTAAATGCTCCCAGGCTTGAGTTTTATTTATTTATTTATTTATATTTTTTTAATCATACTTTAAGTTCTAGGGTACATGTGCACAATGTGCAGGTTTGTTACATAGGTATACATGTGCCATGTTGGTTTGCTGCACCCATCAACTCATCATTTACATTAGGTATTTCTCCTAATGCTATCCCTCCCCAGTTCCCCACCCCTGACAGGCTCCGCTGTGTGATGTTCCCCCCCTGTGTCCATATGTTCTCGTTGTTCATCTCCCACCTATGAATGAGAACATGTGGTGTTGGGTTTTCTGTCTTGTGATAGTTTGCTTACAGTGATGGTTTCCAGCTTCATCCATGTCCCTGCAAAGGACATGAACTCATCCATTTTATGGCTGCATAGTATTCCATGGTATATATGTGTCACATATTCTTAATCCAGTCTATCGTTGATGGACATTTGGGTTGGTTCCAAGTCTTTGCTATTGTGAATAGTGTCTCAATAAACATACATGTGCATGTGTCTTTATAGTAGCATGATTTATAAACCTTTGGGTATATACCTTGTAATGGGATGGCTGGGTCAAATGGTATTTCTAGCTCTAGATCCTTAAGGAATCACCACACTGTCTTCCACAACAGTTGAACTAGTTTACACTCCCACCAGCAGTGTAAAATCATTCCTATTTCTCCACATCCTCTCCAGCATCTATTGTTTCCTGACTTTTTCTTTATCACCATTCTAACTGGTGTGAGATGGTATCTCATTGTGGTTTTGATTTGCGTTTATCTGATCACCAGTGATGATGAGCATTTTTTCATGTGTCTGTTGGCTGCATAAATGTCTTCTTTTGAGGAGTGTCTGTTCATATCCTTTGCCCACTTTTTGATGGGGTTGTTTGTCTTTTTTCTTGTAAATTTGTTTAAGTTCTTTGTAGATTCTGGATATTAGTTTTGTCACAGGAGTAGATTGCAAAAATTTTCTACCATTCTGTAGGTTGCCTGTTCACTCTGATGATAGTTTCTTTTGCTGTGCAGAAGCTCTTTAGTTTCATTAGATTCCATTTGTCTATTTTGGCTTCTGTTGCCGTTGCTTTTGGTATTTTAGTCATGAAGTTTTTGCCCTTGCCTATATCCTGAATGGTATTGCCTAGGTTTTCTTCTAGGGTTTTTATGGTTTTAGGTCTTACATTTAAGTCTTTAATTCATCTTAATTTTTGTATAAGGTGTAAGGAAGGGATCCAGTTTCAGCTTTCTACATATGGCTAGCCAGTTTTCCCAGCACCATTTATTAAATAGGGAATCCTTTCCCCATTGCTTGTTTGGTCAGGTTTATTGAAGATCAGATGGTTGTAAATGTGTGCTGTTATTTCTGAGGGCTCTGTTCTGTTCCATTGGTCTATATATCTGTTTTGGTACCAGTACCATGCTGTTTTGGTTAATGTAGCCTTGTAGCATAGTTTGAAGTCAGGTAGCATGTTGTCTCCAGCTTTGTTCTTTTTGCTTAGGATTTTCTTGGCTATGTGGGCTCTTTTTTGGTTCCATATGAACTTTAAAGTAGTTTTTTTCCAATTCTGTGAAGAAAGTAATTGGTAGCTTAATGGGGATGGCATTGAATCTATAAATTACCTTGGGCAGTATGGCCAATTTCATGATACTGATTCTTCCTATCCATGAACATGGAATGTTCTTCCATTTGTTTGTGTCCTCTTTTATTTTGTTGAGCAGCAGTTTGTAGTTCTCCTTGAAGAGGTCCTTCGCATCCCTTGTAAATTGGATTTCTAGGTATGTTATCCTCTTTGTAGCAATTGTAAATGGGAGTTCACCAGACTTGAGTTTTAAATAGTGGTTTTCCGATTTTCCACCTTCTGTTTCACTGTTAACTGTAGTAGTAGTAATAGTGGTGGTAGTACTTGACATTGCTGTTGTTTTAGTTTCCCCACTAAACTAAACTTAAATGAAACAAAAAAAGTCTATAAAAATAGATATATAAACTTGTTTTATAAGTAACCCAAGTTTTCACCCTTTCATGTCACTTGGATACTATATATTTCATTCTCAGAAGAAAGTGCAGTAGATTTATGTCTTCTTTTTTTCTCCCTACTTATAGATTACTTCATTTATTTTAGAAATATATAAAAGTTTATTTTTTTCTTGAGACAGAGTTTCCCTCTTTCACCCAGGCTGGAGTGAAGTGGTATGATCTCGGCTCACTGCAACCTCTGCCTCCCGGCTTCAAGCAATTCCCCTGCCTCAGCCTCCCAAGGAGCTGGGATTATAGGTGCCTGCCACCATGCCTGGCTAATTTTTGTATTTTTAGTAGAGATGGGGTTTCGCCATATCAGCCAGGCTGGTCTCGAACTGCTGACCTCAGGTTATCCACCCACCTTGGCCTCCCAAAGTGCTAGGATTAAAGGTGTTAGCCACCACGCCCAGCCAAAAGTTTTGAGATTGCTAGAAATCTGGCAACTTTAAGCTAGCCATTATTTTTTACATCTCTGTTATAAAATACTTATTTTTATAGATCATCTATTTTTTCTGGCCTAGTAACTGGTAACATTTGCTCTATTGCATAGGAATTTCTATGTAATAAATGCCACCTGTAGCCAAGAGAGAAAAAACATCATTTATAAAGTAACTTTTAGACTTTCTGCAATGCTAATATATATGATATCCAGAAGCCTTTGGCAAACATAATTTTAAAATATTTCAGTTTATAAAATACTTCTCTGGAAGGAGAGAATATGCAATACTGACATATAATTAATATTTTGAAACACATCTTTATTATTAACTTTTTGAACAGGCATTTATTGATCATCTACTATATGCCAAAAACTGTTCTAAGCACTAAGGAAATAGTGGTGAAGAATCCAGACATGATCTCAGCTCACAGGAATGTAAATATCTGGGAAGAATTATAGGCCTCAGTTCACAGAAGAGTATACAGAAAAGTGTGCCAAAAAAATTGCTATGCAAATAAGTGTTAAAACAGATGAAAAGAGGTAAGTGAATTAATATTTTACCTTGGGCTTTGATTAGTAAGGCATAGATTTCACAAACCTATAGCTATGTTTGGAAATGGACTTGGAAGAAGGAAAACTCAGTAAGTACATAGATATGATATTGATAACCATGTGTACTTAAGATTAAGATCATCGTCCTTAGCAGGTAAATACTTGCATCTAAGTTAACAGAACTCATATATCCTCATCTCATAGCTTGAAATATTCAACTGGCTTGGACATATTTTGTGACAAATTCATCCTAATAAAAGGCCAATCCAAATACAGTACTATTCAAAACCACAATCCTACACAGAGGCTCAAATTCTGTTTTTGAGGTGGACAGTTGGTAATGATCTTATTTTGTTCCTGTGGCTATAACAAAAACACTTTAGATTGGGTAATTTATAAAGAGTAGAGGCCGGGCGTGGTGGTTCAAGTCTGTAATTCCAGCACTTTGGGAGGCCGAGACGGGCGGATCACGAGGTCAGAAGATCGAGACTATCCTGGCTAACATGGTGAAACCCCGTCTCTACTAAAAAATACAAAAAACTAGCCGGGTGAGGTGGCGGGCGCCTGTAGTCCCAGCTACTAGGGAGGCTGAGGCAGGAGAATGGCGGGAACCCGGGAGGCGGAGCTTGCAGTGAGCTGAGATCCTGCCACTGCACTCCAGCCTGGGCGACAGAGCGAGACTCTGTCTCAAATAAAAAAAAAAAAAAAAAGAGTAGAAATTTACTTCTCACAGTTTCAGAGGCTGGGAAATCCAAGATCAAGTTGCCAGCGGATTCAGCATCTGGTGAGGGCCCATGCTCTGCTTCCAAGAGGGCACCTTGTTGCTGCATCCTCACCAGAAGCAGCAGACATGGAAAAAGGGACAAAGTCGCTCCCTAAAGCTCTCTTATCAGGCATTAATCCCATTCATAAGGGTGGAGCTCTTATGGTCTAATCAACTCCTAAAGGCCACACCTCTTAATACTGGTGCATTGAGAATTAAGATTCAACATGAATTTTGTAGGGACCAAAACCTTCAAACCATAGCAGTAGCATTTGCACTGAAATGTTGGTGAGGAACAACAAAGTCTAGGTGGTGTCCTCATTGAAGAGCATTTGCAGTTTCAAACCACCTCTCAAGCCTCTCCACATGTAACATCAGAAATATTTCCTGTTTGGGGAAAGATGCATGTCAGAGTATCAACACTTCTTGTACATCAAGTGACTAAATCAGGTAGGTAGATTTTTTCCATTTTTTATGAAGATTCTCATACATATGGCAAAGTTGAAAATATTTTACATGAAGCATCCTCATCCTCACCACCTAGATTCTAGCTTAATATTTTACTACACCTGTTGCACCACTTATCACTCTACCTATCTTTCTATCCATTTATCAATTTTACTTTTGACAAATTTCAAAGCAAATTGCAGACATCCAAACAATACGCACATTAACAAAATTCAGTATTTTAGTAGTTTCCTTTACTTGAATTTACGTGCCATGAAATGCTCAAATTTTAAGTGTATAGTTAGTGAATTTTGACAAATGAATATGTCTGTGTTATCCAAACCCCTAGTAAGATATAGAACATCATTATCACACAAAGAAGTTCTCTCAGACCCTTTGCCAGTTGATCCTTAAACACCAGAGTCCACCAGAGACAAACATTGTTCTGATATTATTTTACCATAAATTAGATTTTCTTGCTTTAACATTTAATATAAATGACATCATAGAGCATATATTCATATTCATTATATAGTATAAAATATAAGGCTTCTTTCACTTGGTATAATGATTTTGACATACTAGCCGTATTATATAAATACTGTCCATACAGGAAGGCGAACGTTACACACTGCGGCCTGTTGTAGGGTGGGGGGAGTGGGGAGGGATAGCATTAGGAGATATACCTAATGTAAATGACGAGTTAATGGGTGCAGCACGCCAACATGGCACATGTATACATATGTAACAAACTTGCACGTTGTTCACATGTACCCTAGAACATGAAGTATAATAAAAAATAAATAAGTATTGTCTGTATTACATAAATATTCTACTGCTTGTTTATTCATTCTTATATTGGTGGACACTTGGGTCAATTTGTGGTTATTATGAGAACATTATGCTAAGTGAAATAAACCAGGCACAGAAGGACAAATATTGTGTAACTCAACCTATATGAGGTATCTAAAATAGTCAAACTCATAAGGGAATAAAATGGTGGTTGCCAGGGACTTGGAGGGAGGAGAAAATGGAGAACTATTTTTCAATGGATATAAAATTTGTGTCATGCAAGATGAATACATCCTAGAAATCTGCTATACACAAGTAGTATCTATAGTTACCAATGTAGTATTGTACACTTTAAAATATGTTAAGAGGATAAATCTTATGTGAAGTGTTTTATCACCCTCCAAAAAACCCCACAAGGAGCAAGAAAATTTTTGGTGATGATGAATATGTTTAGTACCTTGACTGTGGCGATGATTTCACAGGTGTATGCTTATGTCCATACTTGTCAAGATGAATACATTAAATGTATACAATTTTTGTATGTCAACTGTACCCCAATAAAGCTAAAATATTTAATTAACTAAGTAATTTTAATAAAAATATGGCAGGCCATTTTCTGAAGTGGTTGTAAAATTTTAGAATCCCACCAACAATGTATGAGAGTTCTATTTGTTCCACAAGCTAATGTTTTCAGTCCGTTTAATTTTAGCCATTTAGGTAACTGTGCAGTAGTTTCTTGTGAATTTAATTTGCATTATGTAACAAATGATGTTAAATTCATTTTCATATAATTATAGACCATTCATATACTCTCTTTTATAAAATGTCTTTTAAACCTTTTGTTTATTTTACATTAAGTTAGTTGTCCTTTTATTGTTGAGTTCTATGTATCTTGAATTTCAGCCCTTTGTTAAACTGATACTTTCAATTTTGATGAATTCTAATTGACTGATACTTTCTTTTATGGTTAGTTCTTTCTGGGACTGAATAAGAAGCCTTTATCTGCTCATAAGTCATGGAGAAGTTCCACTATGTTTTTCTACAAAAGCTTTGTGGTTTTAGCTTTTACACTTCGATCTATGATTCATCTCTAATTAATTTTTTGTATGGTGTAAAATACAGAGTATAGCTCATTTTTCCAATATAGTATCTACTTATGCTAGCACCATTTGTTGAGAAGACTTTTCTTTCCCTACTAGATTGCCTTGGAAACACTCTCAAAAACCAAATAACCACGTAAGAGGGGTGTTATTCCTGGACCATCTATTTTGTACCATGCATCTATTTGTAGATCTTAATGCCTGCACTATAGTTTCTCAATTATTGTAGTTTTAGAGCGCCTGTAAATCTGAAAGTCAGATAACGTAAATCCTTCATCTTTGTTCATTTCAGTTATGTTTTGGATATTCTTTATTGTTTGCATTTACATATACATTTTGAATCAGCTTAAAATAGCTGGCACTATAATTTGGACAAGATTCAATCTATAAATAAATTGAAATCTTAAATCTATTGGGTTTTACAATCAGTGAACATGGTGTATGTCTCCATTTATTTAGATCTTTTCTCAAGAACATTTCGGTGGTTTTCACTATAAAATTATTTTTTGTTTAAAATGTTTGTTAAACTTGTTCAAATTTATTCTTTCATATTTATGTTTTAATGCTAAAATACATGGAATTTTTAACATTCAGTTTTCCAATTGTTTCCTGCCAGTGTGTAAAATATAACTGCTTTTAAAATATTACCTCACATTCTGTGTTCATGCAAAGCAGACATACTAGTTCTAATAGGTGTTTGGCAAATTCTTTAGGATTTTCTAATTAAAGAAACATGTAACATGCAAACAGAGACAGTTTTAATCTTTGCTTCTCCTTTTATGCTTTTCTTTCCAGCTTTATTGTGATGACTAAGACTGCCAATACAATGAAGACCCCCCCAGTACAATAGAAATTATTCCTAATCTTACTAAGAAAGTGTTAAATAGCTTCCAGATAGAAGAATATCCCTCCATTCCTAAATTGCTAAGAACCTTAATAATAAATTGGTATTAAATTTTCTCAGTATCTTTTCCACATCTATTAATTAATTATATATATGTCCTATTTTATTCCATTGATGTGACAAATTATATTAAATAATTTTAAAAATTAGACAAATTGTATATTTCTAAAATAAACTACCCAAATGATACTATAATATTGCTGATTTTGTTATACTTTTAAATATTTTTAGTATATTTTTATGAGGGATATTGTTCTGTAACTTTATTTTATAACATAATTGTCAAGTTTTGTTATCAGGGTAACTCTAGCATCACAAAACAAGTTGGGAAGTGTTCCTTCTATTATCAGAAAACATTTTGTAATATTGAAAATATTTCTTCCTTAAATACTTTATAAAATTCACATGTGA
>NW_016803416.1:1142751-1145676 GCF_001698545.2 Rhinopithecus bieti
AAACAGAGACAGTTTTAATCTTTGCTTCTCCTTTTTATGCTTTTCTTTCCAGCTTTATTGTGATGACTAAGACTGCCAATACAATGAAGACCCCCCCAGTACAATAGAAATTATTCCTAATCTTACTAAGAAAGTGTTAAATAGCTTCCAGATAGAAGAATATCCCTCCATTCCTAAATTGCTAAGAACCTTAATAATAAATTGGTATTAAATTTTCTCAGTATCTTTTCCACATCTATTAATTAATTATATATATGTCCTATTTTATTCCATTGATGTGACAAATTATATTAAATAATTTTAAAAATTAGACAAATTGTATATTTCTAAAATAAACTACCCAAATGATACTATAATATTGCTGATTTTGTTATACTTTTAAATATTTTTAGTATATTTTTATGAGGGATATTGTTCTGTAACTTTATTTTATAACATAATTGTCAAGTTTTGTTATCAGGGTAACTCTAGCATCACAAAACAAGTTGGGAAGTGTTCCTTCTATTATCAGAAAACATTTTGTAATATTGAAAATATTTCTTCCTTAAATACTTTATAAAATTCACATGTGAAAAGTTTTGAATAATAAATTCAATTTCTCAAAAGAAAATTAAGGAAACAATCCCATTTATAATAGTATCAAAAATTGTAAAACACCTAAGAATAAACTTAACCAAGGAGGTAAAAGACTTACAGTGAAAACTACAATATGCTAATGAAAGAAATTAAAGAAGACACAAATAAATAGAAAGACATCCCATGTACACAAATTGGAAGACCTACTATGGTTAAAATGTCTGTATTACCCACAGATATATACAGAGTCTATCCTATTTCCATCAAAATCCCAGTGATACTTTTATAGAAATAGAACAAAAAAAAAATTTATATGAAACAACAAAACACCCAGAATAGCCAAAGTGATCTTGACAAAGAACAAAGATGGAAGCATCACACTAATTGATTTCAAAATATATTACAAAGCTACAGTAATAAAAACAATATGGTACTGGTATAAAGACATATATAAACCAATGGAATAGAAGAGAAAGCCCAGAAATATACCCACACATATATGGTCCATTGATCTACAAAGTACACAATGGGAAAAGGAGAGTCCGTTGCAAAAATAGTGCTGAGAAAATTGAATATTGACATGCAAACAAATGAACTTGGACCCTTATCTTATACCACACACAAAAAGCTAAGTTGGAACACATTAAAGACTTAAATATAAGACCTGAGAGTATAGAATTCCTAGAAGAAAACAAAGGGGAAATCTTTATGACATTGGTCTTGGCAATGATTTCTTGGATATGAGGCCAAAAGCATTTAGTTTTATAAACAGCAAATTTAAATGGTTCTGCATAACAAAGGAAGCAATCAGCAGAGTGAAAAGGCAACCCACTGAATGGGAGGAAAATATTTGCCAACAATATATTTGAAAAAGAATTAATGTACAAAATACGTGAGCAACTGACATAACTTAATAGCAAAACACAGAATAAATATTTTTATTAAAAAATGGGCAAAGGACTTCAATAAACATTTTTTACAAAGAAGATACATAAATATCCAGCATTTGTAAGTGAAAAGGTAGTCAATATCACTAATCAGTAGAGAAATGTAAATCAAAACCACAATGAGATATCACCTTGTACCTGTTAGGATGCTACTATCAAAAAGACAAGGGCTAACAAGGGTTAGTGAGAGTGTGGAAAAAAGAGAACCCTGGTACACTGTTGGTGTGAATGTAAATCAGCACAGTCATTATGGAACAGTATGGAGGCTTCTCATAAAATTATAAATAGAACCACTATATTATCCAGCAATCTAACTTCTGGATATATGTCCAAAAGAAATGAAGTCAACATCTTGAAGAGATATCTGCACTCCTAAGTTCATTGCAGCATTACTCACAATAGCTAAGATACAGAAACAACATAAGTGTCCATTGGTGGATGAAGAAAATGTGATGCATAGATATCATATATTTATATATGTATGTGAGTGTGATGAACCATTATTCAGCCATAAAAATGGAGGAAACTCCACCATTTGCAATGACATGAATGAACCTGGAGGACATTAAGCTAAATGAAATAAGGGGAGACAGAAAGATAAATATTGTATAATATCATTTATATGTGAAATCTAAAAAAGTCAAACTCATAGAAGCAAAATCTAGAATGGTGGTTGCCAAAAGCCAGGTGGGAGGTGCATGGAATAGGGTGATATTCGTCAAAGAGTACAAACTTTCGGTTATAAGATGACAAAGTTCTGGGGATCTCATATATAGCATGGTGGCTATACTTGACAATTCTGTATTGTATACCTGAAACTTGCTCAAGATTAGATCTTAAATGTTCTCACCGCACACAAAAAGGAAACCACATGAAATGATGAATGTTTTAATTAGCTTTAATGTGATCATTTCATTTAGTGAATATATGTATGTATATCAAATCACCACATTGTACAACTTAAATATATACACATTTTATTTTTCTATTATACCTCAATAAAGCTGTTCATAGTTAATTCTGAGGCAATCCAAGAGGTAAAATCATTGATTTAATAGTTTACATTTTGCTTTTTTAAAGAAGCAGATGGACTGGATTAGGGGTCAGAAGTCCTGAGTTCTAGTATATTGTCCATCAATTTTACTAATAGCATTTTCTTTTCAAGATTTTAATTTCAATCTATTATGTGATCATTGTATGTGCCTTTTCTATGTCAGAATTACTTAGGAGGCTGAAGTGAAATAATTAAAGTAAAAGTATGGGATATATTACGAACCACTACATAAATATTAAATACTGTTATAAGAACTTTCCTTCCTTCTTTCCTTCCTTCCTTCCTTCCTTCCTTCCTTCCTTCCTTCCTTCCTTCCTTCCTTCCTTCCTCCCTTTTTTCTTGGAAATC
>NW_016803416.1:1146793-1168379 GCF_001698545.2 Rhinopithecus bieti
TTTTTTTTTGAGACGGAGTCTCGCTCTGTCGCCCAGGCTGGAGTGCAGTGGCCGGATCTCAGCTCACTGCAAGCTCCGCCTCCCGGGTTTACGCCATTCTCCTGCCACAGCCTCCCGAGTAGCTGGGACTACAAGCGCCCGCCACCTCGCCCGGCTAGTTTTTTATATTTTTTAGTAGAGATGGGGTTTCACCGGGTTAGCCAGGATGGTCTCGATCTCCTGACCTTGTGATCCGCCCGTCTCGGCCTCCCAAAGTGCTGGGATTACAGGCTTGAGCCACCGCGCCCGGCCGACAAGTGAAAAATTTATAGCTGATGCCCTCTTCTTCAATTTCTTGCTTCTGGTGCAGGCCCCACCTCTCATCACTTCACCTCAAGCTGTGTTGCTGGCAGCCAGAACTTACAAAGTGGCCTGTTATCATTAGATGTACAGAAACCATTGGTTGTTAAGGTTATGCCATCAAAGCAACTCTACTTTCTACAAGGAAAGAATGTGTTGTTAAAGGAGGTACAGAGCAGAGGCTTAGGTGGCAAACTGGACAAAATTTACTGAGAAGCATCCAGTGTTTCCTTTAAATTCCGCACAAAACCTAACAAATTTCTGGAGCTCTTAATCTCACAGTGTAATAGTTTGAGTGAAGGAGGAGGAGCCACAGGGAGTGTGGCTTCCTTAACTAAATACCCCTAAATACTGTGCCGTTGCCTCCCTAAGTGGGATTATAGAGTGCAAATGGAAGACTTGAATTATTTATGAAAACTGTTAATCACAGGCATGGTTGCCAGGGGAATGAGGCAATGTGTCCTCAGGTAGATAGTCTCCTGCCAAAATCTGACTTCTTTTCTTTTCTTCTTTTGCTAATTCCAGTGATCTTTTCAAACTTTTCAATGGTAGATCCTGGAGATATACATGTTTAATGTGGCAGAAAAACCTAGAAACACCTCCAACAAAACTGAGACAGAAGTAGCTTACAAATGAGAGTTCAGGTGGGAATAGAAGCTGTTTTCAAGATAGAGAGTACAAAAAAAATTAGGGACCGAGGCCCCTCTATTCGAAGAAATGTGGTTATTTTACCTGTATTTTTTGTTTCACAGCTATGATGTCATCTCGTGTGATATTGATATCCCTCAGAGGAAGGATGAGGAACAAAACAGACTTGATCAAGCAGAGGATAATTTTCATTCTCATAAGCCTCATTCTATTTACAAAATGGAAAAATAAATGCAGATATCAGTGTTGCTCTTTCCTTGTGGGGATACCTTAAAGATGTAAAATTGCAATAAGCACAAAATTATGTATCGATCTTATTATACTGTGGACAGAGACACATTTGCAAAATGCAAATCTGATCATATCACAGATCTCCTGGTTTAAAACATTTCAATGATTTCTGTCTTTCTAGAATTAAAGATGAGAATCTTTATCCCATCCCAGGCAAGCTATGCCCTGCATGATCTGGCTCTAGGCCAAAACCCTTCCTAGCTCCGTCATCCAACCACACTGGTCTTCCTTCAGTCTTTCATTTTGTGGTCACTTGAGCTGCAGGTTTTTGCAGAAGCAATTCTCCCTGTCAGGAATGATCTTCCCTCCTATCTTCACCTAGTTAACCCACTCATTCTTCTGAGTTTATTTCCTGAGTAAAGCCTGAGCAACATATCTGACTAAGATATATTCCCCTCTTAGGTGCTTGTATAGCTCCTCTCCTTGGTAATACCGGACTTATGTCCTGTTTACTAACATGTATTTGTGGGATTGTATGTTTAATGCCTATCTCTCAACAATACTCCAAACTCTGCTTTTGTTCACCATTTTATCTCTAGAATCTAACAGTTAGATAGCAGATAACTAACATATAGTGAACAAAGAAAACAGATAAAATATGAATGAAAAAATTTAAAATCAAAGGAGACAAAACAAGGAAAAAGAGAAGGAAAGAGGAAAAGAAGAAGAAGGAAGACCATCTAATTGAAACAGAAACATTGAAGTCAATGATAATTTGATGTAAAACAAATCTAACAGCACAGTTAAAACTATTTATTAGACTAAAAAAGTTATTTTTTGTTTCTTTTTACTTTCTCAAGGTACCATTTCATCTTTTCTTAAAATCCACCCCCACCACACATGGCTACTCTATACTGCTAGTCTATAAGCAAAATCTTGTTTACTGTGTTATTATCGTAGAACACTGGCATGGATTAAGATGAAGCAGGCTCTGAAAATAGTCAATGAGTCAGAGTTTTATATAGACGAATCTAGCATTCATTACATGATGTTGGAACCTTACATATCACATGAATTAGGAAAATTTTTTTCTTATAAAAAGGCCAATTTTTATGTAAATTTCTCCATATACGACTGGTAAATAGGGAAAGATGTTCTTATAACACAGAAGTATTGTTGGTTCTTATATATTGTTTCCCAGTAGCTTAATGTTTTAAAGTTATCCAGGGCAAACTTTTTCACAAATAAAGAAAAAGCATAGCAACCCATGGTGATCTTAAAAAAATGCTAAAAAATCTACAAAAGCACTTTTCTTTAGCGCTTCAAGCACATGTCTACATATTCAATTATGTTAAACTTGCCGGTGAAAGTGCCAACACAGATTCAGAAGCTGCGAAGACATGAATCCCCATATTAAAATAATGGATTAACAAAATAGGTTACACGTTGGATCTGATTTTTAGTTTTAATAAAAATGGTCCATATTGGAAGGACGATTTTTACATTTCAAAGGACAAGTAAAAGTCACAGGTTTTAAAATTGCTAATAACCAATCATCTCTGAAGCCACGTGCCAATGCTATTAGAGGGTTATCTATGCCAGCTTTTCTTTAACAGTAATTGTCTTAGTGTTTTTAGTGATCTACTTTCCGAATTTCACAGTCTTGAGTCTTCTCCCTGCACCTTATTTTTCCCATAGGCCTTATTATTTTCAGTATCCAATTTTGCAGAATGTAAGGTTATTCAATAGTGCAAACATTGGCATTAGAGTAGAAATGCCTGTATCTCTGTTTTACACCATTGTGTCTGGCTAAAAAGAGCTAAGATTTTTGTCTAGCTACCTGATTATGTTCAAGAACTTTTGAAATTAAGAAAGATATGTATTGTTTCAATATTTGAGCTGACTTCTATAGAATCTAGTCAAGTGAGAACTTAGGACTTTCGATTTTAAGTGAAGGTATGATTTTACTCTGGTCAGCAGAAAACATTCCTCAACTACCTCCATACATTTTGTAGGGGTATTACTCATCTCCCAAATTCTGTATTTGGGTCTTTTACAATTACAAATCTTTTCTTTAAAATTATAGAACTCTATTATCTCTTTATAATCCTAATACCCCCAAGGCCCTGGATAGTTAGATGCCTTCTCTGTTTCTCCATAATGTCCTAGGAGATTTTACATACAAACTTTTCCTGATAAGCTATATACATATATCTCTATCATTCATATATATATATAAAACAGAGGTATGCAGATTAGGCCCTACCATAACCTTGCTTCAGAGAGATAACTATGCACAGACATCTGTTCACTTGAAGAAGCTCAATGTTTCTCCTACTATTGAGCCAAAATACCCAAGGATAGATTTACACCAGTTTATACAAATATTGCACAAAAATCATTAGCCTTGAGTTTCCTCTTAGAGAAGGTGATCTTCTTTACAACCACTTCCCCTTGAACATGCACGTAAACACGCACGTTACCTTGAGAAAATTACCACGCTTCTGTGAATCTTCATTTCTCCATCTCTAAAGGGGATAGGAAAACTACACACACCATAACAAAGAGTGTTGTAAAAGTTAAAGTAAATAAGGTGACAGAAGTGAATCCCTTCTTAGTGCCTGGCACATAGTAGGTGTTCAATAAATGTTTGATATTCATATAATCCACAAATATTTATAGAACATTTGCTGTATACCAAACATTAGGCCGTGTTCTGGGAATAAAGAAATAAAAGATCGGATTCCTGTACTGTATGAGTTTACATCCTAACAATAGTACTGGTAAGCAAATAAAGTCAAGCTACTATCGTTGAAGAATGCATATAAGGGCCAGAGGTACTCAAGAGGGCCACACAAACCAGACTCAAAGAGTTAACGAAGGTTTTCCTGAGAAGCGATACTTGATGTGAACCTTGAGGACTAAGTAGACATTAGGTAGGTAAAGAATATGGTAAGTACTATTCTAGGCAGAGGGAACATGTTTAAAGACATGGAGGCAATGAAGACTGCATGACAAATTCAAAGAAATGCAAATAATTGGCAATCTATCTAGAGGATGGATAAAGTTGACAGCCCATTATCTTGGAACTTATGCTTTCACTGGTATTGTTTATTTCACTGTTTTATAATTGTCTGGTTATTTATCTTTGTCATCTACACTATGGCCCATGAAGACAGGAACACTATCTTGTGCAATGTTGTAACTCAAGCAAAAAGTGCAGTAGCTAGAACACAGAAGGAATGCAATAAATGTTTGAAGAAGTAAACGAATGCTACCTGTCTCAAAGTGTTCATTTTTAAATCGGAAGCATAGACTCAGAGAGGTTAATTCACTTATCTAAAGACACATGGTAAACCTGATATCAAACTCTGAACTACCACTCTTCTGCCAAGTCTGCATGATACCACTTCCATTGTAAGTGGGCAAAAATTGCCATTGAATTGTATCAGAGAAGCATGAGAAGAAGTCATATGATAGCATTCAACACAGCTCTAGGCATTTAACCAACCTGAAATTTCTGCATTAGAAATGCGATTTACTCTTTTCTGAGACCATTTGGTAACTGAGGATTGAAGCACAGAGACACACAAATTATAAACTTTATAAATTCTACTCTGGTAATTGGGAAGAAACAATATACTTTTGAGACTTAAACAGATTTTTTTTTCTCTTCTAGGAAGATCCAAGACTTGTCATTGTAAAACTTCATTAGATGAGAGTCACAATAGTAATATTTAGGAATGAGAGGTATTTCCATAATAAAAGTTTATAGGAAAGCAGTGTTAAGCCAATAAGCCTGAGACTGTTTTCAGAGACTCAGAGGCAGAGGATTAAGAAAGTCTTAAGTAGCCCATAGAACTTCCAAATACATCCAGAAAGAAATAAGATTTTCTTACACAGAAATCTGTAAGAATACTATTTATATGGCCCACTGGTCTAAGTGTCTTCACTTCAGCAGCCTGTTGGAGGCAAGCCTCTTAAAGATCTTTGTGTACAACAATTCCTGAAGAGGTTCTCTAATGCACCTTTATTAAGATTAACAAGGATTGTTTGAGAATTGAACTCACATGCAAGAATGAGAACTAATATGGTTTACTATAGAATTAACCTAAACATAACTGTGCAATAATTGATACATAATATTCAGAATCCCAAGTCTTCCTCATGAGAAACAAGCCCACCATGACCAAAGGAAATACTTTTCTTCTTGTTTTGTCAGGATTTCTCGCCTTTCATTGACCCTCTTCCCTGTCTTTAGAACTACTTTACTTTCATTTCTTCGTATGCCTAAATGGCTGTTTGGAATTACAAAAGGACTGCTTTGATTCCACTTCTCATAGTTCAGATCTTAAGTGGAGAATGTTCATCAAGTCTATTCTCAGTCTGGCAGAATCCTTGGCTCTTTGAAGATCCCAGGCCCTCACAATTTCATGAGATATTAGCTTCCCTTAAAAGCTGGATGAAAGCTTGGATTCAGTAGTTGAGACAGAGGCAGAAGTAAGATAAAAGAAGGAGAAAAGATCATAGTTAATACTGGCACAAGTTAAGAGGGGAAGGCAAAGATATCTTGAGGGACTGAAATAGGAAAACAGAAAAAGTACATGCACAGTAAGCACAACACAGCGCATGGCAATCAAAGGGATGCCTGCACATGGTACATGGTTTAAAGAGAAAAAACATAGGGCTTATATTTGCTGGTTGTTTCTAAAAGAATGGCCTGGATAGTTTGGTAATTGCTTCCCATTTTGCATAATCAAACTCATGTTAGACACACATCAATACTCTTTAAGAACATTAATAAACTTGATTCTAATACTTCAGAATCTCTTCACATAATGAGGATAGTATGTGGGAATATTAAAATTATGAAAAAAAAAGTTTGCTTCATCCAATATGATTCAAAGTGGAAGTCAACTTAGTGTGTTGATCAAGATCCTTGATTGTGTACAAATCCAGATATCTTTCGTTATTGCCTTTGTGAATGGGCGAAGTAATTAACCTAATTCTTAGTTCCCTCAACTACAAAAATGAAACAATCAGACCTACCTACTTTATTTACTTACTTAGCAAATATTTATTAAGGGTCTATAACCTGCCAATCACCGTCATAGGCACTGGGAAATGCTGCAAAAAGCAATATGTAGAAAAATCCTAGCTTTCATGGGGCTTCTATTCTAGTGTGCTATGGGGATTGGGCTATTGTAGATAAAGAAATTGGCACCTCCCTGGCACATTTGGTATCCAGCATGACTAATGAGTCTTTCAGAATGCCTTTCACCAGCTACTGTCTCATGGATGGTGTGTGTGTGTGTGTGCGCGCACACACACACGGCGCACACACACGTGTGTCTTTGGGCCTTTGAGATTTTCTTGTGCCTCTGGCATCTGTGTCCCTGTCCAGCTGCCTCTGTGCTTTCTCTACACTGTGGTAATATCCTTAAATTCTTGCTACCTTCTGGATGCTTACCATAAGCATTCAGTAATGCTACAGTCTCTCCATTTTAGAAAAATCAACATAACAACAATTATATTCTCCCTGAATCATGTATGCCTTTCAAGCTACTGACCCTTCCCTCTATCCCTCTAATAGCAACTTTTATCCAAAGAGTATCTGAGCAAGCAGCCTTTATTTCCACACTGTATTCACTCTCATGTGATTCCACTCTGGCTTCTGTTGCTACTACTTAACTAAGTGTGCCCTTCCTTAGGTCACAAATGATCTCCCCCCATGTTGTTAAGCCCAATGCACATTTTCCAATTCTCATGATAAATGATGCCTCAACTTCTGCCTGTTAGAAATATTCTCTTTCCTGAAATTCCACAATGATATGCTCTCCAGAGTTTTCTCCTACCTTCCCAACTCCTCCATATTAGTCTGCTGTGGAAATTTCTCACACTCAGTCTGTCTTCTAAACATTGAAATTGTTTGAGGTTAGATCTTAGGCCTCTTGTGTCTTCACTTTTGCTCATGATCACTTACTTTTGTCTCACTTCACTCTCATTTATCATCTCCATCACTCTCATGGCTTCAAAGACCATTTAATTTACTTTGTGTTTCCTTCCAAGACCTTCTTCTGAGCACTAGATATATACAACCAACTTCTCATTCTAGATGTTCACTGATCTTATAAATATCTCAAATTGAATGTGTTGCAACCTGAACTCATTTTCTTTCTAAACAACCTCCTCCATTAGAACGGAGGATGTTGCTCCTTCTTCATTGCAAAACACAATTCACCCACTTGCTCATTCCAGAAACCTAGGAGCCTTGCTTGACACCTTTCTGTTCCTTAGCCCCACATCCAATCCAGCACGGAGTCCTACCAATTCTACCTCTTAACTGCATCCCATCTCTGTCCATTTCTCAGATCTCTGCTCCCATCACTCAAGATCAAGCCACTTTCATCTCCAAAAGACCTCCTAATAGTTCCATCTCATTTATCATTTTCCTCTTCTAATCTATTTTCTGCTTAGAAGTCAGCATGTGAAATTAAAATAAATATCTCATTATTTCACTCCCCTACTTAAATCTTCAAAGACACTGTATGTCCTTTTGAAGACCAAACTTTTGATATGATTCTTGAAGCCCTAAACAGTTCAACTTACTAAATTTACTAAACTGACAAAGGGCATTTTTTTTGTATATGAAACAGATAAAAATTATTTTCCTTCCATGTTAAGAATTTTTAAATCCATAGGGAAGTAACCAAATGCACACACATTGTCATTCATATGCACGCATGTGAGCACACACATACATACACACCACAACTTGAATCCTAACCCCTGTACAATTCATAGTTTTTATTTATTGAGTATTCGTCTTTATTTTAGGTTTTAATATGCATTTGAGTAAAGTCTCAAAAACTCTCACCCAAAAAAGTCCAAAGTACTTTCTCCAGATAGGACTATCCAGATACACCATGATGGCAGAGAACATTAAGGGATTCCTTCTTCTTCCCTCTCCTCTTCCCTCCTCACTTCTGTTTCTCTCACAAAAACCATGCTGTATGACATGAGACAAATGAGCCCCTCCAGAAGTTATTACAGAAATTGTCTGGGCTCCACTTTTCCTGGATATACAGATCAATCTAGGGGGAAAAATGTCTTTTGCATCTTCACCAATAGAATCTTGATCAAAGGAGCCATATCTACTAAAACAAGCATATGTAAAAGGTTGCCCTGTATTTGTGTTGTTTTTCTTGTTGTTTGTCTACGTGTCCAATGAGACACACATAAATTCCCCCTTTTCCCCCTTCCACACCATTATCCTGTCTGTCTAAAATAAATATTGTGATAGTTGGATCATCCACTGAATGCCAGTCTCTGTCTTTTGTAGCTGACTGTTGGACAGAACAACCACTCTCTGGCTCACCAGGAAACAGGGGACAGGAAAGAGTCCACTTTATAAACAAGTCTTTGCATTGCCTTGCCTGAGGATATGTTTCAGCTGTATAAAATTTAAATAAATCACTTTCTGAAGAGTGGTAAGCCACTGACACCATTTATCCCTCATGATGTTTCTTCCCAATGGGCCAGAAAGGTTTCAATTATCTTGGAGAGGAACCACTTCAGAAGTGACATGATCTATATTAAGTTAGCCTTTATTGTCTTTATAGCCATCTTAATGGGGCCATGTCTCAGTGTAATAGAAAGGGAAAGTGGCTAGCATTAAAATGACTTGTTTGTGCAAACACCATCCCTAACAACTCCTGAGATCAACAGGCACAGAATTTGTCCTAGAACATCACCAATTAGACCAAGAGATACACACTACAATGCACTGTGCATGCAAGCACACATAAACACATGCACAAACATGCAAACATTTTCCCATTATGGCAAAAATTCATGAGCACTGTCACTATATCAGATAATAGTGATATGACTAACAACAAGAAACTATTGGCTGGGCATGGTGGTTTATACAGGTAATCTCAACACTTTAGGAGGCTGAGGCAGGAGGATCACTTGAAACCAGGAATTTGAGAACAGCTTGGATAATAAAACAAGACCTCCATTTCTACAAAAAAACAAAAATCAGCTGGGCGCAGTGGCATGCACTTGTAGTCCCAGCTACTTGGCAGTCTGAGGTAGGAATACTGCTTGAGCCCAGAAGTTTGAGGCTACAGTGAGCTATGATGATTCTGCTGAACCACAGCCTGGGCAACAGAGTAAGATCCTATCTCAAAAGAAAAAAAAAAAAAGCAGAAAAGAAACTATTTCATTTTATAGTAAGTGTCACCACATTTAGTTACAGATTGTTGGGCAGTGAGCAGATTACTTTCTCTTGATGGTCAAGAGAAAGTTAAAGAAAGCTCCAAGTGAAGTGAAGAATGGGAGCATTAAAGAAGAGCCAGATAGAATAATATCCAGAGTTAAAAATAGACTAACAAATTAATAAGGGGGATTTAGAATGCAGTGGTAACCACAAGAGAACATATTTACTTAACAAGATGTCTAGATATGGATGAAGTTTAAAAATAGGAAGGAAGGACTCACATTGCCTATTTAATTTGAAATTATGTAATATTGGGGAATCCCAATTGTAAGCATATGTAATCGAATTGATGTGCCTTATAGAGTCTAGGTGCAATTGACATTTTAATAACCTGATTGTAAGAAATGTGATGGGTATGATAATGTTGTTGTCTTGATCTTATGAATGGTGCACCCACTGAACTCTGGGCTTACTCTTGAGCTACTAATATTAGTCATGCACATGTAATAAAAAAAAGGAGAGAGACTCGGAGGATATACAGGAGCATGGCCTCACATGGGTTGTCAGCCAGAAAACCCCTCCTGAAGACCAACATGGACAAGGTATCCTGCTGAACTGCCTCTGGAATAGAGAGGTCTGGAAAAACTCAATCAGGGGAATTACAGTTTAAGCAAAGGTGAGAGTTTTAAGTCAGCAGATAAAGTAAAAAGCATATGTAGACAAAATTACTGTTGAGAAAATCTCTTTCTCATGAATATCAAAATTAGAAAATGACTGATCTACAGTAAAGAAAGAAAGAACTCTCAATCCGGACGTCAAGGATGAAAGTCATCTTGTTTTTAAGATAATTATGAAATCTCTTGTAGTAACTGAGAGATCAGGGGAAATTTTAAAAACATTTCACTTTCCTAAATGATTTGCCCCTTCTGTTTTAAAAACAAGTCTCTACTACTTTAATATATGAGAATAGATCTGTGAATTTGTTTGTTGCTATGAAGACTTGGGTCGGGGGGTTGCATGTTAAATGCAAGTAAGAGGGGACTCCACCGGAAGGAGGAAGATGGCAAGATTGACTTAATATCCCCTATTTCTCCAATGGATACAACCATGGTCCCCAAAGGACCATGAGGAAACCATTTTTGATTCCCTTTATTCCTTCCATGATTTTTTTGCTCTGTTTTGCTTGAGTCAAAAAGAACAAACAAATTACAAAATTAAAGTCAGTAGACTTATGTCCACTACTGGAGAGAAAGCTTCTGGTTCCAGAAGACTTGTTTAGCTATTTCCTCAGTGAAGAGGACATTCAGAGTCACACAGGGCTTCTTAAGTGCTTTATCTTCTTCCCATCTGCTTCTGAAATCCCCTCTCCCCTACCCCACTCCACACACACACACACTTTAGATGATGGGAGCAAGGGCCAATTTCAAGGTTCTAAGGAGTCAAATGATGTCCTTTTTGTCCTTAAATGAATCCACATTCGTTGCTGTGTAGAGATTAACCACTGACCTGTAATTGGAGACTAGAATTGAGTAAATGCTATGTGATGATGATGGTGATCATGTTCTTACTTGCAAGAGTTCATTCAGAACATTATTCCCTCATAAAACTCAAGGAGGGATATAAGTTCCAGATGTCAAGTTATAATCATGGGCTTATTTATCATGACATCTCAGACTGAATTTTTTTTCTTTGTCATCATTAAATTTGCCATTCAAGAAGAGATCAATATTCCCCAATTAACTTTCAATAAGGAAAAGAACCTTTATATAAACAATTGTTTCTCTCCATCATTAATTTAATGGAAATAGTGCAATTATGGTAAGAGAGGAAATTGCAATCACAAACTCTTCTCTGCTACTCACTCTTCCTGTGTTTAAAAATAAAATTTATCCTTCCAGCAAATGTTCTCTACAAAAATACAAGTTGCAGGATAGGATTATTTCATGACTTCAAATAAGTTTTCTTATTCCAAGAAAACACTTCCCAAAGTTTCCAAAACTTTAACAAGATATATAAGCCATTTAGATACGACCAAGACAGTATCTTCCCCTCCCAGCTAACCTTTTATTAAAAGCCACACACTTTATTTCAACATTCTGAGCAGATCCTAGACAACTCTGTGCATACAAGTCCCAGAGCAGACATAAAAACCAGATGGGAAAGAGATTTACAAGAACCAATCTCAAAAGAATATTTGCAAGCAGAATGTCAACTCAACATTGATTTCAGCAATGTATTTTGATTTACAATACAGATGTCTTTTCAGAATTTTCATTTCTCCTTATGTATGAACAAAGTGCAAGGAGGATATAGTCCCAGCTGCTCACTTCGAATGTTCCAGCCCTAAACAAATAGAAAAAATTTTATCATTTACTTTTATCCTCTGTGAAGTTCAGACATTTTAGTAGACTTTGTAGGCAAATTTTTAAATCAAGCAGTTGCCCTTATGCTTAAGAATATTTTCCTGAGGATACAACTTTGTCACATCTCAAGGACCTCAACAAGGCAGAGAGAGAATGAAAGTATTTTTTGTCAATCTCTCATTATACAACACCAATATATTGAGGTTCTTTATGATGGTGACAAAGGGCACTGTACTGGATACTGAAGATATAAAAAAAAAAAAATCTTCAAGTAGTTCATAGTCTCCTTGAAAAAGAGGTTAATAAATGCAATGTGTTGTAGAATACACAAAGAATTAATTGAACATTGGGAAGGAACTACATCACTCTACTGGGAAAAACAAGGTAAGGAAAAAATGGAGGCTACAAGATCAAGCTGTCATAAACATGTAAATAAAATGACGATTGAATCTCTAAGGATAGATCATTTGCTTCTCATCTTCTTTGGTCATAGGAAACAAAATAAATTCTGAAAGAATTAAATATCAGAATCATCAGCAAATATTTACTAGACCAATTATATAATGATTTCTGGTTGATAAAGAGTACCCACTCCATGGAAGATCTGAACTATACTTTGATAATCCATGTGCAAAATGCCTCTGAATTTTTTAGTGTTTGAAAAATTGCAATACTTAAGTTGAATATTCTTCCAGGAAGCTTGATGTTTCTACCATACGTAAGTATAATGAGTACTTTCATCCAAGATTTATTGAGCTCCTACTGATGTGATTGGAATTGTGACATCGGGGAAAAGAGAAACGTGGTAGAAAGTCAATAAGGAAACTGAACATAGAGAATAGGTGTATATTCACACAGCACTATGATCACACAACCTAAGTTATTTTTGGAGGACTGTATGTATCAGTTGGTTTATGTTGATTTTGATAACACAACTTACGCAAAAATACCCAAATTTTACTGACTCTATCAATCTATGTTAAGTTAGAAAGATTTGCTCACTCAAAAAATAAATCCACAATAAACCTTCCAAGATAAAATTTCGGGTTTTTTTCCTTTCTTTTCAAATGGAAAAGAACAGGATTTAGAGAATAACATCAACTTTTAAAAATCCTTAGTACGCTATCTACTATATGAAGAGATAATGCTCTCTGTTGGGCCAAATGTTATTCAGTTAGCCGTCTCTCTCTATTAACCAGTACTTGTACATCTTTTGGTATGCAATGTATCTCTGAAGTAATGGTATTAATTCCACACACCATGCTCACTGACAAATTTTACCAGAAAGCTCAGCTGGTCACTCTGAAAGCACCTATCTCACCGTTTCATGGCCATTGTTTTCATCACCAATAAGTTTTTATGGTTTGCAAGGTACTTTCACATTCATTATTTTATTTAATCTTTGAAGCAACACTTTGAGGTAAGTAAAGTGTTAATAGGCCCATTTTTAGATAAGAAAACATTTCCAAAGTGCTTATGTAACTTAGTAAAGGTTACACAGCTAGTAATGAATATTCATAGCGGTGAACTATAGACCTCACAAGAATGGTTGAACATGACCTATATCACTTGTGTTAATTATCTGGTCTTCTTTTATTCCAATTCGCTGAAAATATGCAATTCAAGTATGATAAAAGGGGTCACCCAGGATTAGCCAGAATATTTTATTAACTTAAATGCCCTAAAAATATATTCAATCTGCTGTTTCCGTTTTTTAGAAATGCAGCTCAAACTAGTAAACTTCTTAAAGAAAGCAGAATAACCCTGGGGTAGAGTTTTTGGGTGTAAATTTCCAACTTTTCCTTGAAAGCAATAATTCATCAAAATGTGCATTTGATGAAAAACTGGGCTGAGACCTTGAAGGCATATGATTACAGTCAGTTTATCTTCTACGCTTCCAAAAACATATTCTGTGCAGCTGATGTGATTCAAGAATGACAGGAAGAACTGTTTACGTTTTTTGTTTGTTTGTTTGTTTCTCTTCAGTTCAGACTCTGTGGATTGATAAACGAGCTTTGTTGCATCTTTCCTGAAGGACATTATTTAACGTTTTGTTAGTTTAATCTCCCAGTAGTGGTGGGGTCCAGGAAGGGGAGCTTTTTGAAGGAAGGTAAATAGTAGGCAAAAGGAGTTTTAAGGCTCAGACTCCAGTGGAGGGAGCTCTTACTCAAGTGCTAACTTGCCTTAAAAGAAATACACTGAAAACTATGAGGAAATTCCTGACTTTAACTACCTGCACTTAAGAAAAATACAAAGCACCAACCTATAAGAGCACCACTAGGACTATGTTTATACATTGTTGAATACAATACGAGTTTACTAAAATGAAAAGGAGAGTTTGAAGAGCGAAAAGTATTTTTCTCTCTTTTTTGCCTCAACTAAGTATTATTTGGCACACTGTGCTACTGTTTTCTAAACTGGATCATATGACGAATATATTAATTCCGCAAATATTGTTTATTACAAGTGCACTAAAGAATTAACTCAATTATCATGATCATGAAAACAAAATTTTGTATTAAAAGGCCTCTTTTGCTTTGATTGTCTTGATAATTACAAGCAAAAATGTTACCATGGTCTATCTGAATTTTTAAGGTTTGTCTAGAAACAGTTTCACTACTTTACTGCTAGAAAATGTTTTCAGTCTGTTGGAAGTCAAAGACTTTCAAGATATTCTAAAACATCTGCAAAGAATAACATTATTCTCCAAGGAACTCAAAAGTCCTTTACAGGCAATGTAGTACTTGTAATATACAGGTGAAAGCTCAGTGCAATGAATTCCGGAAGACATTAACTTGCTTGTAGTGGATCTGGGTAGTAATGAAGGCATTGACAGAAATGACTACACCAGTCTTCTGGAGGAGGGAATGAAACTGCCATTCTGTAGCAAACTAACAAGTTGGAGAAAAAAAAATAGCTCTGAATCAAACAGGGACAAAATGAAATGCGTTATGCACACAACCTCACTGTGAGTCCTCTCCTCCCAAGCCCTAGTTCGGTAAATGTTTTGGATGAAAACAATTGAGGCAAGATGGGGAAGGAATGACAAAAGGAAAAAGGCAAAATTATTTTCTTGATAGTACCTAGCATCATTTTTCTGTCCTGCATACAGGATCTTACCAACGTTTCTATAAAATTTATCTTGCTAAGTTATTCTTTAAAATCAAACAAACAAAACGGAAACTGATGGCTCTCTAGTGCCTTCAAGAGGATGAACATATTCTTGAGGGGTGCGCTACAGGTTCTCAATTCTGACTTTGGCCCGTTCACCTGCCTCTTTCGTGCCTTGTTTTCCTTCCTCACCCCATGCGCTCTCTGCCTGGACCAGATTGTTGCCCAAGTGGCTAAAACCAGGACCTGCTACAGAGCCCTTTCCTATTCTAGGTCTTGTTTGGAGTGGTAATTTTTTTGGTCACCTGATATAAGAACCAGGGGCATTGCCTCCAGACCTCAAAGTGGCTGACCAGGCATTGTGCTTCTTTCTTTATGGTAGAAGGTAGATGCAACAATTTACTTGAAAGAAGATGATGTGGCACATCCTTAGGCTCTGGACCTCTAAAATCTTCAGTGAATGGCAGGTCCCTGAGTCTTCAAAGGATTTTCTCCTATGCTCAGGAGAGCTAGTCCCCTTACAAGGCCTCCAGTGTGCTGGGTTCCCTCTAGCTCATTCCTTCTGATCAAATGACATCATCAACATAAAAGATCAATGTGATGTTCTGTAGAATATCTGCACGATCCACAGTTCTTCTGACGATAAGATAACGGGGGTGAGAAAGCTTTTTCTTGGGGGCAAAATGATAATATAGCTTTTGGTTTTTGCATATGAAGAACTGTTTCTGATCTCCTTTTCTGATTGAAACAGAAAATAATATATATTCACCAAATCAATGGTTCCATATCATGTACCCGAGTCCTTACTAATCTGCTGCAGCAATAAACAACATCATGCATAACAGCTATGATCAATGCTACAACTTGGTTGATATTGTGGTTGTCTATAGTGATTTTCCAGGATCCATCTGGTTTCTGCATGGCACAAATTGGATTAAATTGAGCTATGATAGGGACCACGACCATTGAATCCTTTATTTTTAAGATTAATATTTCTAACATTTTCCCCCATACCCACCTACTGGATGTGATCTTGTTTTTGATTTATGATCCTGGTCAAGGCAATGGGCAGACAGTTTCAGAAGTTTTCACTTGACCTTCTCAATAGGATAGCTATTATCCCATAGGACCAGGATGCAACGTAGGAGTTACTCCAAAAGTCAAGTACATCAATCCCAGTTATACTTTTAGGAATTGAGGAAATGATTATTAGGTGTGTCTGCAGACCCACTGGACTCACCACAGTCAGAATTTGGCCAGGACGCTTTTTATCACCTGCTTCCCTTATACCCCATTCTAACAGAGGAGGCATAAAGATGTTTCAGATTACTAAGTAGAAGTGTCAATACAGACCCTATGGGCATCTGTCTTCTGAATGTTTGGGTATTACCTTTTTCTAGTGCATAGTCACTCGAGCAGGCTGTTGGCTCTTTTGGAGAAGGATTGAGAGGATCTTTACAGTGTGTAATAAGGTCCTTCCCCTGAGGTCCTCACTCTCTTGAGTCAGTGGATCCCAGTCTGAAAACTGGCTCAAGTCCAAAAACTGGGCAAGGGAATGTGACTTTATTTGAACAGGCCTCAGTGTTGTCAAATAGTATCAATTATCATTTTCTATTAAGTTGGAAATCCATCTATTTTACCCAAAGGGATACACCATGTTACATTAAACCATCTCCATAGTTCTCTGCAGGTCAGGCTTCCTTGGCTGCTACTCTGCTCTTGTCTGTTCTATGAAAATAATAATCTCCTAGCTTTTGGTGTTAAAATCTGTTTACTTGCCTCTATTGCTTTAGGGTCCTAGTATCCCCATTGCTGTTAGTCAGCCAAGTTCTCTGGTGGTTCTTCTACCTCCAGCCTTGGTCTACAGAAGAGAGCAAGCAGTGAACTCCATAGTGAGGCTCATGTGCCTCTTAACACTGTTTTCTTGATGGTCTAGATTGAAGTGTGATTTGGGGGACTTTCCTGTGGAACATAATCCTCTGGTAGTTCTAGTTTTACTTAATATACTCATTCCAGCATGTCTCCTTTGCACAACCTTTTGATTCCACTTGTACATTCCACAAGGTAATGTAAGTATTTCAGCCTCACTCACTGTGGGCCACAGCTTTATCCAGGCCCCAGAAACCACCCTAGATGCAAGTTTGAAACATCCTCTGAACTCCGGTCCAGGATATTGAATCTTATACCCCAAAAGAGTACCCCCAAGCCAATAAATTCTTCAATAACCAGTCATAGGTCCAGGCCCCCTTGATTGTGTACCCTCAGCCTTCAGAATATGGGTCCTGCTGCTCCATATGGCTAGGTCTTGTAGCTCCTTTGGCCAGGTCCTTGTAGTCCAAGTCCTCCCTTATCAGGTGCTGCTCAACCCTGACTGGGTTATGCTTCCACTTAACTCTGGTTATAGGCCTGGAAGCAGGAAAGCAGTGGGGGCAGCTTCTGAGGTAAGATGCCTGTTGTCTTGTATTTTGGCTTTGGGGAGTGGGATACTCTTAGGGGTGGAGTGAGCAACTTCTGCAGGCTCAAAAGATCAGATAAGTCTCGGAAATAAAATCTTTGGACCAAATGTCTCCATCCCATGTGTCAGGGTCCCTAAGTTTTTCCAGCTTGAGTCTTGACCTTGACAGATCTTCCTCATTTGGACATTCAACTATCTGTATTCAGCCACTCTGACTGTCAAATCCTGTGCTTAATCTTCAGCTTTTCCTGCTCCTTCACTGCATAAGATAAGGGCTTCTTTATAAGTTAGCATAGTAATTCAATGCAACTTAGTAATAACCACCCAATTCTATTATTTTGATCTTTATTACTCCTCAGTACATTTCAAACCCTGGACCATTGCATCTACCAGTATACACTCCTTCTCTGGGACATCATACCAGCTCACCATGGGAGAACATTTTAACAATGGAACAACCACTTTGTGCTAGGGGCTTTCTATGAGGGATGGAATCCTCATAATCAGACAGTCAGTGATTGGTGCAGTTCTAAAACATAAACTTATCATTCCTGGTACCAAGTAGGCTATTTTAGACTCTCTAGCAGGGTGGGTTGAGATGGAATTTGGAATACAAGGAGCTTCTTGGGGAGTAACTCCTGTAAAAGGAAAAGGAAAGGAGAAGGATGGGGCAGGCGGTGCCATTAGACTGTGATGCAGATCTCACAAATTTCTACCCACCCAAAGGAAAACTCCAGAGCAAAGATTGTTCTTTAGAGGAGGTCTGTACTGGATGGAAATGGCCAGGCCCTTGTACCACCACCTGGTTTAGTTATTCATCAGAGACTGACCTAAGAATAGCAAGATCTTGATTCAAAAGGTTGGGTTGGATCACAATGAAGCAAACAGTCGGAGACTGTCATCTAAGTGTACCCTTTGTAGCTGGGTAGGGAATCCTTCTTGAAAGGGTATCTGACTAGTGGATCTCCATATCTGCCACACCTGGATTCTCTCATACAAATGCCTTGGGAGGTGGGTGGACTAAGCTCTAAATCACAAGATAATTATCGAACTGCATTTTGAGTAGATTAACAAAAAACTTTGACTTTCGGTCAAAAGAATCTCACTCAGTAACTATTTCAAAATGGAGATGGAGGCCGGGTGTGGTGGCTCATGCCTGTAATCCCAGCACTTTGGGAAGCTGAGGCAGGCAGATCATTTGAGGCCAGGAGTTGGAGACCAGCCTGGCCAACATGGCGAAACCCCATCTCTACTAAAAATACAAAAATTAGCTGGGCATGGTGGCACACACCTGTAATCCCAGCTACTCAGAAGGCTGAGGCAGAAGAATCACTTGAACCCGGGAGGTGGAGGTTGTAGTGAGCCAAGATCACGCCACTGCACTCCAGCCTGGGTGACAGAGTGAGACTCCATCTCAAAAACTAAAATAAATACATAAATAAAATGGAGTGGGAGGAAAAGGTTGGATTACTTAATTATAAGGCAGCTTTTCTCAGCAGGGCTTCTGTGGAATCCTAGGGCTCTCAAATTTGTGGCTAGGGGTTCCAAAACAGAGTATGACCAAAAAAGAAAAAAGAAAACAACTTAATGTGCCACACAATGCTAGTGCTTGCAGAGGTAAACAGTGACTGATCAGTCCATTTAGCTATTTTGAGAGAGGCTCTTCAGTTCTGTATACCAGTAGGACCGTGTTCATCTGATTAAGTCAATTTTCGGGTTTTGATGTGGAAAGAAGAAGGTCATTGATCATTTGTGAGTGCTTTATTACACAATAGAGAGGACAGGAGGTTGATGATATCAGCATAACTACTTCAACCTCCCATCATGCACCACCAACTGATTTATGAGAAATGTGTTTCAAAAAAAAATTACGTGCCATAGTTGAGCTGCTTTTGCTACTTTGCTGTTGTGAAAGTTGCAAAATGAGAGTTGTACAAATTCACACTATATTGTGCTTGAAGTTTTCATATTTGGGAGAGTTTTCTTGTTCAGTTATTTTATGCCTTTATGATTTTATGTTTTGAACTTTTGAGACTTGTTTTGTGAACGTATGGACTAGCCTTGAGAATGATTCACTTGCTGAGAAGGAATGTGTATTTTGCAGCTGTTGGATAAAATGTTCTGTAAATGTCTATTAGGTTCATTTTGTCTACAACATCTCTGTTTAACTCTAATATTATTTGCTTTATATATCTGGGTGCTCCAGTATTGGGTGCATATACATTTACAATTGTTATACCCTCTTGCTGAACTGATCCCTTTTATCATGTTCTCTTATATTTTACACACTGTTAATGTTCATGTTTTTAAAACATATTTGCTGATACAATGTGGGGAGTTTTTAAGGCAGGTATAAGATGGACAGAAAGATTCTAGGCCTAGACCTAGAAACTCATAATAAAGACTACTCATGTCTATTTATAAAGAGTTACAACTTCTAGGTCATTTATCTGCACTGGTGAGAAAGACACACACACACACAAAGTCTGGCATGACAATGAAAGCTACTTGTCAATTATTTTAAATGATCTGGTAATACAAGTTGTCCAATTTTTTTTGTGCATTATCTGTGGCCAAGAAGAGTTGAGGCAAAATTGAAAAGACACATCTACAAATCATATCCATTTGGCAAGTTAAAGGGACAATTCTTTCAAAGGGTTACTGGACAAACACAGTAAAAATTTTGTTAAGAATAATAAAATTCCGTGAAAGGACTCAGGAACCTAGTTATTTAGTAGTAGAACTTACCGCCCAAAAGAGTAAAAGTACCACAATTGATAAGAACTTAGTAGTGTCAGTGCATAATACTCAAGTTAGTGAAATGCAAGGACAGATTTAGTATCAGAAGCTGAAAAGCCTCCACTGTCACTACAACACAGGAACGTACTAATGAGATGGTCAATACTTTTCATATTGCAAATAATATTTGCAATTTCTATTTAAATGTATAAAGCCTATCTTTAGAGAAAATTATTTATACCAAAGTCAAAATTATTTTCTTACCTAAGTCAGTTATTTAATAGAAATTTGTTATTTTTGCCTTCTGGGCTTTAAAAAACTATTAAAAGCAAAAAATGAATTAATTTCAAAAAAAGGTGAACTGAGTTTACTTACCTAATCCTTTGTTTTTATTTGAGAAAGTCTGGCAACAAACATTTTTTGAGTTTTAAGTAGGCACAAAAACTACATTTGTACATATCATCTACTACATTTCATAGCTTTTTAGCAACTGTGTGGTAGAAATTAGTAATAAGATTTTCAAATCTATTTGATTTTGGGATTTTTTGTTTTTTAAAAATTTTTACTATGATTTTCAAATGTGAATTGAATACTACAGTAGCAATCAAAACTGTTCCCACTTTAAAATAATATTTTATCTCTTGTGATAAATCAGAATATTTTATATCTTGTGATAAGTCAAAATTTTTTGACTTACACTTTTTTAAAAAAGTGATGATTAAAACTGATGACTGGATGATTATAAAAGTTTTAAGTCGTACATTTTTATTATAATTACTTTTTATTTATTTATTTTTTAACAGTATCAACTTGTATTGTAGATTCAGGGGGTACATGTGGATTTGTTACCTGGGCATATTATGTGATGCCAAGGTTTGGAGTACAGATGAACCTGTCACCCAGGTACTGAACACAGTACTGAAAAGGTAGCTTTGCAATATTTGCCCCCTTGCCCTCATAGTCCCCAGTGTCTATTATTGCCATCTTTATGTCCATAAGTATCCACTGTTTAGCTCCCACCTATAAGTGAGAATAAGTCATATTTGGTTTTTTGTTCTTCTGTTAACTCACTTAGGATAATGGCCTTCAGCTACATCCATGTTGCTGCACAGGACATGATTTCACTCTTTTTATGGTTGTGTAGTATTCCATGATTTCTAGGTACCACATTTTCTTTATCCATTCCACCACTGATGGGCACCTAGGTTGATTGTCTATCTTTGCTACTGTGAACAGTGTTGTGATAAACACATTAAGTGCACGTGTCTTTTTGTTAGAATGATGTATTTTCTTTTGGAATATATCCAGTTATGGAATGGTTGGGTCAAATGTAGTTCTGTTTTAAGTTCTTTGAGAAATCTCCATGCTTTCCATAGTGGTTTGAGTAATTTACATTCCCAACATCAGTGTATCTGTATTCCCTTTCCCTGTGGTCTTGCCGGTGTCTGCTTTTTTTTTTTTTTTTTTTTTTTTTTT
>NW_016803416.1:1169571-1188557 GCF_001698545.2 Rhinopithecus bieti
TTTTTTTTTTTTTTTTTTTTTGCAGTCTTTAGGGCTTTCTAGGTGTAGATTATATCGCCAATGAAGACAGTTTGACTTCTTCTCTTCCTACTTGGATGTCTTTTATTTCTTTCTCTTGCCTAATTGCTCTAGCTAGCACTTCCAGTACTATGTTGAATAGGTGTAGTGAAAGTAGACATTCTTTTCTTGTTCTAGCTCTCAAAGGGAATGCTTCCATTTTTTGCCCATTCAGTAAGATGTTAGCTGTGGGTTTGTCATAGATGGCTCTTATTATTTTGAGGTATGCTCCTTTGATGCCTAGTCTCTTGTGAGTTTTTGTCATGAAAGAATGTTAATTTTATCAAAAGCATTTTCTGCAGCTATTGAGATAATCATATGGTTTTCATTTTTAATTCTGTCTATGTAATGAATCACACTTATTGATTTGCTTGCATATGTTGAACCAATCTTTCATCCTGGAAATGAAGCCTACTTGATCATGATGAATTAACTTTTTAATGTGCTGCTGGATTCAATTTGCTAGCATTCCATTAAGGATTTTTGCATCTCTGTTCAGCACGGATATTGACCTGAAATTTTCTTTTTTCATTGTGCCTTTGTCAGGTTTGGCATCAAGTTGATGTTGGTTTCATAGAATGAATTAGGGAGTTCTTCCTCGTAGCTTTTTTTGAAATAGTTTCAGTAGAATTGGTATCAGATCTTCTTTGTACATCTAGTAGAATTTTGCTGTGAGTTCATCTGATCTGGGATTTTTGGGTTGGTAGGTTTTTTATTACTCATTTAATTTGGGAACATGATATTGGTCTGTAAAGGATTTAAATTTCTTCCCCGTTCAATCTTGGGAGGCTGTGTGTTTCCAGGAATTTATCCATTTCTTCTAGATTTTATGGTTTGTGTGCATAGAGATCTTCAAATAGTCTCTGATGATCTTTTGTATTTCTGTAGAATTGGTTATAATGTCACCTTTGTCATTTCTGATTGGTTTATTTGAATCTTCTCTCCTGTTTTCTTTGTTAATTTAGCTAGTGGTCTATCAATCTTATTTCTTGTTTCAAAGAACCAGCTTTAGGTTTTGTTGATTCTTTGCACACATTTTGGGGTCTTAATTTCATTCAGTTCTTCATTGAGTTTAGCTATTTATTTTCTTCTGTTCACTTTGGGCCTAGGTCATTCTTATTTTTCTGGTTCCTCTAGGTGTGATGTTAGATCATTAATTCGAGATTGTAACTTTTTGAGGTAGGTTTTAAGTAGTGTAAATTTTCCTTTTAACACTGTTTTTGCTGCATACCAGAGATTTTGGTATGTTTTATCTCTATTTTCACTTATTTCAAAGAATATTTTGATTTCTGCCTTAATTTCATTGTTTTCCCAAAAGTCACTGTGGAGCAAGTTGTATTTGTGTGGTGTTGAGAAATCTTCTTGGTATTGATTTCTATTTTTTCCACTTTAGTCTAAGAGTATTGTTTGGCGTGACTTTGAATTCTTTGAATTTATTGAGATTTGCTTTATGGCTGAGTATGTGATCAATCACAGAGTATGTTGTGTGTGCAGATGAGAAAAATGTATATTCTGGGGTTGATGAGTGGAGTAGTCTATAGATGTCTGTTAGGCCCAGTTGGTCAAATGCCAAATTTAATTCCATAATTTATTTGTTAGCTTTCTGTGTTGATCATCTAATGCTGTCAGTGGGGTGTCAAAGTCCCCCACTATTATTTTGTGTGGTCTAAATCTTTTCATAGTTTTAGAAGTGCTCGTTTTATGAATCTGGGTGTTTCAATATTGGATGCATAAATATTTAAGATAGTTAAGCTTTCTTATTGAAGTGAACCCTTCATCATTGCCCTTTTTTGCCCTTTTATCCTGTTGTTGGTTTAAGGTCTGTTTTGGGGGTGGAGCCAAGATGGACAACTAGAAGCAGCTGCGATCAGAGGTTCCCATTGAAAAGATTCAAAACAGCATGGGAATCCTGCACTGGCAAATAAGGTATCCAGGTTCTGTCATTAGGACTGATTAGGTGGCTGGCATGACCCAGGAAGAGGAAGGAAGAGCAGTAGTCCCATCTGAGAGTCACATGGGGCATGGGAGCCCCACCATCAGCCAAGAGAGACAATGAGTGAGTGTGCTACCCAGCCTGCTGAGTTCCTGGGGATAGGAGTGGCCATAACCACTACTGCAGCTGCCGTTTAAGCCATCTGAGCTCCTTGGCAGTGGGGTGGGGAGGGGCACCATTGCAGCGCAGCAGCCAACACTGAGGCTGCAGGACCTCCCTGCATAATTCCAACTCCAGCCAGAGGCTCAAGGACAGAACTCTGATTTCCCTGAGCCTGAGCCTCTAGGGGAAGGGGTGGCCATAGTCCCCATAGACCAGCAGTCTTACTCTTTCCTCCTGCTAGCTCTGAGGAATCTGGGCAGCCCAGATGAGTGGGTTTCCCCTGAGTGCAGCACACCCCCTCCACCAATGGACAACCAAAGTGCCTCATTAAACGGGTCCTGCTTCCCATGCCACCCAGCTGGGTGAGATGCCCAACAGGGGTTGTCAGACATTCTATACATTAGCACTCCAACTTGCATCAGGTTGGTGCCCCTCGAAGCCAGAGATCCCAGAGGAAGGAGCAGGAACCCATTTTTGCTGTCCTCCAGCCTCATCGAGTGACATCTCCAGGCATGGGAGTGAACCAGAAGAATAGGACCTGAAGTGAATCCCCAGCAAACCACAGCAGTCCTACAGAAGAGGGACCTGAGTATTTGAAAGAATCACAAACAAATAGAAAGCAACAACAACAACATCAACATAAAAATGTTTCCACAAAAAACTCATCCAGGGATCAGCAGCCTCAAAGACAGAAACTAGACAAACTCGTGGAGATGAGAAAGATTCAACAAAAAATACTGAAAAATCAAAAGGCCACAGTGCCTCTTCTCCACCAAATGATTGCAACATCTCTCCAGCAAGAGTGCAGAACTGGATGGAGGATGAGATGGACAAATTGACAGAAGTAGGCTTCAGTAGCTGGTTAATAAGAAACTATACTAGCTAAAGGAACATGTTCTAACCCAATGCAAAGAAGGTAAGAACCTTAACAAAAGGTTAGAGGAACTGCCAACTAGAATAACCAGTTTAGAGAGGAACATAAATGACCTGATGGAGCAGAAAAATGGAGCATAAGAACTTTGTGAAGCATACACAAGTATCAATAGCCAAATCAATCAAGCAGAAGAAAGAATATCAGAGATGGAAGACTATTCTGCTGAAATAAGGCAAACAGACACAATTAGAGAAAAAAGAATGAAAAGGAATGAACAAAACCTCTGAGAAATGGGACTATGTAAAAAGACCAAACCTATGACTAATTAAAGTACCTGAAAGAGACAGGGAGAATGGGACCAAGATAGAAAAACACACTTTGGGATATTATCCAGAAGAACTTCCCCAACCTAGCAGGACAGGCCAACATTCAAATTCAAGAACTACAAAGAACCCCATTAAGATACTCCATGAGAAGATCAACCCCAAGACACATAATCATGAGATTCCCCAAGGTCAAAATGATGAAAAAAATGTTAAGGGCAGCCAGAAAAGTCAGGTCATCTATAAAGGGAAGCCCATCAGACTAATAGCAGATCTCTCAGCAGAAACCCTACAAACCAGGAGAGAGTGGAGGCCAATATTCAACATTCTTAAAGAAAATAATTTTCAACCCAGAATTTCATACCCAGCCAAACTAAGCTTTATAAGCGAAGGAGAAATAAAATCCTTTCAGACAACAAACGAGGGAATTTATCACCACTAGGCCTACCTTGCAAGAGATCCTGAAGGAAACACTAAATGAGAAAAAAAAAAATGGTACCAGCCACTGCAAAACACATGAAAATATAAAGACCAATGACACTATGAAGAAACGGCATCAACTAGTGTGCAAAATAACCAGCTAGCATTATGATGACAGGATTAAATTCATACATAACAATATTAACCTAAAATGTAAATGGGCTAAATGCCCCAATTAAAAGATACAGACTGACAAACCAGACAGAGTCAAGATCCATCAGTGTGCTGTATTCAAGAGACCCCTCTCACATGCAATGACACACATAGGCTCAAAATAAAGGATGGAGGGAAATTTATCAAGCAAATGGAAAGCAGAATAAAGCAGGGGTTGCAATCCTAGTCTCTGACAAAACAGACTTTAAACCAACAAAGATCAAAAAAGACAAAGAAGGGCATTATCTAATGGTAAAGGGATCAATTCAACAAGAAGAGCTAAGTATCCAAGATATATATGTACCCAATACAGGAGCACCCAGATTTATAAAACAAGATCTTAGAGACCTACAAAGAGACTTAGACTCCCATACAATAATAGTGGGAGACTTTAACAACCCACTCAACATTAGACAGATTAATGAGACAGAAAATTAACAAGGATATTCAGTACTTGAGGTCACCTCTGGATCAAGTGGACCTAGTAGATATCTACAGAACTCTCCACCCCAAAACAACAGAATATACATTATTCTCAGTGCTACATGGCACTTACTGTAAAATCAACCACATAATTAAAAGTAAAACACTCCTCAGCAATTGCAAAGTAACTGAAATCATAATGAACAGTCTCTCAGACCACAGTGCAATCAAATTAGAACTCAGGATTAAGAAGCACCCAAAACCACACAACTACATGGAAACTGAACAACCTGCTCCTTCAAGACCCCTGGGTAAATAATGAAATTAAGGCAGAAATCAGGAAGTTCTTTGAAACCAATGAGAACAAAGAGACAATGTACCAGAATCTCTGGGATACAGCTAAAGCAGTGTTAAGAGGGAAATTTATAGCACTAAATGCCCATATCAGAAAGCTAAAAAGACCTCAAATTGACACCCTAACATCACAACTAAAAGAACTAGAGAACCAAGGGCAAACAAACCCCAAAGCTAGCAGAAGAACAGAAATAACCAAGATCAGAGTGGAATGCAAGGAGATAAAAACAGGAAAAACTCTTCAAAAAATCAATGAATCCAGGAGCTGGTTGTTTGAAAAAATTAATAAAGTAGATATACTAGCTAGATTAATAAAAAAGAAAAGAGAGAATAATCAAATAGGCACAACAAAAAATGATAAAGGGGATATCACCAGTGACCCCCAAAGAAATACAAACAACTATCAGAGAATACTATAAGCATCTCTATGCAAATAAACTAGAAAATATAGAAGAAATGGATAAATTCCTGGACACATATACCCTACCAAGACTAAACAAGGAAGAAGTCAATTCCCTGAATAGACCAATAACAAATTCTAAAATTGAGGCAGTAACAAATAGCCTACCAACCAAAAGAAACCCAGGACCAGATAGATTCACAGCCAAATTCTACCAGAGGTACAAAAGGGAGCTGATACCACTCCTTCAGAAACCATTCCAAACAAATGAAATTGAGGGACTCCTCCCTAACTCATTTTATGAGGCCAGCATCATCCTGATACCAAAACCTGGCAGAGACACAAAAAAGACAACTTTAGGCTAATATCCCTGGTGAACATTGATGTGAAAATCCTCAATAAAATAATAGCAAACTGAATCAAGCAGTGCATCCAAAAGCTTATCTAACACAATCAAGTCAGTTTCATCCTTGGGATACAAGGCTGGTTCAATACACACAAATCAATAAATGTAATCCATCATATAAACAGAACCGATGACAAAAACCACAAAATTATCTCAATAGATGCAGAAAAGTCCTTTGATAAAATTCAACATCTCTTCATACTAAAAACTCTCAATAAACTAGGAATTGATGGAACATATCTCAAAATAATAAAAGTTATTTATGACAAGCAAATAGTCACTATCATACTGAATAGGCAAAAGCTGGAAGCATTCCCCTTGAAAACTGGCACAAGACAAGGATGCCCTCTCTCGCCACTTCTATTCAACATAGTGTTGGAAGTTCTTGCCAGGGAAATCGGGTAAGAGAAAGAAACAAAGTGTAGTCAGATATGAAGAGAAGAAGTTAAATTGTCTCTGTTGGCAGATGACATGATCCTACATTTAGAAAACCCCATTATCTCACTCCAAGAACTCCTTAAGCTGATAAGCAACTTCAGCAAAGTCTCAGGATACAAAATCAATGAGCAAAAATCACAAGGATTTTTGTGAGCCAAATCATGAATGAACTCCCATTGACAATTGCTACAAAGAGAATAAAATACCTAGGAATACAGTTAACAAGGAACGTAAAGGCTCTGCTTAAGGAGAACTATAAACCACTGCTCAAAAAAATAAGAGAGGACAAAAACAAATGGTAAAACATTCCATCCTCATGGATAGGAAGTATCAATATCATGAAAATGGTCATATAGGAAGAATCAATATCATGAAAATGGTCATACTGCCCAAAGTAACTTACAGATTCAATGTTATTCCCATTAAACTACCACTGACATTCTTCATGGAATTAGAAAAAACTACTTTAAAATTCATATGGAACCAAAAAAGAGCCTGCATAGCCAGGAAAATCCTAAGGAAAAAGAACAAAGCCAGAGGCATCACACTACCTAACTCCAAACTATATTACAAGGCTACAGTAACCAAAACAGCATGGTACTGGTACCAAAACAGATATATAGACCACGGAACACAATAGAGACCTCAGAAATAAGACCACACATTTACAACCATCTGATCTTCAACAAACCTAACAAAAACAAGCAATAGGGAAAGAATTCACTGTTTGATGAATGGTGCTGGGAAAACTGGCTAGCCATACGCAGAAAACTGAAACTGGACCCCTTCCTTAACCTTATAAAGAAATTAACTCAAGATGAATTGAAGACTTAAATGTAAAACCCAAAACCATAAAAACCCTAGAAGGAAACCTAGGCAATACTATTCAGGACATGGGCATGGGCAAAGATTTTATGATGAAATCACCAAAAGCAATTGCAACAAAAGCTAAAATTGAGAAAAGAGAGCTAATTAAACTAAAGAACTGCACAGAAAAAGAAATTACCATCAGAGTGAATAGGCAACCTACAGAATGGGAGAAAATTTTTGCAATCTTTCCATCTGACAAATGTCTAACATTCAGAATTTACAAGGAACTTAAACAAATTTACAAGAAAAAACAACAACCCCATCAAAAAGTGGGCAAAGTATATGAACAGACACTTCTAAAAAGAAGACATTAATGAGGCCAACGATCTTGTGAAAATAAGCTCAACATCACTGATCATTAGAGAAATGCACATCAAAACCACAATGAGATACCATCTCATGTCAGTCAGAATGGAGATTATTAAAAAGTCTAGAAACCAGATGCTGGTGAGGCTGTGGAGAAATAGGAACATTTTTACATTGTTCGTGAGAATGTAAATTAATTCAACCATTGTGGAGGACAATGTGGTGATTCCTCAATGATCTAGAACCAGAAATACCATTTGACCCAGCAATCTCATTACTGGGTGTATACTCAAAGGAATATAAATCATTCTATTATAAAGATACATGCATACGTATGTTTATTGCAGTCCTATTCACAATAGCAAAAACATGGAGCCAATCCAAATGACCATCAACGATAGACTGGATAAAGAAAATGTGGTACATATATACCATGAAATATTGTGCAACCACAAAAAAGAATGAGATAATGTTCTTTCCAGGGACATGGATGAAGTTGGAAGCCGTAATCATCAGGAAACTAATTCAGGAACAGAAAGCCAAATGCTGCACGTTCTCACTCATAAGTGGGAGCTGAACAGAGAACACATGGACACAGGGAGGGGAACAACACTCCTGTTGTGGTGGGGGGAGATGGAGGGGGAGTATCAGCACAAATAGCTACTGTATGTGGGGCTTAAAATGTAGGTGATGGGTTGATAGGTGCAGCAAACCATTATGGCACATGCATACCTATATAACAAACCTGCATGTTCTGCACATGTATCCCAGAACTTAAAGGAAAAAAATAAATAAATAAAATAAATAAAACATTTTAGAAATAAATAAAATCTATTTTACCTAATACAAGAATACTAACCCCTGTTCCTTTCTGTGTTCTGTTTGCATAATAGAACTTTCTCTAACCTTTTTTTAAACTTTTATTAATATTTTAGATTTGGAGTACATGTCAAGGTTTATTATATAAGTAAACTCATGTCATGGGGTTTGAAGTACAGATTATTTCATCACCTAGGTCTTAAGCTCAGTACCCAATAGTTATTTTTTCTACTCCTCTCCCTCCTTCTACCCTCTGTCCTCAAGTGGACCCCAGTATCTGTTGTTTCCTTCTTTGTGTTCATAAGTTCTCATCATTTAGCTCCCACTTACAAGAGAGAATATACGGTATTTGGTTTTCTGTTCATGCATTAGTCTCCTAAAGGTAACAGCCTCCAGCGCCATCCATGTTCCTGCAAAAGACATGACCCTGTTCCTTTTTGTGGTTGCATAGTATTCCATGGTATAGATGTATCACATTTTCTTTATCCAGTCTTTCATTGATGGGCATTTAGGTTGTCCATGTCTTTGCTATTATGAATAGTGCTGCAATGAACATTCACATGCATGTGTCTTTATGGTAGAATGATTTATATTCCTGTGGGTATATACCCAGTAATGGGATTGCTGGGTCAAATGGTATTTCTGATTTTAGCTCTTTGAAGAATTACCATACTTCTTTCCACAATGGCTGAACTAATTTACACTCTCACTAACGGTATATAATCGTTCCTTTTTCTCCTCAACCTTGCCAGCATCTGTTAATTTTTGACTGTTTAATAATAGCTATTCTGGCTTGTGTGAGTTGGTATCTCTTTGTAATTCTGATTTGCATTTCTCTAATGATCAGTTATGTTGAGCTGTTTTTTTCATATGATTGTTGGCTGTAAGTATGTCTTCTTTTGAGAAGTGTCTGTTCATGTCCTTTGACCACTTTTTAATGGGGTCGTTTGTTTTTCTATTGTAAATTTGTGTAAGTTCCTTATAGATGCTGGATATTGCACCTTTCACAGATGCATAGTTTGCAAGTGTTTTCTCCCATTCTGTAGCTTTTCTGTTTACTCTATTGATAGTGTCTTTTGCTCTGCAGAAGCTCTTCAGTTTAATTAGATTCCATTTGTCAAACGTTGCTTCTGTTGCAATTGCTTTTGACATTTTCATCGTGAAATATTTGTCTGTTCCTATGTTCAGGGTTGTATTGCCTAGTTGTCTTCCAGAGTTTTTATAATTTTGGGTTTTACACTTAAGTCATTAATCCATATTAAGTTGACCTTTGTATACAGTGTTAAGAAAGGGGTCAAGCTTCAGTCTTCTGCATATGGCTAGTCAGTTATCCCAACACCGTTTATTGAATAGGGAGTATTTTCCCCATTGCTGGTTTTTGTCAGCTTTGTTAAAGATCAGATGATCACAAATGCGCAGCCTTATTTCTGGGCTCTCTATTCTCTTCCATTGGTCTATATGCCTGTTTTTCTACCAGTACCATGATGTTTTGGTTACTGTAGCTATAGTATATTTTAAAGTTGGGTAATGTAATGCCTCCAGCTTTGTTCTTTTTGCTTAGGATTGCCTTGGCTATTGGGGCTCTTTTTTGGTTCCATATAAATTTTTAAATAATTTTTTCTCATTCTATGAAGAATGTCATTGGTAGTTTGATTGGAATAGCACTGAATCTGTAAATTGCTTTGGGAGGTATGACCATTTTAATGATATTGACTCTTCTTATCCATGAGCAAGGGATTCCATTTTCCATTCGTTTGTGTCTTCTCTGATTTTTTTGAGTGGTGTTCTGTAGCTCTCATTGTAGAGATGTTTCACTTCCCTGGTTAGCTGTATTCCTAGGCATTTTATTCTTTTCGTGGCAATTGTGAATAGGATTGTGTTTCTGCTTTGGCTCTCAGCTTGACTGCTTTTGGTGTATAGAAATGCTACTGATTTTTGTACATTGAATTTTGTATCCTGAAACTTTGCTGAAATTGTTTATCAGCTGAAGGAGCATTTGGTTCAAGACTATGAGGATTTCTAGATATACAATCATGTCGTGTGAAAACAGGGACAGTTTAACTTCCTCTCAATCTATTTGGATGCCACTTATTTCTTTCTCTTGCCTAACTGCTATGTCTATATTTCTCTTACTCTTTACTTTGTGTCTATAGGTGTCATTATATGTGAGATGGGTTTCTTGAAGATGGCAGACAAATAGACTTTGTTTTTGCTTTTTTTATATCCAACTTGCCACTCTGTGCCTTTTAAGTGGGTCAGTTAGACCACTTACATTCAAGGTTTATATTTATATGTGAAGTTTTGATCATGAAGTTGTTAGCTGGTTCCTTTGCAGTTTCCATTGTGGTTGCTTTATAGCGTCTATGAGCTATGTACTTGGGTGTGTTTTTGTGGTAGGAGATATTGTTCTTTCATTTCCATATTTGAAACCCTTAAGGATCTCTTGCAATGTTGGTCAAGTGGTAGCCAACTCCCTTAGAGTTTGGTTGTTTGGAAAATATTTTATTTTCCCTTCACTTATGAAGCTTAGTTTGGCAGGATTTGAAATTCTTGGCTGGAATTTCTTTAAAAAAAAAAAAAATGCTTAAAAAAGGCCTCCAGTCTCTCTCGGCTTATAAGGTTTCTGCTAAGAAGTGTGCTGTAAGCCTAATGGGATTCCCTTTGTACATAATGTGACTTTTTCTCTAGCTGCCTTTAAGATTTCTTCTTAGTTTTGATCTTGAACAGTCTGGTGACTATATGCCTTAGTGATGTTCTTTTTTTATAGTATCTCACAGGAGTTATCTAGATTTCTCGTATCTGGATGTCTCCCTTTAGCAAGATAAGAGCAATTTTCTTGCATTATTTTATTAAATATATTTTGCAAGTTGTTTTATTTCTCCTCATTTCTCTCAGAAATGCCAGCATTTGAAGGTTTGGTCACTTTACATAATCCCATATTTCTCAAAGACTTCACTCATTTTTTAAAATTCTTTTTTTTTCTTTATTTTTTTCTGACTGGGTTAGTTCAAAGGATCAGTTTTCAAGCTCTGAAATTCTTTTTTTCTGCTTGTTCCAGTTTATTGATAAAGCTTTCTACTGTATTTTCAAGTCCTTTAAGTGAGATTTTCAATTCCAGAAGCTCTGATTGAGTTCTTTTTAAGATGTTTATCTCTTCCTTCATTTCCTGGATTGCTTTAGAAGTTTCTTTGTGTGGATTTTCAACCTTTTCTTTGATCTTGTTGAGCTTCCTTTCAAACCATGCTTGACTTCTTTACCTGTCATTTCTGAGTTTCCATTTTGGTTAGGAACCATTGCTGGAGAGTTACTGCAATTCTTTGGAAGTGGTGTCACTGCATTCAGATTTTTCATGGTTCCTGAATTCTTGCTCTGGTAACTTCTCCTCTGGACATGCTGGCACTAATTATTGTAATTATTTTTTGTGCACAGGATTTCTGCACAGGAAGGGTGGGGAAACCCAATCTGCTAACCCATGTGAGTGGTGCTCCAAATGCCTGGAGATCTGCCTATGTGTAAAGCAGAGAGGGCCCTACTGCACCACAATCTATGTCCATGAAGGCTGGAATGGCTCAGGCTGCTAGTCCAGGCAAGTGGGTGTCTTAATGCCTTATTTTCTGCCTGTGGGTAGAGTAGAGGGACCCACTGTACCAAAATATCAGGGGAGCAGGCTGGAACTCCCAGCAATGACACACACAGACCCATTCCAGGTTTCCAAGTTGGCACTGGCTATAAGTCTCATCATCTAGGAGAAACTGCAGCTATAGAAATTCTCCTCCCACCCCAGGCTTGTGATGGGGGACAGCACAATTCTGGCACCTAGTGCTAAGGCACTTTCCACAGCTCTGGCTGTGGAGGCCCCTATGATCCAGAGCAGGAACTTCAATCTGTGGCCCAAGACTTAAATGATTGTGCATCCATGCTGCCTGTTGCCAAAGAATGGCTTTGTATCTTCAAGTCTTTTTGAACGAGATTTTTAAAAGATCAAACAGGAATATAAAAACCAAAAGAATTAAGGTTCCCTCTGCCTTCACCACTGACTAGTATTAGGGTATGAGAAATGCAAACTATACAAATAGAATATTTTATAAGTAAGTCAAATAAATTGATCTACAGGAAAATATACTTGTACACTCAAAACAGGATTGAGATTACTACTGGATTATTATGTCCACAAATTGCTGATAACACTAATGTATACAGAGGTGTTGATATAATAATTTTATGCAGGACATCTCTGAGATCTGAAGATAATTTCAAGAGTTCTAGGGTAAAAAGTTTAAGGAAGGCTGCTTTAAGTTTTTTCTCACCCTTCCTCCACACCATCATGCACAACTTCTAAATTAGGGTAGAAATTTCTTAAAACAAAACAAAACAAAACAAACAAACAAAAAAACAGCTACTAAAGGTTTTAAATAACTTGAGAAGTCTCTTCTTGATGCTTTGCTGAACTAACCAACATTGTTTATTCTTAACTATATTGAGGCTTAGTCTGAGACACAAACTACTAACTCAAACACTGGGAAGATAGGAAATATGAATGGTTAATGGTTAAAATGCACAGTTCTCCAGTGAAAGGGACCAAAATACTCTCAGGAGAAGGATCTCTGAATAAAATTGAAGTCTAAACTTGGAAAAATAAATTTGGAGGAAAGCCATGGCAGATTTAGAGGCAGGCAAATTAAACTTAGTGAATTTCAAATTAATTTCACAGATGGTATCCAATTCTGGTGTTGCTGGCAGGGTTCCAGGTTATATTGGAAACAGAAAGAAAAAGCAAAAATCTTACTTTGATTTTCTCTGGAGATGTGAGATGTCTGATCTTTACAATTGTGTGTTTATAAGCATGTTTATGTGTTTGTACATATGAGTATATGTGTTTTGTGTGTATGTAGTCAATACCATATAAAGATTAACAAAACGAAACAGTATCCCAGCCTACAAATCTTGTAAGAAACAAATTATCAGATACTTGTGAAGGGAAATATCAACTAAATATTTATTGGGACTATTTTTAAGAACTGCCAGATACATCTTTTTATAACATTGAAAATAAACTTAATCTTTACTTAAGGGACAGGATTATATATTAGTGATGTGTATATTATAGCCAAAGTATTCATTCTATTCTTCTTCTTGTGTAGAAATAGAAACAAGAGCTACAGCTGCCTGAAAAAATATATATAATATTAAATATTTAATATCCAATGTTCATATATATAATATATATATGTACATTTTACTATTCCAGGGAATTACAGGATATTATTTTACTGATAGTTATATACAGTAAAGATTATTCACCTTTTCAATTATTCTTGTCTGCTGAGACACTCTGCTCTTTTTAGATATTAGCAAGCAGATTCATGGCAGTTTTGGGACTTCTTAATCCCCCAACTTTCTAAGTTTAGAGACTTCTATCCCATATCATTTCAAACATATAAAATACACCCACATCAGATGTTAAATATAACTTCCCTAAAATTTTTTCAAAAGGTTTTAAAAAATGGTTATACATTTGAGTTTTCTTAAAGATAAATGGTTTATTTTGTTCTTGTGGATTACATTTATATTTAAGTTTATATTTAAGTAGAGTTGGATTGAATTACGCTTAACATTATATTCTTTAGATATTTAATTATACTTTTGTTCATTTTATTTTCAGGGTTTTTTTTTTCTTAGTTTAAAGCCAATAACTTTTCTTCCAGATTTAAATAATGCCATTGACAAGCTCCTAGACTAGTCTAGACACTAAGCCTATAGTACCAAATTGATAAAACTATTTTTTAGTTATCACTAATGATGCTGTACTTGCTATAAAACCAAGTTTTTTACTGTGGCTTATAATGTCTTATATGGATTTTTCTATGCCTTCTTCTACGGCCCTTGCTCATGCACTTGTCTTGTTTTCAGCCTGTTCATATAAGCAGTCTTTTGTTCTAAGCATCTATCATTGCTTGAGAAGACAAAGTAGCAATAGCAGTTTGAGGGAGTATCAGGGTTAAGGGAATACTTTTTAGGGTTTTCGCTTTGATTTGTATAGGATAGAAAAGACCTGGGCAAGCTTGTAGGCAGACAAGAAGTAGCTGAGAGAGAAACATCCAGCAGAAGAACAAATGGCCTTCACCTTTTTTATAACTGAACTACTGCCTTAGCTTAGTGCCTGGACAGGACATAGTGGTGATAGAGAAATTCTAGGCAGACAGGCGTGTGTCCCTGGCAAAACCCAGCTTCCAACTGAAAAGCCTGAGACCTGCAGCCCAAAGTGAGAACTTCCATCCCAGTGTGCCTGCTCTCTCCCAGTTGGTTCTTTCTGAATAATGTCATTTCACCAATTGAATGTTGCCTCTTCCAAAACTACCTATGGCCCACTCTGCCCCATCCTGTGCCTATAAAGACCCCAGATTCAGCTGGCAGAGGAAAGAAGTGGCTGGACGTCAGGGAGAGGTGGCTTTGGCTTCAAAAACAGTGGCTGGATGGGCAACTTGACTTCAAAAGAGAGAAGCAGAGAGGCAGTTTGACTTTAGGGGAGTATAACCTGCTTTTCCCGTCCCCTTTCCACTCTCCCTCGCTGCTGAGAGCCACTTTCATCACTCAATAAAATTCTCCACATTCATCATCCTTCAGTTTGTCCACATGACCTCATTCCTCTTGGAAACGGGACAAGAATTTGGGATGCACCAAGTGCAGGTACCCAAAAGGCTGTCACGCTGGCCCTTTACCCTCAGTGGTAGAGGGCAGCCACCCCACGCAATGAGGCAAAGGTCCCACTGAGCTGATATCCAAAAACTGCTGTCCAAAAACGGTGGTGCTAAGAGAGCACCTTAACACACTCTCTGAAGCCTTGGGGTCGCAGGCACCCCTACCTGGATGCTGCAATGGGGCCTGCACAAAGTTTTCTTCTGCCAGCACTGAAGTGGCCTGCCAGTTCCTGCACTCTCCTGCCTGTGTGCTCCCTCCCAGGAGGGGTGGAGTCCAGCGGACCTGAGTGAATTAAGTTTGCTTCTGCTGGGCTGCTGGTTGGTTCCTGCACTCACTTGCTCTAGTTCCCATACTCGTTCACTCACATGCTCCATCCCACAAGGAGTTGAGTGGAGTGGGCTGAGTAAATGGGGCACCCCATCACAAGTCCCGTGAAGGGGTCAAGAAAATATCCTGCATCAGTAGGAGGTCTAAAACCAATCTTTTTTTGAAGGACAGTGTCATGCAATAGACGCCTTATTTTTTTTTTTTTTGAGACAGAGTCTCTCTCTGTCGTCCAGGCCAGAGTGCAATGGTGTGATCCCGGCTCACTGCAAGCTCTGCCTCCCAGGTTCACACCATTCTCCTGCCTCAGCTTCCCCAGTAGATGGGACTACAGGTACCTGCCACCGCGTCTGGCTAATTTTTTTTGTGTATTTTTAGTAAAGATGGGATTTCACCGTGTTAGCCAGGATGGTCTCGATCTCCTGACCTCGTGATCCGCCCTCCTCGGCCTCCCAAAGTGCTGAGATTACAGGCATGAGCCACGGCGCCCGGCCAATAGATGCCTTATTATAAGAGAGTATGGTTTTCTATGACTGAGAAAGAATATTCTTCCAAGCTCTCTCATGCAGTTGTAGACAGGATTGTTTCTCATAGGATATTGGACTAGAAGGTCTTACTTCCTCATTGCCTCTTTGCCAAGGGCTTCCCTCAGTTCCTTGCAACATGGACCTCTCCATAGGGTGACTTGACTCACAACATGGCAGTTGTCTTCCTTCAAAGCAGGTGAGAGAGTAAAAGAGGCTGAGTACCCAAGACAAAAACCAAAGTCTTCTTTTATAACCAAAGCTTGAAAGTGGTATCCCATTACTTCTGCTGTATTCTATGCATTGGAAATAAGTCAGTAAGTCTAGCCCACACTCAAGGAGAGGAGTGACATGAGGACATGAATATCTGGTGGTAAAGACCTTGGCAAGTCATCTTAGAGCCACATTCACTATCTAGCAGAAGATTCAGGCTTCTAAACAAATTAACAGTTTAAGATGTTGAGTAATATTTTTAAAAGCAGATAACTTAGAATATTTATTCCTATCTGGATCAGAGATGAAAATCTCAGAGAAAGTGACATTTGAACTAAGAATTGATTTTAAGGAAAATAGTCACCAGGCAGAGAAAGTATTATGAGCAGAAAAACAGATGCACAGATGTTTATGGCATGTTTCTGGGACTTCAAAGACTTCCGTGAACTTGAAGGATATGTTGGGGAAAACGGCTGATAATAAGACTGCAACAGACTACTGTAGCCTATGGAGTTTCTCGTCTGTTATGCTGAAGAGCTTAAATTCCATCTTATACTTGAGGAGAAGTTAATGAAGGTATGAAAATCATATCTCAGAAAAATAATCCTGCTAACAGAGTGCAGAATAAGTGAAAACAAAAAAGAAAGAACTAGGCCATTCAGAAGCATGCTGTGACAGCAAAAACAAAGATACAGTACACTACACTAAGCCAGTGGTCATGGGTATGGAGAATTAGAGACATATAGGACAGATACGGTCAGGGAATGAAAGAGAGCAAGACATTAATAACTTCAAGGCTCCTGGCTTGCATGACTAAGTAGATGTTGATGATGTGAATCATAGATGGGTGGATGAAAGAGAATGAATTTCTTTCTGGATATGTTGAGTTTTAAGAACCCCACAAGACATCATACATACAGTATGGATAGGCTTTACTTCATAGACAGGGAAAGGGGGAGGAAATATAAAGCAACTATCACTTGAATGGAGACAAGCAGGAATGAATTTAGTTTAACAAATATTTGTTGAATATTTGCTACAGTCTTGGCACTATCTTAAATATGGTATCATAATTCATTTCACCAAAGTATGAACATGTAGATTACATTCTAAAGAAAAATAAAGAACTTCTAAATTATCCTTAAATTCAGATGCACCATTTTAAATAAACTATCATCAGAATTAATTCTAGATTTTGTCAAAATAAACACAGAAATCAAGATGAACATGGAGAAGAAAGGATATTTCAAAATATACACCAAGCAACTATATTCAACCATGTTTGAATCATTTATACTGTTTCATTTCCCAGAGTTTGCCTTTTATTTATTTTCTCTTGATTCAATTAGGAATACAGTCTGCAATTTGAAAGCAATTCTACATGTTATGTGACTGAGTTTCACACAAACCACTAATAAAGTGTAGGGAAGGACAATACTCAATGAATCTCTTATGTATTAACTTGATTACTAGAATTAAGTCAGCTAGTTCCATTCTGTAGTGTTTAGCACATAATACTCATGTAGCTTAGGACAGTTTGCAATTCAGAGCTTAGTTAATTAAAGTTTGTAGTCACTTGTTAAAACTGTAATTGCAGCATGCCATAATTGAGGGTCTTTTAAAAATTAAATTGTTATTTACCTAAGTGGTGCTGAGTTTTTAGTGGGTATGTATATGTGCACACAACACAATTACACATATATTTTAACCAGACAATATTTAAGACATTTTTCCTCATTAATGTGATCATAGAAAAGAGATATGTGCTGCAGCTGCTTAGTTTTGGTGGTAGGTCTGTGTGTTCTGGCCCTAGATGCTCCCCTGTTTGCTTTCTTGCACACTCTTCAGAAGCATTTGCTTCTCTTCTCGAGGCCTCTGCTTCTCTTCTCGAGGTCCAAAACATCACACAGTTTACAGAAAATGATGCATATGCCATTGATTTCAATGTTGTCTGTCCACGTTAACCTCACAGTTTGAACCAAAGATATTAAATTCCTAAAAAGCCCCTTCTTGATATATTAATACTCTGTCCTGATTTCTGTGTCCAAGCAGTCATCATCACAAATCGTTGATGGTTCTAATGATGACAATAATCAGGGAAAGGGGAAGTGTAAAGTCTTTTATTAATTCTCCTCAACATATACAGAACTCCTCTTTCTAGAGAGTGAAAGAAAGGGTTATGTTTTCAACCATACAGAAATTAACACCTCCAAAACCAAGAAAATGTCTTCAATTTTGTGGAGTAGGATAAACATTGGATGTGGTCGATGTTGAATTAAAGCAGTTCCCTCAGTTTTACACTTTGTTCAAAATAGCTATAAAAATTTATACCTTTCCTTATATTTAGACCTGAAAAAAATACTATAATAGACTTAAAATACATTTATTCAACTAGCTTTGTCTTTCCTTTAATTCCAATTTAGTTGGCTTTTTATAGAAATGTGCTTGCAAGTGAATTTTGATTTCTTAAGCTTTTCTGTTAATTCTTGAAATGCCCCAGTGTATATTTTCATTTTTTACATGCAACCTGATAGAAAATATATAGAACTCAGAGACTTAGAAAAAAAGTAAGTACATTAGTAAATAAATTTCTCAAAATTGGAAAGAATTGTGTCTAATATACTGTTGATTTAAATACAGGAAGAGTGATTGAACAAATAAATGAATGATTGGGCTGCATAAATGAAACATGGCCCTGTATTCAAAACAGGAGATTCAAGGAAGGGAGAATGGGTAGACACTGGAATTAGACAGATCTACCCACTCTGGCATGGCTCTAGGCAGATGGGAGGGCAAGCCAAAATGAAGTGATTTCAGTGTTGAGATGTGCCAGTGCAGAGAATCCAACCTGACAATGCTCAGAATCCAAGTTAGATCAAGGCCCCTTGGAATAAACTCCAAGATATGATAAGCAAAAGCAAGACAAGGCTACAGTGTCAAGGGACAAGAAATGGGTTCTCAGAGGCGGTAGGTGTGAATGGGAAGCAAAGACAAGGCTCAAAGGTTTCACTTTGAGTGAGCTGGAGCATGCAAAGTCAGGAAAACCAACACAATCAATGTTTTTGTTGTTGTTGTTGAAGAAGAAGATAGAAGAAGAGGAAGGAGAAGAGGAAGGAGAAGAGGAAGAAGAATGAGAAGAAGAAGAAGAAGAAGAAGAAGAAGAAGAAGAAGAAGAAGAAGAAGAAGAAGAAGAAGAAGAAGAAGAAGAAGAAGAAGAGGAGGAGGAGG
>NW_016803416.1:1191808-1215613 GCF_001698545.2 Rhinopithecus bieti
GAGGGGGAGGAGGAGGAGGAAAAGACGAAGAAGAAGAAGCAGGAGGAGGGGGAGAAAAAGAAGAAGAACAAGAAGAAGGAGAACTTAGTGCAGGAGGAAGAGGAGGAGGAGGAGGAGGAAAACTACCTACATAAGATTATTGATAGAATAAAATGAGTGCAAACAGTTTTAAAGTGTTTTGCACAATGACTGCCATCTGGTAAATACTTCATAAATTGTCATTATTGTTATTACCTTTTAAAAAATCATTTCACTATAGAAAACAGCTGCTAAAAACTCAAGACAAGAGAGCAGATAAGAGATGCATTCCTACCAATGAGATGGTAAAGCTTAAGTCTCAGTCAGAAAACTGATTGACTCAAAAGACAGCAAGAATTCTATGTAGAGAATTAAGGAAGCAGCACAGCACCTAAACCGAGATAAGTTGGTCCAGGGATAATATTAATAGTATGTGTCTGAAGGATAAACTGGAGAAAGTGAGGCAATGTTATCCAGTGAAGTTTTTATTTATACAATTCTCAGTCAATTAGCTTCACCTCCCATTAGTTGGTTCATGGGTGTCAGGCACAAAAAAACTATAAACATTTTGATTTTAAAATATTTGAATTTTTGGCTCATTGGGTTGCAAGAGATCTTCTCGACCAGCCTGACCAACGTGGAGAAACCCCATCTCTACTAAAAATACAAAATTAGTTGGGTGTGGTGGCACATGCCTGTAATCCTAGCTACTCAGGAGGCTGAGGCAGAATTGCTTGAGCCAGGGAGGCGGAGGTTGCAGTGAGCCAAGATCGCGCCATTGCACTTCAGCCTGGGCAACAAGAGCGAAACTCCGTCTCAAAAAAAAAAAAAATTATATATACACACACACACACACACACACACACACACACACACACACACACACATATATATATATACAGGCATGACTCTCAAATATCAACTATTCTTTACCAATGATATCAAGGTTTAAGAAAAATGAAAAAACATTTTCATACCTCAAAGGATTAGTGACTCTTAAATTAGCTTACCTGAGTTTTATTATTTAAATCAGCTTACCTGAGTTTTTGTGTTTTTAACTTTTGCAATGGGTTCCACACAGTTTATTCCATGCAATTCCAATTTATTTTTATGAATTGCCACCTAACATCAGTATCTTTGGGGTTTGGACATCTCATTTATCATTGGTAACCAATGAGTTCTGGATGAGTGACATTTTTCAGAAAGCTGAAACTTATTCCGTAAAATGTGAAAACATTTATTTTAATTGCTTTGACTTACATATTTTTCTACCTTAATAGAAGACATTAAAAATAATTTAACCTCTTGGATAACCTAATAGCATGATTTGAGATTTCATTACTAGGAGTAATAAGATAAACAGATTTGAGTCAGCACACCTGGAATTAAGATCTGGTTCTGCCATCTATGTCCATGTAACTTTGGACAAGTAACTTAACTAATTTGAGATATCAATGTTTTCATCTGCAAAGCTGGTAGCAATAATACATAACTCATATCATGTTGTTGTCACGGTTGGGTGAAATAATATTAAATATATAAAAGACTACCATTTATGATTTCCTATTGCTATAGGCTTACTGGGTAATACGCTTTTTCTTGATACAAATTTTTTTTCCCAGAACGATATTCCATTTGAAATATTATGTTACCAATTGAGATGTGATATGGTTTAGCTGTGTCCCCACTCAAATCTCATCTTGAATTGTAGCTTCCATAGTTCCCACATGTTGTGGGAGGGATCAGGTGGGAGGTAATTGAATCACGGGGGTGAGTCTTTCCCGTGCTGTTCTCATGATAGTGAATAAGTCTCACTAGATCTCATGGTTTTATAAAGGGAAGTTTCCCTACACAAACTCTCTTGCCTGCCATCATGTAAGATGTGACTTTGCTCCTCATTCACCTTCCACCATGATTGTGAGGCCTCCCCAACCATGTAGAACTATGAGTCCATTAAACCGCTTTCTTTTATAAATTGCCCAGTCTTGGGTATGTCTTTATTAACAGTGTGAGAACAGACTAATACAAGACGGTAACTTTTTTTTTTTTTTTTTGAGACAGAGCCTGAGCCTTGCTCTGTCACCCAGACTGGAGTGCAGTGGCGCGATCTCGGCTCACTGCAAGATCTGCCTCCCAGGTTCACACCATTCTCCTGCCTCAGCCTCCCAAGTAGCTGGGACTACAGGTGTGAGCCACCATTCCCAGCTAATTTTTCTATTTTTTTGTAGACATGGAGTTTCACCATGTTGCTCAGGCTGGTCTTGAACACCTGAGCTCAGAGCTCAAGTGATTCACCCACCTTGTCTTCCCAAGGTGCTGGGATTACAGTGTAAGCCACCGGACCTGGCCTCAGTCTTACAATTTTTAATCTTCCTTTTGCCAACTAAAAGTTTTGGCAATTGGCAGGAAAAGTCCACAAGCACCTGTCTCTCTGGCAGTGTATTCAGCCATCCCTCCTATGACTCTCGACGTACTGTCCATCCCCTTACCATCTATCCCTTGCTCACTGTTTTGTCCAGTAATTCTCCACCCTCTCTCCTGCATCATCATTTCCCATTTTCAATGAATAAATCTCAAGAGCATACAAACATGTTGTGATTTCTCCCATCTTATTAAATAAAAAAAAAAAAACTCTCTTGACCTTCCATCACCTACAGCTACTCCCTATTTCTCGCTCTTTTCGGCAAAAAATTTTTTAAATGTTTTTAATATATAGAGAATATAGAGCATTCTCTATATTCATTCTCTGCAGTTCCTCTTTTCCAATTATCTCCAAAATTTCTTGCAACTAGTGTTTTGACCAGTCCACTCTCATAAAACTTTTTCAACATGACCATGACCTCCAATGACTTGCACGTTGTTGTTCCTCACCTTATTTGACCCTGTTAGCAGCATTTAACACATTGATTGCTGGCTTCCTTGAAACATTTCTTTAATTTGGGTTCTAGGACACTGTGCTCTTCTCCTTTGCCTCTTGCAACTCACTGACCACACCTTCTCAGTCTGTTGTTCGTTATTCCTCAGCTCCTAAATCTCATGATTTTATAGCACTCTGGGGATTCATGGTAATCTTAACCATATACATGGTATTAAATATCATCTATATTCTGAAAACTCCCACAGTTACACCTCTAGCCTGGACCTCACCCCTAAACTCCGGATTCTTGTATATAGTTGCCAACCTGACCCCTTTCTTGGCTGACTGATGGGTGTGTCACAACTCACATGTAAAAACTATGTTCTTATTCTTTTATCCCTGGCATATTCCTTCCACAGCCTTCCCTCTCTGTTAACGACAACTACATTTTTCCTGTTGCTCAGGCCACAATTCATTCTTGACTTCTCTTTCTCTCTTGTGTTCCACTCAGCAAATCTTTTTGGCTCTCCCTTCAAAATATATCCAAGGTATGACCACTTCTCACCTCTTCCTTAGTCACGCCCATGGTCCAAGCCTTCAAGATCTCTCCTTTGAACTACTTCAATAGCATCAACTGCTTTTTCCCTCTGATCTTAGTCTCCTAGAGACTATTCTACCCAGAGCAACCCTGCTAAAATAGTCAGACCGTTTATCTCCTCTGTGCAATCCAACCCTCCACCCCGGTGTCTTACTCAAAATACACGCTCTCCCTGATGTAGTAACCTCACACCACCTGCCCCTCCCGCCCCCTTCCTTCTGGTGTGCTAGCCCCATTGGCCTGTTTGCTGAGTCTTGAACATGGCAGGTGGCTCCCTGCTCAAGGCCTCCCTATTCGTGGTCTCCATAATTGCTGTTCCTTCAAGTAATTGATCACATTAAGACAGATAACAAGCCGTGAATGACTTTCAAGTTGTCTGGAATGTTTTTTATTCAAATACTCCAAAGCATAACACCTCATCTTCTTTTAAGTCTTTGCTTAAACATTATGTACCATGTGAGATCTTCTCTGATTACCTTATGTAAAACAGCACTGTCTATTCCCTTTCTCTGATTTATTTATCTCCATAGCCCTTCTCACCACTGACATAGGATATATTTTGCTTTCTTGTTAAATTATTTTATTTATTTAATGTTTATTATCTTTCTCCCCCATTCATATGAGCAGCAGTTTTTTCTTTATTTTCTTCACTGCTTTAGCTCCAAGGCCTCGAACAGTGCCTGGCACATATTAGGTATTAAATAAATGTTTGCTAAAAGAACACTGAGTGAGAAAGAAAATAAAAGAAAGAAAATAAACTAGCTATTTCAGGAATAATCGAGTTCACTGACACGAACAACTCATATTCTGTTCATAATAATATTATTAATAATATTTTTATTTTAAAATATTTTCCTATGACAAATAGAAAAAGAATTCATGGACCCAAAAAATCCATATTTTTTACTCTGAAAAGATAGTCTTCTTAAGAATGTATAAAATGTCTCTGAATTTGCTGTTTGTCAATTAGTCTTCATCTCTTTTGTGAAACAGTGAGAAAAAAAATCAAAGTGAAAGCAAACCATTGATCATAGGAGACAGAACAAGCTGCTAATGAGTTTCAAGTTGTTACAATGTATATGTTAAGGCACAATTGAAGGTGCTAATAGATCTCTTAAGTTCTGTGTGATTTTGAACAGGCACAGCTATTTCAATGATTCACTTGATCTCACTAAACACTTTCCCAAGGACTCAATTCATTTCTAAGGGCTTTTATTGAAGGCTTTTGTAGCCAATACCTGGAGTGTACTTTTAGATGAAAGAGGAGAACTATCTAGGGAAACCAGGCTGGGCTTCCTTTTGCAATGCAAATAAAATTCTTCAGTCCCCAATTTTTGTGCATTGTAGAAATACATTACATAGATAGTCATTCCTTAGGGAGAGATCAACAGCCCCTTATGTTAACAAAAGTAAATGATTTTACATCAGAATAATATGGAGAGACACCAGGGTAGAACTGGAGGCTGAGAGATTGGGTGATCAAGGGAAAAGGAATTAGGCTCTGGTGACACACACACACACACACACACACACACAGATTTGTGTCCCAAACTTCACTACTTTTAAACTAGGTGACATTGCACAATGTGTTTAACCTTTCTAAGCCCCGTTCCATAACATATGAAATAGAGGTGAGAAAAATCTTTAGTTCTTGTAGACATATAGATTAAAGATAATGTATGGAAAGCACCAATTACAACATCTGCACATAGTAGATGTTCAGTAATGGTAGAGATCATAAACAAGCAGGAAAAACAAGCAGGAAGACTAACATTTATTGGCAACCCACTTAAGACGCAAAATATCTATTCTGTGATACTCAAGAAAACTTCGACAATTTGATCTCTTCTCCAACCACAACACATTCCCAAACTCCTCACTTTCGTTTGCTTTCTCTATGTCCTCGCATTTGTCTTGGCACCACATATTCATAAAGAAGCAGAAAGAAAAATGATGACCGGCTAGCTCCACCCCGGCTCAGGCCCTAAGAGACTGTAGGGAAGGATAAAAGAGATAACAGAATACACGGTGAAATTTTAGTTCCTGTATAGTGGCATAACTCCCTTACGGAACCATCTTCCCACCCGTAACAACTACAGACCCTGGGGAAAAAAATTCAAACCTAATAATCTTGACAAGTAAACAAAAGCAGGCAGATTATGGAGGTAATTGGAACCTCGGAGCAGCAACAAGAATGGGGGTGGGTTTTGTGTTCCTCTATGGCTTTGACTCAAAGTTGGGCTACAGTTGCAGAATCTCGCTGCAGTACAGGAAGCTAAAACTATGTGGGAAGCCCCGTCGTCTTTCTGGCTGCAGGAACCAAGGAAGGCTAGGACAACAGCCACCATGGGAAAATGAGAAGGGAATCCCAGAAAGTAGAGAAGCAGATGAATAGATTCCCTAACCATATGTACAAAAACCAAAAATAATTCAGGTTGACCCCTTAACCATGCACATGTGAGATAGATACCAGGTTAGTTGGTATTTAAAAAAGGAAAACATTAGCAAAATTCCTCAGAGGAATATCAAATAACCTAAAGTCTATATACCAAAACATTGAGAATATCCAGATGGAATCCAAAATAAAATATAAAGAATGAGAAAAATACAACAAATTCTCAATGACTTAAAGTTCTACATCAAGAAGCTATATTTAAAATTTAAAACTCATATCAGACAAAGGACTTGAAACCAGAATACATAAAGAATTCTTATCATATACCAATTTAAAACTGGGCAAAAGATTTGACCGACATTTCACAAAAAAAGGATATACACATGAATAATAAGTGCATTAAAATGTCTATCACCATTTGTCATCATGACGAAAAATTAAAACAATGAGATACCATTAAACATCATGTATTTATTTATTTATTTTTAAAAACATTTTGAGGCTGCAACTTCAAACTCCTGGGCTCGAGCAATCCTTCTGCCTCGGCCTCCCAACTAGCTAGGACCACAGGTGCAAACCACTATGCCCAGGTAATTTTAACTCTTTTGTAGAGAAAGAGGGGTCTCGCAGTGTTGCTCAGGTTGGTCCTGAACTCCTGGCCTCAAGTGATCCACCTTGGCTTCCCAACGTGCTCGAATTACAGACATCAGTCACCGCACCCAGCCTGAACATCTTTTTAAATAGCTAAAATGTTTTTAAAAATCGGTGATATCAGGTGTTGAGGGTATTCTGTCCTCGTAAGTCACTTGTGGGAATGTAAAAGCATATAACCACCTTAGAGAACACTTTCGCAGACTTTCGGAAAGTTAAACATATGCCATTCATAACCCAGCCATCCCACCTCTAGAATCTACCTACTAGAAATGAAAACATATGTGCACATAAAGACCTGCACACAAATATTCATAGCAGTTTCATTTGCAATGATCTCAAACTGGAAACAATCCAAATGTTCATCAGCAGAGAATAAAGAAAATACGGTATAACCATATAATGGAATAGTATTCAGCTACCAAAAAGTACTTTCCTACTAATATATGCATCAATGTGGAGTTACTCCAGAAATTATTATATCGAATAAAATAATCCATTATATCTTTAAGAATAGTGCCTACTGTATATTTCCATTTTATAGAAGTTTAGAAAATCTAAGTTTACCTATAATCAACCAGTGGTAAGAAATGCAGTGAAAGATGAAGTATAAATGACACATAGAAACTTTTGGAGGTGATAGAAATATTTGGTACCTTAGTTGTGGTAATAGATTTTTAGTGCAATATATGTCAAAACTTATCAAATTATTCACTTTATATATGTGCAGTTTTATTTTATATGAATTTTACTTTAGCAAGAAATAAAACATTAAGATAATAAATGCTACTTGTGTTTTGAAAAGAAGATAAGGTACCTACTTTCAAAGATTTTTATAATCTGGAAGTAGAGTGAGATGAAACAATAATTTAAAAAAAGTAAGGGGTCTGGTGTAGTGGCTTATCCCAGTAAACCCAGCACTTTGGGAGGCCAAAGTGGGAAAACTGCTTGAGGCCATGGAATTCAGGGCCCATCTGGGCAACCTAGTTAGACCCCTCTGTCTCTACAAAAGTAAAAAATAAAAAAATTACCAGGGTGTGGTGGTGGACACCCGTGGTCCCAGCTACTCAGGAGGCTGAGGTGGGAGGATTACTTGAGCCTGGGTGGTCAAAGCTGCATTAAGCTGACTGCACCACTGCACGCCAGCCTGGGTGACTAAGACCCTCTCTCAAAAAATAAAATAAAATAAGATACAATAGCTCTCTAAAGTGAAAATAAATATAATAATTTTGAATTTGGAAATGTAAGCTAATAAATCTTAAAGTCTAATTTTTGAATGAATAAGCAAGGCTTACTCACCATTTATGACTTTGTTCATACAAAGGTAACCTGTGAATCTAATTATTGGTATTCAAAGAACAAAGGAAGTCCTAGTTGTCTGTTTAAGCTTTAATGGAAAAACACATTAGAACTATGTTTGAAAACAGACCTTAAAACGTCTCCAGTGCTTATTCCAGAGCTCTGCATCTGTGGACCTTCCATTTTTGATCATTGGGACAATGATGGTAGAAATCACAGTTTTTTCCTCTAAAGACATTTTTTCCTAATGTACAAGCCTTAAAAAAGTAAGTCTCCAGGATTGCATGGCACCTTGAGCCTCCATGTTTTGGCTCATTCACTGAAAGGGACTTTGTTATAGGCCACCAAGCATTTATCAAATATTCATGACAGGTCTGATACTGTGCTAGGCATTTTGGAGCAGGAAGGGGCACATGGAAAGAGTCACTATACCTGCTTTCATTCATGTAAAAATTAACTTTGAATATATACAACAATTAAGGAATAACAGTGGTATAATAAATACCTTGTAGTGGTTAAATTATAAATGCAATTAAAAGAGCAAAGAAGGCAATACTGAGACAGAGAAATAAGCAAAGGGTCTTGAGTCTGGACTTGAGAAAGGTAGAGGGAAATCAGCAGAAGTGGAGACAAATTCACTATCATTCATTCATTCAATGAATATTAAGAATCTACCATGCCAAGGCACTGAGCAAATGCTAAGAACACAGCGGTGAACAAAAATGCACTAGTCCTTGCCCCTACATGTTGCTCCCAGCCTACTAGGAGAAGCAGTTATTGAATAAATAGATATGCAAATAAAAATACAATTGCAAAAGATTACTAATGCTGTGAAGGAACAGTGCACGGGTGGAAAAGATGCAAGAGCTGAGGAAAGAGGACATGCACAGAAAACATAAGGCAGCCAGGGGATGTTCAGGATTCCAGATTTTAAGTACAACATTGTAACCAGCTGGTGAAGAAAGCATGCCCTCTAAGGTCAAATAAAGTCAACTAAATAGAGGGTACACTAGACTGCTACCAAAGAACAACTTCACTCAAGTCTTCTCGCCTAATACCACTAGCCTCTCTCTCAGGCCCTGCTTCTCTTTGGGTTCACTTCTCTGGCACCTTTCCCTTTGTCCAAGTCACTCTCTATTTCCCTACTCAGTCCTGAGAAAGACAATCTGATTGGTCCAGGTTATTACCTTCAGTCCTGCTTGGGTAAACTTTTTTGTACCGGAGCAGGTTACACATCACTGGCCAGCCTAGAAATTGGTTGCCCTTGGGTCACATGGTCATCCTAATCCAATTAGCTGTGACCAGGAGTCATATGGCACAGAAACGGCTAAGGAAGAAGAACCTATGGTGGAAATGAAGATGGCAAATGCCATTGTCAATGGTATTTGTCAACCTCCTTAATACAACCAGGAAGAAAAAAAAAAAGGTTTCTCTAGTAGAGTGGAAGTAAGCAATAGAAGGCTTTGAAAATCAGAGAACTGAGCCTTTTTATGGAGACCATTGAAATCTTACAAAGGAAATATGCAGAGACTGATATGATGAAAGTGGAACTTCAGGAAGACAAGTGAATTTGTCTTAGTTTTCTATTTCTTTTTCTACTAAACCATACATTGAGATTTAAAGGTCATAATATTTTCTCTTACCCTCTCAGATCAAATGTTATGAGAAATGGGTACAGAGAGAGATGAAGGTAAAATAGCAGGCTAATTATTGATAAAGCTAGATTACAGAATATGGCTTAGCATTGACTTCCCTTTGAATTGACTGCCAATCCCTGGCAGGGTAGGGACAGAGCCCAAGGAGTGGAGGAGAAGGCACTATTCTGTTCAGAGGGCCAGTCTTAGGAAGAGAGAGAAAAGGTGGGGGCACCCAGATCCCAACTCACCACACAATCACCTCTTTGATCTTGACAAAGAGTAAAAGAAATACAGGAGCTATTTGTCACACAACTGCTGTTTTCTGAAAACCTGGCAAGTGGCAAGTCCTTTCCTGCAACATTTCTGTATCCTGAAGGCCTGTTATTCCTCACCCCTGATTTGCCTGTTTCATCCCCTGCCAATCCACAAGAAGGTCCCTCCTCTTCCTCACCATTCTGTTTCTCCTCATTCAAAAGTCTGCTCAGAATTCAGCCTTTATATAGGGTCCCCAGAAGAGAAATATCTTGACTTATCATATCTTTATTTTTTTATCACTGAGAATGTATAAAATATTTTATCATATAGGTGTTTTTCACTTAACATCATTACCCTAACTCAACAAAATTGGTTGTAAAACAATTCTTTCTGAAGCAAGAGAACTTTACACTTTTTAAAAACAAACAGCCTACTCTGCTTTTTCAAATGTCACCCATTAGAAAATGAAGCAGATTTTTTTCTGGTTTGAGGCAGGGAAAGTGTGGGCAGTATAGGTACTGTTGAACATGAAATCAGTCATTCTAATACAGTACAAAATCTGAAGACTACTCTTTAGGCCATTAATACTAATTCAAAAGATATTTACATGTAGTACCCTAATAAAAAATATGAAAACAGAGAAGTTCAAGAGAAGTTATAGAAGAAAACAGTACCGGAAATTCTGGCAGGTGAATTATTTGCTTTATTCTCTCACTTACTACTCACCTTGAAATATCAACAATCACAAAGATCTTAATAATTTTTAACAGTTTGATGACTATAAAACTTTAAAAGAGGGAGAATATTTACTTCTAGCAAACAAAGAAGCACCCATTATGTGGTAGCACATGTGGTTGTAAGACAATCAACCACAAACAACTGGCAATTTCATACATAACTTGACTCCTTTTATCCCAAACCATGTTTATTTAATAACAGCCTTGTGCCTTCATTAATGATGTTTCCAAATATCTCTTGATCCTGGCTAAGTGTTTCTAAATATTGATCTTGGGTTAGCAATAACTGTGACATGTATAAAAAGGAGATATTAGGCAATTAAACTGTCTAAAACAGTTGACCAAGTCATGCAAATTCTCTAAACCTAGAGGAGGATCAATCTTGAAAGTGAAGTTGTGATTTAATTCATGTACTTCTTAAGTATGAGATTCTAAGTGAGCATTGGGAAGCATAGGAAACCTTTACTAATGAATCTTCAGGGACCAGTTAGCACAGTTTGTTAAATTGGAATGCTAATTAGGTCTATGCAATAGTTTAAATCAACCTAAATGTTTGTTAGTTTGACCGATTACAGGTGCCCAATAAGTGTTTGTTTGAATTCAATAATTCTCTGTCCAGAGGGAATATTCTGGTTCATGAGTGGGTGAATTGAAAAACATAAGCTATTAGTCATGAATAAATTGCATATCAACTGGTGCATTTCAGCATTACTACTGGAAGTCCAAGGTCGCGGCAGTGATGGCTCAGTCAGGTCCCTTTCCTTTGGTAGGTCCTATGCGGCGATATTTCCAAATGGACCTAGATTATTTTGAAGCTTTTCCATGGCATGTGTAATATTATGGAAAGTACAAGAGTGAAAAACCTGGGTTATAAGTCAGTCCAGAACTACCAAACTATTTAATGACAAAGCAAGTCTAGAACCCACTGTGCTGACTTGTGGGGAGTCTTCCTTCCATTGTGGCCCCTCAAATCTTTCTTGAGTCTACATTTCTCCCTTTCCTACCCCCAAAACGTGCTGCTTTCCCCTTAGTGTATTCTCAAATATTGAGTGTTAGGTTCAGACTAAATACTGTAGCCTGTATGTAGCCTTTTGATTCAACGACTGGTGTCCTGACTCCACAAAACCATCCCAGAATTGTTCCCATCTCTCAGGCGCTAGAAACTGCAAAGCCCAACACTTTCCATAACAACATACACAAAGCTAGCTCCAATCCTGCAATTACACAAGAGCCAGGGGCACTGCTGCAGGTAATGAGTCAGGTCAAGAAGGATTCCAGTTTGTCTTTTAGAGGGTAATTTAACCGAAAAGCAGAGGCAATGAATCACTGTGTTAGAAGAAACTACTTTGGTATCAGATAAAACCACATGGGGCTTAGGGCAAATTTCAAATTTGGTACTTCAGCAGTAGTAAATTAGTATTAAATTCAGTTGTATGTGACAGAAACCCCCCAAATAAGCACTTAGCTAAGCTGTAGCCATGATTTCTGCATCCCAGCTAGTAGGAAGAAGGAACTGGAGGCCCCATTTTTTTTTTTTTTTTTTTTTTTTTGAGACGGAGTCTCGCTCTGTCGCCCAGGCTGGATGGAGTGCAGTGGCCGGATCTCAGCTCACTGCAAGCTCCGCCTCCCGGGTTTACGCCATTCTCTCGCCTCAGTCTCCCGAGTAGCTGGGACTACAGGCGCCCGCCATCTCGCCCGGCTAGTTTTTTGTATTTTTTTAGTAGAGACGGGGTTTCACCGTGTTAGCCAGGATGGTCTCGATCTCCTGACCTCGTGATCCGCCCGTCTCGGCCTCCCAAAGTGCTGGGATTACAGGCTTGAGCCACCGCACCCGGCCGAGGCCCCATTCTTCTAAGGACAACTGCCAGTAGTCTCCTATGTCATGCATACTTACAGGTGATGGGCCAGAACTTAGTGAAATGCCCCTGTCAAGGCTCAAGGAAGGCTGGGACATACAGCTTCCACCCTGAGTGCCCTGCTAAAAACCAGATATCCTCTTGCTAAAAAAAAAAAAAAAAAAAAAAAAAAAAAAAAAAAAAAGGCCGAACATGGTGGCTCACGCCTGTAATCCCAGCACTTTGGGAGGCCTAGGTGGGTGGATAATGAGTGCAAGAGTTCAAAACCAGACTGACCAATAGGGTGAAACCCCATCTCTACTAAAAACACAACAATTAGCCAGGCGTGGTGGCATGTGCCTGTAATCCTAGCTACTCAAGAGGCTGAGGCAGGAGACTCGCTTGAACCTGGAAGGCGGAGGTTGCAGTGAGCCGAGATTGCACCACTGTACTCTAACCTAAGCAACAGAGCAAGACTCTGTCTCAAAAAAAAAAAGAAAAAAAAAAAGGCAGAGGAGATATTGTATAGAAATTACGTCTCTGTTTCATTCCCTTCCTAACTATGGGACTATGGGTAATAATTTTGTGCTAAAATCTTCTGTGATTTAAGATAATACTTCCTGTGTGTGGATTATTTTGCTTAACCTCTCAGTGGTATCTGACACTGTTCAGCACAAGCTCCTTGCTGAAGCAATCTATTCTTCCTGTGACTTCCATGGCAGGATAGTTTCCTGACTTTCCTCTGACCTTTCTATTTCTTCCCAATTTTCCCAGGACATACTCAGTCGCTTACTGGATACATCCACTGATGATCATGCCACTGAGTAAACTCCTGGTTCTTTCATCAACTATTTATTGAGCACTTATTATGTGCCAGGCACTGCTGTAGGTGCTGAATCTACTGAAGCAACCGAAAGAGACAATCTCTAATTTCATGAAATTTACTGTTTAGCTGAAGGCACAAACAGTGAAAGAAACAACATCAGTTTGTGAGAAACACTACAAAAAATGAAGCAGGCTAAATGGATAGAGAGATGGAGAGGGCTGTACAGTAGGTGGAATAATGGCCCCACAAAAGATACCAACCCTCTAATCCCTAGAAGCTATGACTATGTTGCATTACATGGAACAGGGAATTTTACAGATGTGGTTAAGGTTAAGGGTCTTGAGGTGGGGACATTTTCTAGAATAATGTAGATGAACCCAGTATCATCACATGGACCCTCAAAAGTGAAAAGTTAGAGGTATGGGACAATGACAATGGAAGAACATGCAGGAGAAATGTAAAGCATGAGAGGGAATTGACTTTCATAGCTGGCTTTGAAGATGGAGGAAGGGGCCACAAGCCAAGGAATGTGGCATCTCATGGAAGCTAGGAATGGCTGTCAGTTTACAATCAGTAAGAAAATGGGGACATAAGTTTCTGCTGCTTTAAGTTACTAAATTCTGATCTTTTTTTTCCAGCAGCAACAGAAGACTAATGCAGGCTGTTTTAAGTAGAGTGGCCAGAAAAGGCCACTGAAAACAAAGACCTGGAGAGATAGCTGAGAGAAGAGTTTCCCAGCCAAAAGAAATGAGTCTGGAGTGAGATGAACTTGGAGTGTACAAGGAATAGTAAGGAGGTGAATGTATCTGGAGTGAGGGGAGAACTGTCGGAGCTGAGAGAGCAGGAACAGCCTAGGCCAGCACATGTGGAGATGTGCAGGTCATGCAGCTTTGGAATTTATTCTAAGCACGATGAGAGGACTGGTCAGCAGGGGAGAATCACAACCTGACTTAGCTTGTAAGTTTGCCTGTGGGTGCTATAATGGGAGTGGACTGGATGGGGCAAGTGTAGCAGGAAGGAGTCCAATTAGGAGACTCTTCATTGTTATCCAACATTCCAAATAAGAGAAGACAGCTTGGACTAAGGTGAAAGAGGTGAAGTAATTGGTCACACATAGGATATATTTGAAAGTCAGAGTTCATTCTATTTTCTGATGACTTGGAAGTAGGGTGGGAAAGAGAGAAGCCAGGATGGGCAACTAAATGCATGGTGGTGCCAGACAATGACATGGAAAAAAAGTGTAGTAGAAGAAGGTTGGGAGGGATCAAGAGTCAGGTTTTTTAGACATAAGATTTAGATGCCAAATAGCCATCCAAGTCAAGATGTCAGGTTTTTAGGTATGTGAGTCTGAATTTAGGGACAGTTTGGATTGGAGGCATGTGGTAGGCAGATTTTAGTTGCTCCCCAAAGACGTCCACATCCTAATTCCCAGAATCTGTATGTCATGTTACATGGCAAGGGGGGATTAAGGGGTAGCAGATGGAACTGAAGTTGCAAAACAGCTGACCTTAAAATAAAGAGATATCCTGGATTATCTAGTTGGACCCAATGTAATCTAAAGGACACTTAAATGAAAAAGAGAGAGGCAGAGGACTCAGAACCAGTGATACGGCATACTTAACTAGCAATTCTGGCTTTGAAAAGGATGAAGCTGGTTTCTGAAGTTGGTGGAAGTGGTCATGAGCGAAGGAATTGGGACACCCTTCTAAAAACTGGAAAAGACAAGGAAACAGATTCCTTCTGAGAGCCTCCGGAAAGCAACACAGCCCTGCCAACACCTTGAGCTTAGTTCAGCGATAACCATTTCAGACTTCTAAGCTAAAAAGGTGTAAAATAATAAAAGGTGTGTTGTTTTAAGCCACACAGTTTGTGGTAATTTGTTACATGTGCAATAGGACATTAACATAAGGCATAATTTCTCTGAAACTTCAGTGTATCCTCTCTTGGTAAATGACATAAACTTCACTTGAACCTTCACATGAAAGCAGAAATACGTGCCATCCTTAATTCTTTCCTCTCCTTCATGCTCCTAATCCAGTCACAATGAAGTTCTCTAGATTCTACTTACTAAATATTTATTCAAAGTTACCCTCTGTCTCCTTTCTCTACCCGGGTCATGATCATCATCATCATTCCCCTTTGGGAAAGAAGACAATAGAAACCCACCATCTATTCCCCATTCAGCAACCAGAATAAGTCTTCTAAAATGAGGATTTCAAATTATTCCTCTCACCTTGAAACTCTTCAGTGGCTTGCTATTTCACTCCATAAATTCTCAACTGCTTGACATGGGTTAGAAGATCCTTCAAGGTTGCCTCTGCCTTCAGCCTTATTTCCTAACACTTGTCCTCACACTGAACTTCTTCCAGATCCTGGAAAGCATTAGGAGGCCTCTTCACTTCAGGTGTTGGCACTGGCCTTCCTCATCCTCATAGAAAAGACTCTGTCATTCGTTACTCCCTTCCCTATCTACCTTCAGGTTCCACACTGCTCCCTTCAGGTCATTCTCAGTCTCCTAAATTGTTAGCACCCTGGTATCAGGAACTTTTGTTTCAAGACACTCATCATAATAGTGTTCTGTTTGTCTCCATGACAAACATGCTGCAGGGCTTTTGCCTGATTTGTTCAGTACTCTATCTTCATTCCTAGCCCCCAGCACATAGTAGGTGCTCAGCACATAGTAGGTGCTCAAATGGTGATTACTCACTGAAGACCTGCGAATTACTATGTTTAATTCTAACACGGTTCCTATGACATATTTAGTAACCATTTCCTGGAAAGTCCGTATAATGGAGCATTCAGATACTTCTAAACAATGCAACATTTGTGCCTATCACCAATTTTACATTCTTGACTTCTCCCCACTTTGGAGATGAACAGTAACAGGTGAGAGACATTTTATTTTAATTTTTCTTGCATTTATCATGTCACTCAACAATCATTCAATAAGTATTTATTGATACTTGTGCCAATGACTAGGTGTTGGGAATTCAGTAAGTGAATAAAATCGTCTGTTTTCATGGAGTTTGCAGTGTGTGTGTAGATAGGGTGAGATAAAGTCTGAAAGTAAGCCAACCAAAAGCTGTATAAAATATCAGACAGTAGGCCAGGTGCGGTGGCTCACGCCTGTAATCCCAGCACTTTGGGAGGCCGAGGCGGGCGGATCACGAGGTCAGGAGATAGAGACCATCCTGGCTAACACGGTGAAACCCCGTCTCTACCGAAAATACAAAAAATTAGCCGAGCGTGGTGGCGGGCGCCTGTAGTCCCAGCTACTCAGGAGGCTGAGGCAGGAGAATGGCGTGAACCCGGGAGGCGGAGCTTGCAGTGAGCCGGGATCTCGCCACTGCACTCCAGCCTGGGCGACAGACCGAGATTCCGTCTCAAAAAAAAGTGCCAGAGTCAGAAAGAAGTGTGCGTTGGTCATTTTTTTGCTTAGAGAGATTGGGAAAACTCAGAGAGTAAAACATCTGAGCAGGGACCAAGAGCAATCTGGGAGTCCGTATCACGTCACAGAGAAGCGCACAAGCTTAGGAATCTTGCTTTCTAAATTCGAATCGCAGGTTGCCAGTTACACCTGTATGCGACTGAACAAGTAGTTTAACCTGTCTCTTAGCTCTAATACTACAAACCTCAGGCTTGTTAAGAGAAAATGCTCCGCAAGGAATTAAACACAGAAGGCGCTAACGCTGGGCCAAGACTGGGAAACGAACTCTGGAAACTCACCCTCTGCTGCCCAAGAGCATCTCCCCTCTGGCTGGATCGCAATTGGTGATTGGCTACTTAACCCTTCCGTCCTTTCCCGCCCAGCGTCCAATCCAATCCCGCCTGGCTCCGCTCGGAGACAGTTCGCCGAGTGGGCGGTGTCCATGACGTTTTATGACGTGTTGCGTCACGGTGGGCGGAAGTCGCGGCCGCTGTTTTGAAATCGGGCCGCGGGGGGTCTCTCAGGCTGGTTGCTGATTCCAACACTGAGGCCCCACAGCCTCCCAATTCCGGGCGGACCCCTGACGGGCCTGAAGCTGCAGCCGCGCCATGTCCACCCCTCCGTTGGCAGCGTCGGGGATGGCGCCCGGGCCCTTCGCCGGGCCCCAGGCCCAGCAGGCTGCCCGGGAGGTCAACACGGCGTCGCTGTGCCGCATCGGGCAGGAGACGGTGCAGGACATCGTGTACCGCACCATGGAGATCTTCCAGCTCCTGAGGAACATGCAGGTAGGAAGGCGGGCGCGCAGGGCCAGCGAGATGCAGCTGGGAGGGAAAGGGGCGCTGGTTTCCTCGTTACCTGGGGCCGGTGGATGTCAACTGGGCTGCCCTGGGCAAACCTTAGGTGTAGGGTCACCCCCATTCACACTCAGGAGTGTCCCCAAAAGTCGGAGCTGTAGAGGTGATGTTTTTCCAGACCAGATTTCTGCATAATTGAAGCCAATTTTTTTTTAGATTCAATCGAGCTCTTTAGTTACCATGTAAACTCTTGCACCTTTCAAGGTAAAGATGGGGTCGCACTCCACTTCCCTCTTTAGGTTGCTTTAAATGTTTTTTCCAGCATTTCTTCTAGGGAGGTCCAAGGAGTTGAAGAATTTACATTATATTTTTAAAAAACAGTCCTCTTTTTTTTGGCATAGTTAATATACAGTAAACTACACTCACCTAAAGTTTTGACATGTATGTGTACTGTACTGTGTATACTTGTGAAATTATCACCACAATCAAAATAGTGAACATACACATCACCCCAGAAAGTTTCTTCATACCCCTCTGACATCTTTGCTTCCTACCTTCCATCGCTAAGCAACCATTGATTTGCTTTCTGTAATCATAAATTAATTTGCATTTGCTAGAGTTTTGTATAAATGGAGTCTACAGTGTGTGGGCTTTTTTTGTCTGAGATCCTTCACTAAGCATGCATCAATAATTTCCTTTTTATTGCTGAATAATGTTCCATTGTATCAATATATCACCATTTGCATACCTTTTCTTCTGTTGATGGACATTTGGGTTGTTTCCACTTTTTGGCTGTTATAAATAATGCTATGAACTTTTGCTGACAAATTTTTGTGTGAACATGTATGTCATTTCTCTTGGACAGATTCAGGAGTGGAATTGCTGGATCATGCAATACATGTCTGTTTAATGCTTCAAGAAACTTCTCCAAAGTGGCCTGAGTCATTTTACCTCCCTATTATTGCTAGTGGGAATGTAAACATTGCTGTTTAACGGTTCTCCTTTCTCCTCATCCACACCTGTTATGTTTTGATGCTTTCCAAATACTTCTCCCAGTCTATCCTGCCTCTTTATTCTCTTAATATTATCTTTGGAAGAACAGACATTTTTAATTTTGATGGAATCCAGCTTACTGATATATTCTTTTATAGATTTTGCTTTTGGTGTCATACCTAAGAAATGTTTGCCTAACCCAAGGTGACAAAGGGTTTCTGTTTTCTTCGAGAAGTTTTGTAGTTTCAGGTTTTATATTTAGGTCTACAACCTATATTTAGCTTTGTGAGTTTTTAAATATATATACATAGTGGCAGATACGGATCCAAGTTCATTGTTTTGCATTTGGATATCCAATTGTTCCAGCAGCATTTTGCTGACCCATTTTTAATGCTTGTTTATGTTACCCACTACATGTAGTAGATATTATTCTTGTTTTAAGTTGAAGATTCAGTACTTCAGAGAAATAAAGTGACTTGCCCAAACCTAGTCAGTGGTAGGGTAAATTTGAAACCAAGTTTTCAAAATCTTACAGCTCTTATTTCTGTGGTTGTCCAAAAAAGTGTTTTATTGCTTTTTTTTTTCTTTTAACTGGTCAAGATTTTTTTTTTTCCTCCTGATTATAAGAGTAATTCAGTTTTGTGGAAATTTTAAGACCATGTGAAATATAGTACAAAGGAAATCCAGGAGAAATTATGACATTCTTTGGCAATAATTAAAAAATGAATAGATTCATATCTAGAATGAATAAGGTGCGGATTAAATAATGTCTCAGAATTTAGCATATTTTAAACAATTTTTGTCCTGTTATATGCAAAGCACTGAATAATACCTAACACTTATGAAGTACTTTCCTTGGTCAGGTACACTGTTATAGGAGCAGTTTTAAGGAGTATTTTTATCCCTATTTTACAGTGAAGGAAACTGAGGCTTAACGAGAGGAAAAAATAAATTACCCAACATCACACATGAGTAACAGCTCTTCCTAGTAACCTCTTTTTAATACTAACTTGCTGTCAATGTGCATTATTAAAAGATATAATACAGGTTCATGTTTACACAGAAAGAACTAAGCTTTTTCAAAAAAAAAGTATTTTATCAATAACTAGATTACATGTGGACCTGCATTCAAAGCCAACCTTTTTTTTTTTTTTTTTCAGTTTTTTTGTCTGTAAGTTTATTCAATGCAAAATAATCCTCCAATTTTACTGAGGTGGCTGACCACGTCCACGACCAAATCCGCCTCTAAACTGGAATTCGGTTACTGACCCAGCCCCAGCCTCGGCTTTCTTGCCGGCACGAGGGGACATGGGCACTCCGTCTGTAGGTATGTCTGTCGGCGTCCCCTCTTGTGAGTTTGCAGGTTGCTCACCCTCCAGACGTTTAGGCCGAGGCCTGCCAGTCTCTGGACGGCTGCGGCACAGGGTGGCAGGAGCAATCTCCCGGGGCAGATGAAGGTAATCACGGAGATACCGGATTCCCTCATTGGTAAGGTACCAGTAGAAATGTCTCCAGGCAAACTGTTCCTTCACGTAGCCTCAGGACTTGAGAGACTGCAGGGCCTTCATGACATGAAGGTTGGACATATTCTTGTCTGCCAGCTCCGGGTGCTTAGGCATGTGGAATCCTTCTTGGCCACCATGACTCCCTCCTTAAAAAGGAGTTCATAGGCTGGGCGCAGTGGCTCACGCATGTAAGCCTAGCACTTTGAGAGGCCAAAGTGGGCGGATCACGAGGTCAGGAATTCGAGACCAGCCTAGCCAACAAGGTGAAACCCCATCTCTACTAAAAATACAAAAATTAGCTGGGCGTGGAGGCACGCGCCTGTAATCCCAGCTGCTCAGGAGGCTGGGACAGGAGAATCGCTTGAACCCGGGAGGCGGAGGTTGCAGTGAGGCCTGGGCGGCAGAGCGAGACTCTGTCTCAAAAAAAGGAGTTCATAAATAGCAATCGTTTCTTCTTAAGTTTCAACATTTTGGCGGCTGTAGGGTCTGGGGCCCAAAGCCAGCTTTTGAGGGACTATGATAATTATATGTATGTTTTTCATTTTATGAAATCTGTGGTCATTCATCTAAGACCCTTTGGGGCCTATCAGTTATGGCTGAAAAGATAACAATGGGCTCCTTCATTTCCAAAAACTAGAAGAGGTGATAGAAACAGGATATTCTTAACTACATATAACCTAGTGATTTGTTAATACATTTTTAGCATTCACATTTTAAAATAATCCTCTGTATTATTGATCTATGAGAGTAAACTGCTGTGAATACAGACTGCTAAGAATTTTTCTAAGCGTTTGTTTTAAAGAAGTGGTTCCTGGTATACACTAGATGTCCGTTAGCCACTTGAGAGTCTGATGAAAACTGTGAACTCTCTTCAGAGAAAAATACACATACACATGCATTTTGAAAATTTCAGGGGTTAAAGGAAGATTTAGGGATACTCCCCAAGTATCCTGAAATCTCAGATTAAGAGTCCTTGTGGAAGATACCATTGCTTTTGTTTTGTTTATTATTCTTTGAATCTTTAATTTTTTAAATACATAGTACATTCAGAACTCAGGAATAGAAAAGGACAGTGCAGTGAACATTTTCCCTCCCATTCCTATCTCTTATACTGTGTACCTAACTCCTCCCCACAGGCAGTGACTGTGAGTGATTCTTCCAATTTTTGTGTATCTTTCCAGATATTCTCTGCATATTAAGCAAATGTTTATGTATATTGTTTCATTTTCCCCTTTTTTGCACAGATAATAGCATATTATACATAATCATTTTGTACCTTGCTTTTTTCAGTTGATATATTCTGGAATTTATTCCTATCTGTATAGAAAATACTCCCTTTTCCTTTTTATAGTGTATAGTTCACACTGTGTGGAAATACAGTAATTTATTAAACCAGTTCTCTAGTGAGGGAATTTGGCTGTTTTTCATTTTTCCCTGTTAGGCTGCAGCAAATAACCTCCTACACAAATTTGCACGTATACCTGTAGGATACGTTTTTAGAAATAGCTATGTGCTTTTGTAATTAGATACATTTCAATGAATTGTCCTCCACAGAGATTGTACTAATTTATGCTATGGCCTAAGACCAGCACAGTGAGTTATATCTTTTTTTGATCTTTGATCACTTGATAGGTGAAAATTCTACTTTACATTTCTCCTAGTTTGACTGAGTTTGAATATCCCTTAAAATATTTGAATCATTTATATTTTTTTCCTGTTAAATGCTTGTTCACTTATTGTTTACCCATTTGTTTGTCTTTTTTACCTATCGTAATTGTAGGATTTAGCTATTTACATACTAGAGAAACCTGTTCTGTGTGATACAACTTGCAGTTATTTTTTTTCCCAGTCTTTTACCTTTTGGCTCTGCTAATGGTAGTTTTGCCATGCATTTTTTTTTTTTTAAGAAGTTGCATGTATTAGTCTTTTAGGACTTCTAGGCTTTATGCCTAGTTAGAAAGGTCTTCCCCACTCAAATTAGAATTCTATAATTTTTTAAATTTCAGTCTTTACATTTAAAACTGTGATTCTTCTGGAATTTATTCTACAAAATGTGAGGTCTGGGCCTAGCCCTAACTTTTTCAAAGTGTTCACTGAATAATTCACTTGCTTCTTCCAGTGATTTCAGGTAGCTTTTATATAAGTGAATTTGTTTCTGGATGTTCTATTCTATTCCACATAGCTGCCTATCTTTTATGTATTAGTGCAAAACATTCTTATAATTTGTCAGGATGTATAATGTGTTTACACTTATTTTTTCAGAATTTCCCTGGCTATTCTTGCTTATTTTTCCACATGTATTTTAGAATCAGCTTATTCTAAGAAAAGCCTGTTAGCATTTTATTAGGATCATTCAGCCTAGAAAGACTTGACATCGCTATGATGTTGACTCTTACTAACCAAAACATGGAGTATTCTTTTCTGTTTTCCTACAAGGTATCTTAAGTTTTCATTTTTATCTTGAGATTTTAAAAGTTTTCTTCTAGATATTTTATCTTTTCTGTTGCCATTGTAAATGGGGTCTTCTTTTCCCATGTTTTTGTTTGTGTTAGAGATGAAAGCAGAGCTATTGCTTTCTCTTTGGACCTACTTCCTTATGGAATTCTTTTATTTTTAGTAGCACTTTATCATATTATTTGTAGATAGATTATGATGCTTTCTTTTTAATGTTCCAACATTTTTTTTTTCTCTTTCTTCTCTAATTGCATCGGCTAGTGCTTCCAGAACAGTGTTCACTTATAGAATTAGGGTCTTAGTAGACATCCTTTTCTGTTTCTGACCTTAGTTGGAATGCTTCTAATGATTCCACGTTAATCATGGTGCTGACTTTTTAACTGAAATAAATGTATGTTATCACACACTGAGGATTTTTTATTGAGTTTTATATTGATTTTTAAAATGGATGTTGAATTTAGTTGAATGCCTTCTTAGTGTCTCTGGATATGGATCATGTATTTATGGGTTTTCATCCACACTTATGAGTGAGGTGGTTATTGGTGAGCTTTTCAGCTGAACAGCTATACCACGGTATATACCAAGGGATCTTAGACATTTTTACCGCGTATACTCTGTGCTATGGAAACCTTGTCTCTCTCATGTTTACTGCTGTATCCCAGCTTCTAAAACATTGCTGACACATGAAAGGTGTGTGGTATTTCTTTTTAATGATTGAGTAAATTAAGTTGGTAAGTTTGGATATTAGATTTAACATCTAATATCTAAGTCAGCAAATTTGGGAAGCGTGATTCTTTGCATTTCAAAAGGATATTTGTTTTCTTTGTGACAGTATTTATTAAGAGTTCTTTTACATAATACATCTTAATAAATTTTAAGTGTAGATTTATGGGTAAAATAACTCAGTAAAGTAAAATAATTCACACTGTACTTTAAAGCCTTCTGTGTGTGTGTACTATACTAAATATGGTAATACAAACTTAAGTTCCAGTCTTTACTAAGTAGAAAATATGGGCAAAGTATTAAACCTCATTATGCCATAATAAAGATACAGAGTGCTGTTCTAGGCAAGACATAATCATCACGCTCCTTTTTGTCACCTAAACAAGAAAGGAAGGATCCACTTAAACTTTTCTCTGAATTTCTAGTTAGTGTCTGTGGAATTTCATAAACTGAGAGTTCATGAGGAGAAAACTTACATTGTACTGAGAAATGAACCCTTAATGCCTTTCTCCTTTAAAATGTTTTGACTAGTTCAGCCTTTGATATTTTATCACATTTCTTTGAGACATTGTGGAGTGTTTTAATGCTTGAGAATATCTGAAAATCCTAATAATATCACACCTCAAATAATTTGAGGAGATCCATCTCCTTAACTCATAAACCATAACATTACAGGAAATTTAGAAGTATGAGAAAAGAAGAAAATAAATTATTGAAGCCTGTTTATTTTACACATCTTTTATCAACTACATATAGGGCTTTCCAATCTTTTTTCATGTTTCTGGTTTTAATCATTATATG
>NW_016803416.1:1215670-1307209 GCF_001698545.2 Rhinopithecus bieti
TTTTTTTTTTTTTTTTTTTTTTTTTTTGCATTCCTACCTCATGTGTTTAAAAAAGAAAAAAAAAATGCAAACTGAGGCTTAGAAAGACTGGACTGATTGCCTAGCTATTAGATAGTGGATAGTTCCTTTGTTTTTAAATCACCTGATTCAAATCCCCAAATAGGTATACATGTGAATTCCTACAATTAAAATGCCTGAATACTAGAAAATGTGGTACTCTATAAATATTATTGATTCAAGTATTAGGGTGATGCCACAGATCAAATTGTGGGAATGAAATATTCTATGGCTGTACAGAGAAAGATTTTGTTCATGAGTTTCAGCAATGCACAAGTACATATTTAGTTATAAATTCTAAATAAATAGTAGTCGATTTTTGTTTACGTCTTTTTTTGTTATTTCAATATATACTTTTCTTCTCTTGATAAAATTCCTGAATTAAAAATAATATCTAAGACAGAGTTATGATCATAGCAGTTACTTGTAATAATTTATTAATGGTGTTCAAGTATAGGTGGCACCCATAGCTCCTGCTATTGATTTTTTAAAGTAAAATTTTAAATGACAGGTTTATATTTTAATGTGTGTTTTTAAGCATCTTAATTATCTTATCAGAGTTAAGGTATTTTGAGAATATTTTTGCAACACCTACCATATGTTCTTCATTTTCTTCCACTAGAATATCTTAAGATTCACTTTTTTGTGTGTGTTTTAACTGTACATTGTTTTAACTTCTTGGTTGAGGTCAGCAGCATGCTGCATTTATATAATAGTAACATTAAAATTGTACATTCTTTTAAAGTTACACTTCAAAATTAAAGGGGAAAAGTATTTCAAGTCAGGGTTTATCACAAAGTTTTTCTAGGTCTGTTTTATAGCAGTGAAAGAGTATGCCAAGTTGTTAATAAATGGGCATGCATTACTCTTACATTCTTAAAATTGAACTTGATCGGTTGTGAGGGACAGCTTACATCTAGGCATTGCCTAAAAATTGTTTCTGTTTGTTGGCTTTACTTATAGAAAATCTTGATTTTTTTTTTCATTACTTTATATTTTATTCTTTGTTTTCCTGATAAGCTGCCAAATGGTGTCACTTACCACACTGGAACATATCAAGACCGGTTAACAAAGCTACAGGATAATCTTCGCCAACTTTCAGTTCTCTTCAGGAAGCTGAGATTGGTATATGACAAATGCAATGAAAACTGTGGTGGGATGGATCCCATTCCAGTCGAGGTAATTTTTTGTGATAGAGGGAGGATGAATATAAGGTGTGAATTAGTGTCAAGACAGTTACTCTTTTTTCTCTCTCTCTTGTTTTAGCAATATTTCCAGGTTTTGAATTTTATTGGTTTTCCTTGGGCCACAGAAGATGAAAATGTGATATATATGCATAAAATACTACTATATTTTTACATTAATAATTTCATGTAGACTTTGACAGGCTTATAGTAATTTTGTTGTTAGGAAGAAATAGTTTTCTGTGGCAATTTTATTACTGTCAGTGTCTCCTTTTAATTAAGTCAGTGATATTTTAGTAGGAATTTTAATAGTATATACTTTTAAGGTGGTTTTCATGAAGTACTTTACAGATAAAATATTATTTTTATTATTATTAATTTAGATTTTATATTTGGCCCAGTGGAATCACTGTATTTTAAAAAATGTACTCTCTAAATTTCATCTTGGGTCCCACCTATTTAGTTAATTAGATATACATTTCTATAAGTAACCCTTTCCTGTTGACAAATTATTTCTCTGCAACCAAAGGAAGCTGGTAAAAGATGACCAGAGAAAAATTAAACTGCAAAATGCCTAAAAGAAGGGGTCAGAGATGTGGGAGAAAGATCAGAAATGTGGCCTGCATTGTCAGATGCTACAGAGAAGTCGAGGAAAATCAGGAATGAAAACTGTCCAGTAGATTTTGCTAGACGAAAATTGTTGGTATATTTGAGTAGAGCTTCAGTGAAATGGTAGCAGCACGAAGTCTGATCGCAGTCGGGTGAAGATTATGCAGGAAATAAGAAGCTGGAGCCGGCAAGTGGATATCAGTCTTTCAAGAAGCTTTGAAAAAAATAAGAGAGGAAAGCAGTAGATGAAAGGAGAGATGAAATCAAAGGTTTGCAAGGGGAAGAGGAGCTTCCCCCCAAATAGAAGAGACAGGAACATGTTAGAATAATAAAGGAAGAAAGCTGTAGGGAGAGGTTGGGAGAAGGGTGTATAATGAAGACAGGAGGGCAGTCAGGCCACAGGGATGGAGACTAATCGTCTTCAAGAGGAAGGACAGCTCTGCATTGAGAGAGAGAAAACAAAGAAAAGGAGAATGTAGACATGGGTGAGTTTATATATGTCCCAAGAATTTTAAGAAGTTTTATCAAGTGAATCCTAGTTTTACCAGTCATTTACCTTTGGCCTATTCCTGCATTGGTAATACACAATAGTAGAGGCTAGGTGATTCCTGAAGTCTGTCCCACTTATGAGGTAAATTCCATCACTAACCGTGCATACTTAATTATGATTCTGCTAGAAGTTTCATTGCTATATAAATTTGTTTCTCCTACAAAGAAAAAGTTCTCACAACTGAAAAAACTTAAGACATCTAGAAGTTTGCATAGACTCTGAAGTTTTAGTTTGCAAGTTAATGACATTTTTATAATACAGATCTGCGAAGTTCTTTTCTTTTTATTACAGATGAAGGAAAGCCTGTTTTATCTATCTCAATAGACTACAAATCTCTTAGGGGCAGGAATCACATCTTGTTTGGCATTAGTTTTATAGTGTTTCATAATTAAATATTTGCTAATTGAATGAGTAGGGTTTTTTTAAATTTTCATTTTATTTTACTTTATTTTATTTTTTGTTACTTCTCCCATCTTCCTGCTGGAAGTATTGTTTAGTTATACATGACAACCAATGTTATAAAGGCTGTTTTGCAAAAGAAACCTGAAAGGGTATTGTGTAGAATGCATTGAAATGGTCAACTATTAAAGCTCTTATTTCAGGCTATCACCTGAATTGAAATTTATTTTATACAAATAAAACTATAAAATTGACTTTAATCTGATATATTCTCTATGCCAGTGATTAGAAAACTTGAATTATATTTTGACTTTTAATTTTGTTAATCATTCCCAGCAACTTATTCCATATGTGGAAGAAGATGGCTCAAAGAATGATGATCGGGCTGGCCCACCTCGTTTTGCTAGTGAAGAGAGGCGAGAAATTGCTGAAGTAAATAAAGTGAGTTGTTAGTTTTTACATTTTATGTTTTAGAGTTATTGATAAAAATTACTAGGGAGTCTGATGTAACTCCAAAACATAATTTGAATTATCAAATTACATGAAGTCGTTTCTGCGGCAAACTTAACCTATTTAGAATACAGCGAAGAACTGAAAGGTAAGCAGAAATGCTGTCTGAATAGTCAGAAGAGAAATTGCAAAATTCATTTGATAAAGCTCTTAGAAGAGCTCCTTAGATAGTTAGTCACAATCCATTTACTTTTTTCTTTTCTAGGCAGAATTCTATCTTTCTAGCTTATAGCATTTTTGGAGCAGCAAATGATAAAAATTTACAAATATGAAATGTGAATGTCTCAACACCCGAATAAAAAATTTAGAGAACTATCCCAGCATTATTCTACTCCATCCCCACCAAAAGCTTCTAACTGGAATGTATTTATCACTGAATACTTTCAGAAGTTCGGAAGATAATGTTCAAATAGTTCTTGTGAAACAGAGAGAAATAGGGAAAGGTGTCCGTTCATTCTGTGGTGGAAATGTGGCCCCAGCTTAGCAAAATATACCGGAGATAACACAGTGAATAAAACTATCAGCTTCACTCTTTCACTGACAAATATAGATTACCCCTTCCTGAAATTCTTAATTCTAATTAAAAGAACTCACCAGTGTATTAATAATCCACCACAAGCCAAAGAGTCTTCTGAGTTATATGAAGATTTTGTAGTTCAATTTGTATGTATAATACATGATGTCAGTAGACTACCTTGGAAAAAGATTTTCTCACATGTCAAAAAGACATCAGATAAAATTCAATACTGTTGCTGATTCAAAGGACACTTAAAACTATTAGCAAGACAGTGTTTTTTCTTTTTTTTTTTTCTTATCTTTTCTTTTAGATAAATAGCCAACATTTTCATAAGGTGAAATATAGAAGTATCCTTCTTAAAGGATACTTCTTAAAGGATTAAATACTCCCTAGTAATTTCACAAGCATGAAATAAGATGCTTTATACCACTATGTTTAATATTATTTTAGAAGTTATAGCCAGTACAAAAAGACAGTGGATAAATGACAGTTGGGAAACAGGAGTTATTATGTATGAGCTTGTTAGAATGATCAAAGAAACTCAACTGATGAACAACTAGACTATAAGAGTTCCGTAAAAGGGTCTGAGACAGGACTGATACCATGCTCTTATAATGCTGTAAACCTGTTAGATTATAAGATTCTATTGACTCTTATAACAATTAATATTTAGTAGATAGGAATTATGTCAATCATGTGTGTGAATAAACTTATTAAGATACATAAAGGAAGCTTTGAATGATTAAAAGAACATATAAAGTTCTTGGATGAGCAATACATATTATAAAAACACCAGTCTTGATTACCTCACAGTTTTAATACAGTAACAATCCAAATCCTAATAAGAAAGCACGCAAAAATAATAGGATTGTAGTGCAATACAAATCAATAAACAGATCCAGATAAAACCCAAATGGGATTTTTTTCTTGAAAGTATACAAAAATATCAAAAAAAAGTTGATAAGTATGACTAACAAAGCAGAATTCTTAGCTTCAAAAATTAAACTGTAATATGAAGCATATTATACAAACAGTAATTAGGTGTGTAATACTGGCACAAGAATAGGCAGATTAGTAAAATAATCTAGCCAGAAAAACAGCCTTCTCATTATACATGAGAATTTAATATGACAGAAGACGGCTTGTGTGAAAAATTAGTCTTTAGAAATAGAAACTTTGGGGCGAAATTAAGCTAGCTTTTACATTACACCATATATCAAAATGAATTTCAGAGTTGAAAATAAGACCTGCAAAACAAAATATTGGATAATTTTTTAAGTATTTTAAAACTCAGAAGAAAGGAAAAAGATGGATAGATTTTATAAAATAAAATTTTGCAACTTTTTTAGAAGGTGAAATACATATTTAGGAAACTATTTCCAAAAAATCTGATTGTAATGAATGACAATCATAATAAAAAAGTCACAGTAAAAAATTGGTAGAGGGTGAGGAAGAGATTGGGGACTTTTAGTTTAGATCTTGAAAAATAACTGGTATTTGATAGTCTAGATATAGGAGACATTCATTTATTAAGACGTGTTATATGTTTCTGTTGATAAAATATGTATTACCTCAATAAATGTGTTCTGCTTATTTTTCTCTAATATGGATTTTTTTATAAAATATAATTAAATATGTATATAAATAAAACACCATTATAATAATAACTTTGGTTTCAGAGTACCACATGTGTAACTAATGTAAATATAGTTTGTTCTGTACCATAGAGGATTTTATAATATTTTGTAAAAAATAAAGTTGTGCAAATTCAGAAAGATACTTTTTCTAAATTTACATGTCTCTTCAATTTTCATGAAGTTTCTCTTTTTTCCCAATATGATAACTTAGAAATAACGTGTCTTTGACTTTTAAAAGTTCTCTTTTATAATCAAAATATGGTAATTCTTTGGCAGCATGTAACCAAAAAAATTCTTACTAGCTACTGACATAGAGTTTTGTGGATGTTAAGTAAAGGAGATAATTGAAACAAGGATGTGATGTATACAAGGGCTTCTCTCTCCACATGAGGATTTAGCTCTCTGCAGCCTCTCTCTCCTGGACCGACCTACATAATTGTTTCCCTCAAACCTTTCAGTGCAGTTATATCATATTTGGGATTCAGTAAATAATCTGTGTCATATAATTATGGCTTCATAAGTATTGTTTATTGCTAAACCACATAGTAAACTAGGGTCACATTTCCTTGGTTGAATAATGTTTTGTTTTTCTGAAGTTAATTCTTACCTCTTTAATTTTCTAAAATTTTAGTTAGTTTTTTGTGCATCTCAGTACGATTTTCTAATTTTCCACAGACAGAATCATTAGACAGTTTCGTGGTTCTTATCCCACCCTCCCAAGTTTTCTTTGGTCTTATAGGTCTGGATGGAATGCTGGCTAGGCCTGCTTTTTAGCTCTGGGACTTTCCTTCACCTCTTCTGTTGGTTTCACTATTTCTTCAGCTCATGTCTTCCTCTTTCTTGGTTTTCTTCCTTGTTGGTAATGTGCATACATCAGTGACTTCTTTAGAAGGAATGCAGACACTTAAATTTTGAGTCCTTACATATTTGTCCAGTTCATAGTTTGGCTGGCTATAAAATTCTATGTTGTAAATTACGTTTCCTCAGAAATTTGAAGGCATTCTATAATCTAGTGTAGGGTTTGGCAGACTTTTTCTTTAAATGACTAGATAGTCAATCTTTTAACCATTCCTCTAGTTTTCATCCCCAGGGCTCAGCTAGTGCCTCTGAGATGGTCTGTGTCTGTGGTTCTCCATGGTGGATCAGGCCTATTCTCAGTGGCATCCCTCTTGCATGCCCAGGCCTTCTCTGAGTCACTGACCACTCCCTCTTTACTTTTCATCTTAAAATTTACCTTGCATCTGCTGTTGTGTCCTTTCTAATCACTTTTCCCTGCATCAGTTTATAACTTTTTTTATTCCTCTCCTGCCACACACTCAGTAGATACACAATGTTTCTGAAAGTTTGTGTATGCTTATGGAATAAAAGTATTTTAAATTTTTTTCCCCATTTTTACTTCTGACATTGAGATCTCTTCCTTTGATTAAATGACTTGGATCTGTTCTAAGTGCTTTTAACTTCAGTATAAAACGTGTTTTAGTTAACGTGATATCAAACTGATGGGTTATTACAAAGAGAAAAGAATCGGCTTAGGTATTTTAAATAAACCAGGTTTAAAGCTAAACTCTATTTCTGTGGGAATTGCTTTTTAAAAGACAAGTTAGAGGGAAAGTACCTTCTTGAGTATCATCGGGAAGAACTCATTTGATGACCTCATAACTCTCTTTGTATGAATTCTCCTATCTATATTTTGAGAAAGCACTGAAGGATTAGGTGGTGGGCAGAGGGAAAAGATGGGAGAGGGCTAACATTTGGTTAACTTAAATTTAAATCACAAATAGAGAAGGAAGAAGAGAATAAAATTAACTGCTAAAAAGCAAACAAGTAGTTTTTTTTTTTTTTTTTTTTGGTTGTTTTTTACCAAAAGGGGTTTTCAATTCATTCCTTTAAAAAAATTATAAATGTGAATTAAATGTAGCATATTCTGTTAATAGAATAATCTTATGTACAGTTAACACTAGCTACTGACATAGAGTTTTGTGAATTTTAAGTAAAGGATATAATTGATACAAGGATATGATGTATAAAAGGACTTTCTCCACATGAGAATTTAGCTCTCTACAGCCTGTCTCTTCTGGACCCACCTATATAATTGTTTCCCTCAAACAATTGTATTTCATTCTTTTCCTTCAACTTATTTAAGCTCTGTGTCTCCATTCTAGAATATAAGATTAAAATATATGATTAAAATGTTTAATTTTTAAAATATTGAGCTCATGATCCATTTATATGTATATAATTTTTTTTTTTTTTTTTTTTTTTTGAGACAAAATCTCACTCTGTCACCCAGGCTGGAGTTGGCTCACTGCAACCTCTGCCTCCTGGGTTCAAGCGATTCTCCTGCCTCAGCCTCCTGAGTAGCTGGGATTACAGGCATGCATCACCATGCCCAGCTAATTTTTTTGTGTTTTTAGTAGTAATGGGATTTCACCATGTAGGTCAGGCTGCTCTCAAACTCTTGACATCATGATCCACCCGCCTCAGCCTCCTAAAGTGCTGGGATTACAGGCCTGAGCCACTGCACCTGGCTGATACATCTTTTTTTTCTTAATGGCACACACACCTGAGGGTGTTTCTCATAGTGAAAACTGGCTATAGATGATAATGTCCTGATCTGATTATTTAATCACATAGATGCTATTAAAAATAAACAGTTCATTGATTGATCTGACAACTATTTATAAATAACTACATTCATAAACTTAAGTTTTTGTCAATTATGTTAATCCATATTCTTATGTAAATATAGGTTTGCTTTTTTTTAGTTCATGCAGTTAGTAGGTGATAGATTTTTAAAGTTCACAGAATCTTAGCTAGTAACACTAAAACACTGAAAATACTTCTTACCTATTATGGTGTGGAGTATAAAATGCATAGTTTTAATAATGGCCATTATTAAATATCTTTTTTTATACGAAGAGGAGTTATTTAAACAAAAAAAATTTTGAAATGATTGCCAATAATTTTTGTTTACTTGCATGTTTTTTTTCCATTCGTGTAGGTTTGGGGAGAAGCTTTTTGATTTGGCGTTTGTTATTTTTTCTTCAAACATGAAAATATTTAAATACTTGTGTGCCTGCTCTCTGCCAGGCATTGTCCTCAGTACCAGAATTTCTTCCATGAACCAGCTGGATGTGTTATCTGCTATATACTCATTTCACATGAGTGGACAAGTTTCTTCTTGGAGAACATAAGACTCCAGTGGAAACAAAGCAGCACTTGTTTCATGTTCCCATTTCATGTTTTAATGAATATTTACAGAAACAAAAGCATTGTGCCATATTTTTAATACATTGGCATTTGGTCGTATTAAATAACTAAGTTGCTTTATAGAGCTGTGTAATCTGTAATAAAATTATATTCTTTGCATTCAATTAAAATATTCAGAATTTTATTACAATGCATATCTTCTTTTTGTTCTATATAAGCTACATAAAATAAGTAGATTTATATACCCCTCAGTTGACCCTCACTTAGTCATTTTCAAAACATTATCATATCATTGTGTACTTGAAATTGTGCAGAAGAACATACTGATAGTGTGTTTACTATTTAGTCCTTATGGTCTATCTGGTTTCTAACAATGCAAAAACCACCAATAACTATCCTGATGCCATGAAACTTTGAGGCACACGATTTGTAGTCAGTATTTGATGTAAATCATCATAAGACAATATGGCTGGTTTTAATAGTCAAATTCGTGGTTTATTTAAATACTTTCATTTTCTCTTAATATATCCTGGAATCCTTAAGCTGAATACCCAAATAAAGGATGGATACTTGTTTGAGACCACATTTTTTAGGTGCAGGCGTGTCCAATCTTTTGACTTCCCTGGGCCACATTGTAAGAAGAGTTGTTTTGGGCCACACATAAACTATACTAACATTAATGATAGCTGATAAGCCCCCCAAAAAAATCTCATAATGTTTTAAGAAAGCTTACGAATTTGGATTGGGCTACACTCACAGACGATCGGGGCCACATGCGGCCTGCGGGCCACAGTTGGACAAGCTTGCTTTGGGGGCATCAGAATGAGTTTTATTTTGCTTAAGGCTATTTTCTTGATGGGAAAATGAAATTGAAAAAGATAGTAGGTAGTATTTACTACCAGATTGACATAATTGAGTCCATGCATTTAGAAAGTAAAGCATTTTTTGTCAAGTGTCACAGCTTTTGTGTGACTATTACATTACATGGTATGAGTTAGCATAAACATTTTTTAAGTATTTAGTCTACTTACACATTCACCTGTTAATGTACGAAATTGGGCACAGCTGATGGATTTTGAGAATAGCAGCTGTCAACCTCTGTTAAAATCAATCAGTGGCAAGATATATATATTAAATCCTATATCGTGTCATGAAAATTTATTTACAGTTTAGCCGCTAATAATGTCAGGTTTGTTGTTGATCATTTTTATGACATGTTTTGACTCTGGATATTTTATTTGTATGCTAATTTTTTAAATTTAAAACATTGTGACATCTTTGAGAAATGCTATCCCAAGAGCCTTATATGTTAATTATTTAAAAATTTTCTGTTCCCTAGTGTTGAATATTATCTTGAAAATACCCTACACATTCTAGTTCTTACTTTTTTAAAAAACAATTATGAGGCTTAAATTAAAAAGAGTACCAGAATGTATGTTTCCAAATGAGGATTCTTGAAAGTAGTCTTATTGGTAGGTTATGCATTTATTTCAATGGTGAAACCATTGTGATAGCCAGCTGCAAGCCCTGAGTTGATATTGATTATAAAGTCTCTTTTTAACCACCCAGATGACCAATTGTCATCTTACGTATGGGTATGCAGAAAGTACAACTGGCAGAGACCTTAGATTTTATAATCCAGTTACATAAACGAGAAAACCAAGGAGAAGGAATTTGTCAAAGATCAAATACCAAGTTAGAGGCAAAGCTGGAACTGGGACTGAGATTGCCAGCCTCCCAATATAGCACTTTTATATTCCTCTGTTTTGCTGCTACTCTTGATTGCTGGCAGAAGTGTTGGTTTCTTGGTCTCTGTGATGAAAAAGACTTTATAGGCTTGGTTATTCTTCATCTTTCCCAGCAATTTGAATCAATTTTGTTAGATATGTACAACCACTTAAATAACAGACTATCACATACTCATGATAACAGAATATAGAAGATAGGTCATCTGAAAACTTGTACAAGGGAGACTCACTAAAAATACCAGCAGTTTCTGTTTCCTGAAGACTGTTAGAGTGAGCTTTAGAGTCAAGCCCTGTGTACTGTATAGTCATGTTTTTCTCTGACTGCATCGTGCTAGTTCTCTTTTCTAATGTGAATTAAATTTAGTTATGAAAGATTATTAAAGTCTCTGTAAATTGATTTTCTATTTTCCAATAAGAGTTTCTTGGGCTTTCCTTTTAGCCACCTATTTCTTGTTACTTCCCTAACTCTGAATAGAAGCAATACAAGCACTTCATTGATTTTAATGAAATCAAAATTAAGATTTTAGGCCTCTTTTAATAAGCATACACTAATTTATCTAGAGGTTGTTTAATATAGTGTCTTAAAATTAAACGTATTATCTCCAAATGTAATGTTTCCAAGGGGTTATTGAATAATAGTGATTATTATTATAACCAGTAAACACTCTGACCAGAAGTTCTCTATTTCTATCTTGTTTTATCTAAGCAGACATTTACCACATAGGATTTGAAGAAAGAATGTTTAAAAAGAAGTTTACAAATCTTAGTCAAGTAGAATCCAAGTATAGAGATACAGAGACACATGCCGTGCACATTTCAGGCATTCAGCAAATCTTAGTAGAAAAGATTGCATTGGGTGCTCTGCCATTTGTCTTCAGTTTTTAGAATTAGAAGGAGATTGCAATTCATGCTACAGGCAAACAGTGATTTCTGCCACACTTTTGAAAGACTGATTGCATGAGGCATTGTATTTTTATTATATTTTATTTTCTATGTCAACAGTTTACATTTTGTGCCTACCAGTAACATTTGTTGAATGTTTACTTATGTGTCAGGCACAATTCTAATACTTGACATGAATCAGATCATTTAATCTTCATAACAACTCTTATGAGGTAGGTTCAATTATTATTTCCATTTTTCTGAGGTGGAAACTAAAGTACAGGGAGGTTTAAAAAGTAGGTCAGTGTTATAAGTTTCATAGTGAAGGATCTGGCTGGGTGTGGTGGCTCAAGACTGTAATCCCAGCACATTGGGAGGCCAAGACGGGCAGATCACTTGAAGTCAGAAGACCAGCCTGGCCAACATGGCAAAACTTCATCTCTACTAAAAATACAAAAAAACTAGCTGGGCATGGTGGTGGACGCCTGTAATTCCAGCTACTTGGGAGCCTGAGGCAGGAGAATCGCTGGAATCCATGAGGCTGAGGTTGCAGTGAGCCAAGATTGTGCCACTGCACTGCAGCCTGGGGGAAAAAAATCATAGTGAAGGATCTGAACGACGTCCAGAGATCTGGCTCTAGAGTATGGGCTCTTGACCATTCGGTTATACTGCCGCTTAGAAAACCTGTATGCTTATGTTTTAAAACAAATAAATGTTTAGCTGATTTATTTATTTATTTATGGTGGAGGTGGAAGAGTAAGCAGGGCCTGGGGCGGGCCTGGAGCCATAGACCTCTGCAGGCTGAATTTTTAGAATTCAGGATCCCTGTCAGCGAATATTGAAGGCCAGAAGAGGGTTGAGACCATCTGCCTTATAGGGTTATTTAGCTCAGTTTCTGTCTGGATCATTACAGTCCTAACTTACGACATTTTAATCTTCTAACTTCATGGTCTATATTTCCTGAAACACTTTTGATAAATTCTTTTGTTTCTACAGAAACTCAAACAGAAGAATCAACAGCTGAAGCAAATTATGGATCAATTACGAAATCTCATCTGGGATATAAATGCCATGTTGGCAATGAGGAACTAAGCTGATATTTAAATTTTCTGCTTTACACATGTTATACCGTTGTTTTTTTCCCTCAAGTATTTTTTTCCCTGTGAAGAAGGTTATTTATCTGCTTTTATTTTAGTCACTAAAACTAAAGTTTGTATTTTACATTGTGATTTTACATTAAAATATTCATTAACTTTTTTTAATGCTATTAATCTTATGAAAGATTATTGTAATAAATTTTGATGGGGTCTGTATTTTGGTTAATCTTCATGAATTGAATAATTGTTTTTTTAAAGCAAAATAAAGCTTTTTAAATAAGTTTTTAAATTTGATTAATGGATTTACTCATTCCAATAAACCTTTTAGAAGAAAATTAAATATTTAAATATTTCTGCAGATAAAAATATCAAATACAGTCTGTATACAAATTAAAATTAAAGATATGTTACCATTTCAGCTCAAGTTTTTAAATTCGGTTTTATTGCCAAGCCAATTAAAATGTATATTTCTATGAATAGATGAAAATTTATCTTTAACATATTCTTCAAGTGTTTGGTCTTAAATGATCTGTCTCTAAAAGGAGAGAAACTAATGATCTAAGGACAACACAAATTGAAATCACACCTGTGTGCTTATCTGCTCTAAGCTAAGAAGCAATCACCTAATTTTTTAGGTATACCCTAAAGTAATCATAAGTGTGTTTTGGAAACAGTACATGTGTAGGGATTTTAAATGAGATACTTCTATATGACAGGTGATTTTCTTTTTTTTTTTTTTTTTTGGCCTGTAGACAATCCTGTTTAGGTCTCCCTGTGGGAGCTGATCTCTCATATTACAAATAATATATTCTCAAATAAAGAGTTGAAGTCTTCTCAGAAAGGACTTTTCCAGCTTGATTCAGAAGGCTTTTCCTATCTGGCCTCAGTTCTAACTCTATGAAAAATATTGTTTGGGCTTTTCCTATAAAAGTTTCTCTGGAAGCTAACACAGGAAACTGTAATAGGCATCCTCTGGGGAGGGGAAGTGGGTGGTTGACAATCAGAATTAAGAAGGCGCTGACTTTTCATTGTATATAATTTTGTACCTTTTGAATTTTACAGCATGTGCAAATATTGGCTATTCAGAAAATAGGAAAATATTTTTCATTTTAAGTTATGCAGATTCCCACCTAGACAGAATGCAAGAAGACAAGACAAACCATGCAAGCATCTTTAGACCCTCCAACTTTACATTTGTCAGAGCAGTTCTGAGCAAGCCCAGTGTTAGATGGGGCGCTGACTCTGCCTACAGTGGGAAGCTCTTCAAAGGGCAGAAGGAAAAGGTGTATGAAGCTCTGACAAGGAGAAGAAAAAGGACTAATAGTCTAACCTACTGTAGTACTTCTTAATATCTAAGTATATTCTAGTTTATTTGCACATGCAGGGTTTTATAGGTTTTCACTGTATATTCTTTGCACTATTATGAATTTAGTGCACTATTGCTGGCTACTCTTGTCAATTTAGTATTTTGGTATTGATGACTTCTAAGACAGTTCTAAAATGTTCTAACCTAATGATTTTGTTTTAACTATTACTCTCAACTACTTCGATTATTCAAGGTGCCACAAACAACTCTTGGAGGGAATGTGGAAATTGCGTTCTTTTGCCTTGGTTCTATAAGGAATATTTCTACTGTAGAACAATAATCAATGCAACTACACACCGCTACAAAGCTATAGCAAGTTCTGAAAGGGTATATTCGCAAGTCAGAACTGACATGGGTTTACCCAGTTATTCACAAATCTACTTGGGACCAATTTGAATGCAGCAGGGGTTATTAAATACATGAACCCTACAAATTCTCAAAGTTTTAACTTTTCTTGAGGGGAGCATACTAATATATTGAGGAGCAAAGAAAGGTGAATTCAGTTGTAATATGTTCCCTTGGGCAAGTAAATCTCTGTTTTCTCATCTGTAAAATGATGGGTGAGACTAGATAATCTCATATTCTATGTTAGAATTTTGGTTGCAAATATTAGAACCCAATTCTAAATGGCTTAAGCCAAAAGGGATTTCTCAGTTCCTGCAGTGAGAAAAGATGCTAGAGAAGAGCTCACAGAATAAAAGAAAATGGCAGGAAAGAGGGCTTCAGGAATTGGAATCAAGTTTCAGTGCCCTCAGGATTCTGTGTCCACCTCTAATTTTAGTCTGTCTCTGTTTGATCCATTCTCTCTCATTGTAGATCGGCTTTCTCCAAGTGATGGGGAAAATGGCCTTCCACTGTCCTTTTACCTTGCTGTATCCTGAGCCCAGAGCTAGGTGGCTTCTCCAACTCTAAATTGAGAAATCCTAGAATGAACTCTAAAAAGTTTACATAATATAACCAACCCATGGACCAATGATAGTATAAATAAGTACTATGATTAGACTAATCCAGGTTATAAGCGCATTCCTGTGGCCAGGAATTGGCTATGGGAGTTATGGAAGAGTGTACTGTGCAAGGAACAAATATTAGAAAAAGGGGGGCCAACCAGGAAAATTTGCAAAATAAAATCCACAAACAAGGGCAACCACAGTCCACTGTTGTTCTTTCTTGGTTATAATACTATCTCAGACATAATACTAGTTATCCAACCTTTCAGAAGCCCAAGAAAAGTTTACAGAAAATCAAATGCATCATTGACTATCATGGAAATTACTAGTCTTAATATTTTTTTCTGAATTTGTGAACTTCTGTACTAACATTTTTATTTGCAGCTGTTTCTTGACAGCTGTTTCAGTTAATTGCTATGTGATCTTGTCAGGTCTTGGTTAGCCTGGGTAAAAGCATAGAGAGGAAACAGCTAAGGAAAAATAAAACAAAAGATCCAGCATCCTGGTAAGGACATTATCTTTAAAATGATTTAGAAATCTACAGCCCTGATTATTCAGGCATTAGATCCCTTGGCACTGTTACAAGCCAAAATGTGTTAACTTGACATTTTGATGTAGTTTCAACTTGAGTAATTCATTTTCTTTCCCTAAATTCCCACTGAAACTTAAGCTAGATAGAAGTGTTTTTCAGCTTTAAACTAAAATATGTACTTGTCCTAAAACCTCAAAGAGTCTGTTATCCTCAATGTTCTTAAATTTGTTCAACAAAACTGGATGCCTTAAATTTTTGTCTAATGGTTTGAAACACTCATTCATCAAAGACTAATTTTAAGTCTAAATTTAAAGATATTCTAGGTGGGTTTAAACACGAAAGCGTCTTGAATTACTTCATGCCTTTTTAAACTAAAGAATTAAAGTTATTAGACTTACTTAATATTTGTTAAGCTATATTTTTACATTAAATAGAAATTGTGCACTGATGCAAAGAATTAATACATTTTTTTCAAAAATTCTTACTGTTGCTGGTATGTAATTGGCATTCCAAAAACTGCTAGAAAATTTACAAAGAAAGGGTAAACCTCTATTTTCTCTGCTTTGAGATCTTTATTATTCTTCTATGACACCGAACTACAAGACTACCAAATGGCATGCTCTTTGTTATCATTGCTTAAAGCTGTTTTAATGCTTTTAGATATCTTTTTGAGGCAATACCTCCAGATTTAATGTCTACGAGAATCATTTGGGTGTGTGTTTAAAAATGACGGTTTTTATATTTACCACAAATGTACTGAGACAGAATTTCTAAGGTGAGGATCTAAAAATCTGCATATTTAACAAGTTTTCCAGGTGATATGTCACTGACATTTTGAAAAATCTTGTTCTACACAGTTTAGTGAGAATTGTTGAGTATTTCAAAAAATGGCAGATATAAAATAAAACACATTATGCCATAGAGTTCTGGCCTTTTGAGTATTTAACAATAATATTCTATGTCAGCAGTTCTCAACCCAGGCAGCACATTAGAATCAACTGGAAAAAATGTTAAAATTCCCTAGGCCAAAACCACACCCCAGACCAATTAAATCAGAATTCTAAGGTGAGATCCAGACATCAATGTGTTTTAAGCTTCCCAGTTGATTCCAACCTGAAGCCAAGGTAGAAACCATAGCTCTATATAAATTTATAGGCATGGAAAGAATCTTGAAGGATTGTGTTTTCAAGTAATAGTTAAATATTTGGAGCAAAGAACTTCCTCAAGAGGGCAGAAGTCTAAAACCTATGCACAACTAATCTTACAGTCTTGGATATCAGAGGCAAAGGACCCTCAACCTTGTCATCCACAATCACACCACTCATGAAAACGTAAGAGAGATAATGCCATACAGCTGGCAACTCGTACAAGTGAAGACAAAGAAGGGGATCGTTGTGTGCTCTCCCAGCCTTGTAGGTCATAACACTTTCAAGACACTGCAGAGGTAGAGTGAAGTCAAAAGGAAGACTACATTTATCTTTGTTCCATGCTAAACATGGCCAGCCATATCTTGTTTTAGACTGCTAATAGAACTAACCTGTATTTGTAATTTACTCAGTAAACAGCCATTTACTGATCACCTACAGGCTCCAGGCACCAGGCTAGGAGCTGGGCCTACCATGCTGGAAACCTCTGCTCAAAGGTTATGGAATATAACATAGTTTTCAAGGTGATCTGTCACTGACATTTTGAAAAATCGTGTTCTGAACAGTTTCCATACCATGCTGGAAACCTTTGCTCGAAGGCTATGGAAAATAAGCTAGAAGAGAGCTATTCATACATGCAAATCCTAGGATAATCAGAGGCCCTCTCCACATTCACAAATTGGACATCCATCAACCAACCCCCCAAAACAATGAACTGCTTTTACTCTATTGATACTTAGGTTTTCATGGTGCCTATAAAACGACCACAGAGCTCACTGGAGGGCTCCTTCCCAAGGGATACCACACAAAGAGAGCATCTACATGGTTTAAAAGTTACTGTATATGCCCAGACCTGTACAATCTAACTTAGGGTAAAGATACAAGAAGGTAATGCTATAAAAATGTTCAACCTCGGAAGATGAGAATGTAGCACAGCTTTAATTGCAATAAGGTGAGGGAAATAATTTTCAAAACAGCTTTGAGAAGGGGGAAAAAAGTCATTTGCAAAAGCTCAGTACTTAAAATCTACAGATGGCATAGCCAACAAATAAATCAATTAAAGGATGCAAAGTGTGAACAGAAACATAAATGTGAATTAAAGCCATACAAACTTCAAGTTATGTATGAAGTAAGTATTTTAACCACTGGCACTAAATTTTTAAATTGAATTCTCTGATGAAACAGAAAACTGGCATAATTGCCTCAGTGAAGAGTGGCTTGAGAGTTACAGCTGGTGGGGAAAAAATAAATGTGTTTCTGTGTTTTGAATAGAGAGTAAAGCATGACAGATGAATAGAAAGGGCTTGCCAAGGTACCAACAATAGTCCAGGTGAGAAATAACTAAAGCATCAAACAGTCTCAGAAGCAGAATTTGAATTAAATAGTAGCATGTTTTTCTCCTACGATGCTCACATGCGGCTAGTTCTTACCAATCCTTCCAATGGTGTAGCCATGGGTGTAGCAAGATCAAAGAGTTTGGGGTACTTCCTAAAGCTACTGGCCTCTGTTTGGAGAATTATTTTTTCCTTGACCTTTAAAGGATTTTGTAACAAGTGTTTTGCACCAGTCTTGCGTCCTTTCTTGCTTGTTTACAACTCTTTCTGTGTTTGTGGGGGAGAGGGAGAGGAGTCGGTGGGAGAAGGGTCTTTTTCTTTCAGATGGTGGAGGGCAATACCATCTTAGAGCATTCTCACCCTCTTCCATGGCTGCGTCCTGAATAGAGGGTGAGAATGTGGACCCTGGAGACAAACTGCCTGAATCCCAGCTCTGCCGCTTACCAGCTGTTCCTTTGAGCAGAATTTTCGAGTTGCTTATGACTTGATTTTCTCTTCTATAAAAGGGACAAATAGTATGTTCTCACACAAGTTTTATTTTTAAACAGCTCTGAGGAACGTTTATATTTACAAGAGCCAAATACTTTAAAAATCTACCAATGCCTTACCTAGCAAACAACTCCATCATTTGCAAGGATGAAATGAGATAAGGAGTTGGCATTGTGCCTCCACGAAAAGGGGAGGGGATCTGTAGATGTCAGATATCATCCCTACTTGGATAAAAACTAAAGATTTTAAAAGTAAATTCATAATCATTTATTTCCCCCTCCCCATAAGCCAGCACTTTCTCCAACTGCTTTCAGCAAAGCAGTGGAATTTCAACAACTCAGTTAGAAAATGGCATCACCACTGCCATTTTCCAAATGTGCGTCTCCCTTGGACACACCCAGGAAACTGCAATAATTGCCTTTCAGGATGCTTTACCTCTTACCTCAATCACGTGTGGGCAAAGCCAGCCTTCGTGTGACCTCTTCTTCAGACTGGATACCCTACTGTCTCCTCTTTCTTCTTTCTGGCTAAATCCTGAACCATCCTTCAAGATTCATCTCAAAGCCCACTGCTGCCCCCGAGAACTTTCCACACTGATTTCTGTCATCCCTGAACTCTGAGGGCTCGTGGATTCATCACACCTGCCTCCTGCTCTAATGTTTTAGTTTCATGTGTGTGAAGCTTTGTCTGCCCAAGTAAATGAAAAGCTCCTGGGAATGGGGTTAATTCTCCCTCTTTCCCCACCCAGCACAGTGCTATGGCACTCACAGATATCCAATTATAGTGGTTGAGCTTGCTTGAATCAGAATTCATTGTAGTTTGCAAGTTCCCACAGATTAGGAAATAATCTTTTTACTTTGTACATTGCCTCAAGCAGTTACTTCTTTTTTAAAAAAACACTTGATGCAAGAAATAATACTTTTGAAGTCAAAATAATTATACGTTAATGATTAAATTTATATATGAATGCTTTCATTGTGACACCCATAAAATTAAAGATAAAGCAAAATCTTAGAATAAGCTTCTATACTACGGTATCAACAGTAGTTCAAACTCACTGATTGACAGCCTGTTATGAAGAGGTAGTAATATAAAGTATATCACTAAATCATGAAAACAATCATATGAGATAGATATTAAATTATTCCCTTTTTACAGATCAGGAACCTTAAGCACATGTTAGAAAAAAGGGTAAAGACTGAAAGCAAGGCACACGTTTTTCCTTGAGAAGTTATAGAGAATCAACAAAGATGGCAGATTTTTTTTTCTGCCAGACCCTGTTCTAAATGTAGTAACTCATTTAATCCACACAACTTCCTAAAATAAAAACTATAGTATTCCTTCCATTTTACAGACCAGAAAACATAAACCCAGAGAGGTTAAATCACTTGCCCAAGGTCACACAGCTAGAAAGTAGCGAACTGGCTTCAAATCTCGGTCAGTCTGGCTCCAGAGCACTGATACCTTTTTTTTATTCTTTGTTTGAGACAAGGTCTTGCTCTGTCACCCAAATTGGAGTGCAGTGGCACAATCATGGCTCACTGTAGCCTCAACCTCCCAGGCTCAAGCAATCCTTCCACTTCAGCTCCCCAATTATTCAGGTGCAGCAGCTCACACCTGTAATCCCAAGGAGGTCGAGGTGGGAGGATCGTTTAAGCCCATGAGATCAGGACCAGCCTGGGCAATATAAATGAGACCTCCGTCTCCACAAAAAATAAAGAGTCCTCGTTTTTAACCAATATACTTACTACACAAGTCAAAAACATGGTTATAATACTGACGATTGTGTAGTATTAAAATGTCAATATCTCTGGAAGAGTTAGACTCTTCAGACCTTGAACTCCTCCCAGCAATCAGCAAAACCCTTGCCCTAAAAAACAACAACAAAAGATAATCATATTTGCTCAGACTTGGCATGGATCTGATTCATAGCAAGCACTTGGTAAATGTTAAGTACTCCTGTCCACACAACTGCTACCACCACATATGCCCTTCTACTATGGCTAGATGACCAACAACACTTAAGAATCATAGCTTCCTGGAACATATGAACAGCATCTTGCTTTTTTTCTTGGGGTCTTTTCTCACAGAACCCTTTATCTTATTTTCTGCTTCTTCAGGGTTGTAAAGGTCTTTCTGAACAGGTCATGGAAAAGAAAAAGAGCATATTATCTGAGAATGGTGCTAACATCATCTCCCTTTATATTTCCCATCCCCAGTTGTCCTTTGCACTTTCATCTATTTTCCTTGTCTCTAGGTACGTACTTGCTCAGAAGCCACCAGGCAAACTCAAGGCTTTTCACCATCAGTGGATCCAAAGGCAGCTAGCAAATCAAAGCAATGCTTTAGCCTTTCGCTATGTGAGGCTCGTTAGCTATAAATTCAGGAAGACCTGTGCTCCAAGGACCCTCGCAGGGAATTGAAATTCTCTCACAAACCAGGTTTGGTAACAGAGCACAAAATCTGGGTGAGAAGAGGTTTGACTTCCTGCTAGGGGGTGGACTGCCTTCTTTAGGTGGGGCAGTGCTTTCTAAGGGAAAGTGCTGATTAAACAGCACCTGCATAGCAATCTACAGCTGACTGGGATGGGGGTTGTAAGCCACATGCCCTTCAAGGTGGATGAAGCATCTTGAACATTAGCAAAAAGAGAATATTTCCTGGCACAAGAACAATACCTGGCACATAACAGGCACTCAATAAATATTTGTTGTATGAATGAGTGATCCATAGGAGAACATGAAGTATTTATAAAAATAAATACTGACCCTTGAACAACACAGATTTGAACTATACAGGTCCGCTTATTTGTGGATTTCTTTTAACAAAACACAGATTAAAAATAGAGCATTCATGGGATATGAAGCCCATGTATCTGCAGGGCCTGCTTCAGGAATTGGGTACATGCAGATTTTGGTAAACTTAGGGATTTTGGTATACAGGCAGGTTTCATTAAAACCCTTGTTTTACAAACGAGGACACTGAGGTTAAATAATTTGCCTTCAGAACATGCAACTAGTAGGTGACAGAAGCAAGATTCAAATTCAGATCACTTTTATTGTAAAAATCTATGCTCATAGGTACTATGTTTCACTCTTGAAGGATGGCTTGCTTCACTAGGTATGTTCCAGAATGTTCTAAAAGTATTGAATCTCTGCCTCCAGAAGTTAATAAGACTTATGAAAGCTGTATTTTGCGCAATATTTTGGATCTGAATTCAGCGAGATGTCACGATTGTATGACCTTAACCTGTATGACCAGTGTGGATGTGTGTGCCAGCTCCCTTCCCCAGTAGCTTGTCAATTCAGCACCAGCTGATGCCAAACCAGCTGCCACAGCCATTTTTACCAAAGAAGTAGGTCTCTGCATCTTGAAGTGTAGTGTATTGCAAAAAATAGATAAGAGGAAAATATTATATAAGAAGTTGTCAGTTCTGCCCCTCTTGAAAAGTATCCAGTGAGGGAGGGCCATTTTGTCCACTTTGCGGAAAAGGAAGGAAGGCACAGGAGTACTTTATTCAGGCACTTCAGGAGCAGAGCCTCGGCTCTTTCTTCCCCTTTGGAGTTGGAAGAGACCAATGCCTTTTCAATTCCACTCAAGACAGAGAGGAGACTGTAAGGGCCATTGTTAGCCTGACAATGGAAGATGATTTTCATAGACAAGTTGATTGCTTTCTAAGAAGCAGAAAAATAAAGCTGAATTCAGCAGCTACCCAAGAGTCTGTGAGAGCAGCCACTTCTGAAGGGACAGAAGAAGGCAGCTTTGCCAGCAAGCTCGTTTCCCTCATCGGGGAGGAAAATAGATTTCACAATATTTTCATATTAGAGCAGTGAACATTCTATCCAAGGTCTGGTAATGTCTGTGGCCTGCTGAAGCTAATAAAAACTTGGGAAATGTTACCAGAAAAATCTGATATCACGAGGCTTAAACTAGCCTAGACATATGTAGAGAGATCTTTTGAATGGATAGATAATGTAAGTAAACAGACCATTTTCTGAGCCTTTAAACTCTATTGTAATAAACCTGCCTTCTCAGAGAAGGGAAAAATAGTCAGCTACCTAACAAAGCATTGAAAAGGATGTTGAAAAAAAATACTTAAATGTAGGTATGAATGTTGCTGTACACATGACATTTATATAGTAAGTAATAATATAAAGCAGCGTAAAGCAAAAAAAAATCATTGTGCTGTCTATTCATGCTCTACATCAGAAGGTTCATCAAGCAGCTATAGCAATATTCATATCAGCCAAAAGAACTTCTTCACACTATGAATTTTTCTTTACATTTAGCTAAAATGTACTGGATACCTGCATTGAGTATGCACATTATATCAGGTAACCCTATGTGGACCAAATTCTCTAATTACCAGTAACTCTCCTGGGTGATGTTAGCCTCACTTTTTAGATGAGGAAGATTAGGCTCAGAGAGATTACCTAACCTGGGTATCACTGAGGGTGCTTTAAACCACAGGTAACCATACTTAACAATGGCTTAAACACAAATCATTTCAAGTTATCCCCCATAACAAAGAGTTTGAAAGTGTCGGTCTCAGGGCTGATTCAGCAGCCTAATGATGACACCAAGGACCCTGGCTCTATCCATCCTTCCACGCATCCTTTCTTGGTGTGTTGGCTTTTAGTTTGCAGTCTTCTAGTCTTGTGGTTATATGATGGCTGCAGCAGCTCCAGACATTACTTGTTTACACAGCTAAGACCACAGATCAAATAAAAGGGTGCAAAGTCTTCTCTTCCTGCAACGTCCTTTCCGTCATAACAGAAAATTACCCAGGGTCCCCTAACAAAATCTAATTTGACAAAATGGATCACATGGCCATCTTAATTTGACAAAATGGATCACATGGCCATCTGTAGCTGTAAAGGATGATGGGAAAGTGAGTATATAGCATTTTCACCATCACTGGAGGATGTTTTTTTCAGGAAGGAAGGAAGAAATAGAGAAAGAAAGGGAGGAAGAGGAGAGAAAGGGAGGGAGGGGAGAGAAGTGGTAACTGAACTGGCACCAACAGTGTCTGGCATATTATCAAACTTAGAAGTTGATATAGCTAGAACTGAGTCTCCTTACAAAAAGCATGTACCAACACAAACAACTTCACAGCAGAAAACAAATAACCTGATTTAAAATGTGCAAATGACCTAATTAATTTATCAAAAGGAGATATACAAATGGCCAAACAGGCATATGAAAAGGTGATCAACATTACTAATCATCAGGGAATTGCAAAATCAAAATTTCAATGAGATATTACCTCACTTGTTAGAATGGCCATTATCAAAAAGACAAAAGATAACATGTGTTGGTGAGGACATGGAGAAAAGGTAACCAGTCCTTGCATACTATGAATGGGATTGTCGATGAGTACAGCCATTTTTCAAAACAAGACAGAAGTTTGTCAAAAAATTAAAAATAGATCTGTTAGAAATCCCACTTCTGGGTCTATATCCACAGGAAATGCAATTAGCATGTTGGGAAGATATTTGCACCCCTATATTCATTGCAGCATTATCCACAATAGCCCATATATGGAATCAACCTAGGGGTCTGTCAGTGGATATATAGATGAAAAAAATATGCTTTATAAACACAATGGGAATACTATTCAGCCATAAAAAATGAAGAAAATCCTGTCATTTGTGACAACATGGATGAACCTGGAGGACATTATGCTAAGTGAAATAAGGCAGTTGCAGAAAGACAAATACTGCATGATCTCACTTATAGATGGTATCTAAAACAATTAAACTCATGAAAGCAGAGAATAGAATAGTGGTTGCCAGCAGTTGGGGATGAGGAGAGGAATGTGGGGAGATGTTGGTGAAAGGGTATAAAGCTTCAGTTAGACAAGATGAATAACTTCTAGACATCTACTGTACAGCATGGTGACTGTAGTTAATAATAGTGTAATGTACACTTGAAAATTGCTGAGAGTAGATCTTAAATCTTCTCCATAAGTGAGGTGATGGATATGTTAAGTTGATTTAATAATTTCAAAATGTGTATATATCTCAAAACATGTTGCATACCATAAATATGTACAACTTTTTTCAATTAAAATTGAATAAATAAATATTTTTAAGTAAGACAAAACATAAACCCACATACTTTTTACCCCACACCAAGCAGAAGAGGTAGGGAAATCCTTTCTCAAGTAGTTGCAGCCCACAACTTTTAACATCAGTGCCATGTCCTTGAAGGGGCTGCTGAAAGGTCATCAGGAAGACTGTTGGTGATAGAGCTGAGATGCTCCCTTTAAAGCATGGGGAATCTGACATCCTTTCCTGAGCGTCCTTGAGTTTGAGGTCTCTAGGGAGCCAAGCTGACTTCCCTTTGGGGAATAGAAAGTCATCCAGATTTTGCGTGGACTGAACTCACACTCCTAGAGTCTGAGAAGGGCTTCTTATACCTAGCTTGACTCAAACTTGCCACTGAGTCAAGACACTTGTCAAGTCTTTAAATGACCTTCAGTCCTGTGACAATTGCAATGTACAAAACATCTCCAATTCCATTCTTCTGTTGGGTTTGCTGATTTCTCTCTGAGTGGTCCAGATGCATTCTCATACTATACCACATATACATTTTCTTGTGCGTCTTTAATAGATTCCAACAGTTGCATATTGAAAAGTATATGCAAAAATTATAAAATGGCCAGGCGCAGTGGTTCACGCCTGTAATCCCAGCACTTTGGGAGGCTGAGGCTGGCAGATCATGAGGTCAAGAGATCGAGACCAGCCTGGCCAACATGGTGAAACCCCATATCTACTAAAACTACAAAAATTAGCCAGGCGTGGTGGTGGACGACTGTAGTCCCAGCTACTTGGGAGGCTGAAGCAGGAGAATCACTTGAACGCAGGAGGCAGAGGTTGCAGTGAGTTGAGATCGCGCCACTGCACTCCAACCTGGCGACAGAGCAAGACTCCATCTCAAAAAAAAATAAAATTTATCAAATAATATTGGAATTATTTACATCATATTGACCTATATGAACATATAAATAATATAAATATGTATGTAATATGGATTTAAAACTTTTATTTCCATTTGCAAAGTTATTCTCTGAGATCCCAAGAAACAAAGTTGAGTATACACTTTTTGTATATATAAACATGCACACACATGCATGTACACACACACACACACCCATACCTGGGTAGTCAATGGTGAAATAAAGAAGAGAGAAACTGTAATCCATAACCTCAAAAGTTTTATATACAAGAAGAAGCAAACACACACACACACACATACACACACACAAAATTCAGAAGCAGACTTGGGTTGGAATTCTGGCTCTGTCACTTGCACCTTGGTGTTAGGCACATTATGTCATCTCACTGAGACTCAATTTCTCATTTGAGAATGGGGACAATAATACCCACTCCTCACAATTGGTGGGGAATTTGGAGGAAAAGTAAATGAAACATCTAGCACAATGCTTAGCATTACCCATAAACACTCACAAACACTGTATTGTTCAGCCAAAAAGAAGAGAGATTTATTATGTCACTAACACATTTGAATTTCTTGGCTCTCAACTCTTCAAAACTCTTCAGAAATGTTTTAGGAGCTCTAAAGTGGTACATCTAAAGGAGTGACATAAGGCAGAACCCCTAATTTCAGTGGATGTTCCTAGAACTCCCATGTCCCGTGTGGCAGCTACAGGCAATTGATTTATCATGTCTGTGATGGGCAATTGATTTATCATGTCTATAATCATCTCTAGTAAAGCATTTTATCATGTCTATAGTCATCTCTAGTAAAGCAGATTTCACAGTCAGCTTTTTTCATCATCCCCACTTTCAGTCACTCACACAGACAGGGAATTGCCCTTTATTTTGGTCTCTACGCCAAAGTTTTTCCTCCTATTCCAGTTACCACATCCTTGGGGAAGAACTCTGTTAAACTGATCAGCCAAATGCCAGCACAGTTCTTCCAGTGTTTAGAGCTCTCTGTGTCCATTTCCTCCCAAGCTAATTAGGTAGGGTACAGCTTTTTAGCCCCTTAGAGTGGTAACTTTTGAGGCTTTGGTTAGGATTCCAGGGAAAAGGCACAGTGAGTTGCTTTGAGTCTAGGCTGAGCTTCTCCAAATGTGGACCATGGGCCAGCATCATCAGCCTCACCTGGAAGCTTCTTAGAAACACCAAATCTCAGGTCACCCCTCAGAGCCTACTGAACCAGAAGTTGCATTTTAACAAGATCCACAGGAGATTCAGACACTCAGTTTTGAGAAATCCATCCCAGATCTATAAATTAACTTCATTTAAGTAAAGGAAGTTTCTGCCTAGTTCAACTTAGCCATCTGAAACACAACACTGGGATTTGATATAAATTTCCAGTTGGTTAAAATTATTCCTTCTTGTAAAATTGCCGTTGTTCCCTGAACTTAAATTTATTTCTGGGTCTGCTTTGTGAGGGCCTCCACTGTGATGAGCTGGAACGAGCAGGCACAGGCTCTTGAGAGCCCATTCTGCCCATCCTTTCCCAAGTTTGTGTTCAGAAACATCATGTTGGTAACATGAAATTGACAATGGCAGGAGTATTTACACCACTGAAATAGGAAAATATAAGAAATCAGAACATTCTTTCCCCCTAAAGAACTGGCTTATAGCCCAGACATACCTGACACAAATCAGGGGTGTTGGCTCCCTGGCATAATAACATCACAGGGGCATCCTAATACTATTGTCATTTCCTCCACACTCTAATTCTTGCAACAGAGAAAGTGCATTTCTTTTCGTTCTATCCTTGGCAGAAACGGGGATCAATTGGCTACTACCAAACATCATCTCATGGAAATGCTATAGCTCAAACATTTTAATATATATAACAATCATTTGGGGTGTCTGTTTAAATGCTCTTTTATAAATTTACTCCCAGGATTTTTATTTAGTAGATTTGTATTCAGACCTGTGATTCTGCATTTTACAAAATAAAGAAATTCTAATGCTGGTAGTCTTTAGACAATGCATTGAAAATATTCAAGTGTTGGGCATATTGACAGGGAAGCAGTTCACTGCATTTACCTGGGGGTTCTAAGAGTTTCCACCACCCAATGCCCTGTGTCTCCTCAGAGAAATAAAACTCTACTAATCAAACACACTAACTCTGAACTCAATTGTATATTGCCAGCTTGCAAACTTTATAGTAGCTACCTGTTCAGATAGCCATGAAGTAGTGTGATCTTCAAGCTCTCAGATTTCCTGTCAAAAAATTGAAACCCCATTGGCAAGCTGCAGGTTGCCGGCTGTCCAAGGATATTATCTCCAATTGAAATCAGCAATGCAGGCTCAGAGTCTTTGGCTCAGGTCTCCCAAGCATATCATTATTATTCTAATGAATTTGGAAAATTACATGTTCTCTAATAACAGCCCATGAAAGGAATACACAAATAGAAATACAGAAAGAAGTGACTTGCTGTGGGCCCTTTGAAGAACTTGGTGACTGAGTTTGTTCAGTTGTGTTTAGATAACAGAATTAGGCTTAGTCTACTGGGCCTCATTGAATAAAAGGGAATTTTTCATTAAAATGTATATTTTAGGCTTCTGAAACAAAATCGTAAGTTCAGGCATCACCAGGCCCACATTCTGTGTGGCACCAATTCAGAGCTGAGTAATGGTAGCTGTTTATGGAAGAGGCATGAATTCTCCAGTTGCAGTAGTTTCCATCATTCTCACTTTGTTTTCCTAACTGGCCTTGTCTGTGTCATATCTGAGTTTGCAGCCCCTGTTAAGCTTTGTTTTCTTTCTTAGTTTTCTTTTACCCTACTTCCAAGTTCCCTTCAGAAGGCTCACAACATATAATCCTGGAAAGTTCTTCTTGCTATCTGTTGCAAATTAGTGTAAGGCAATCTTGTGTTTGATGATTATCGGATTATTAGATAGATATCAGCAACTATCTACAGTTAGTAGTTGAAGTCTTTAACAGAACTCATCAAATTTTAACTTGGCTATGAATTGCCTGGGATCCTATTAGAATACATTTGTTAATTCAGTAGGTATAGAGTGGCTGGCGCTGCTTATGGTTGCATGCACCATACATTGAGTAGAAAAGGTATAAGTTTTTGCCTCTAAAACTTTGTTCCCAGGTTCTATCAGAAGCAAGATGCAAAACAAAGTTTGCCATTCATACAAGTGTTTATTAGTAGCACAATTTAAAAAGGCACATATAATCTGCTTAATAAACTGGATAAATCTCAAATCTTTACCCTCTTAATTATCCTGACCATGACTTGCATAAAGCAAAAGGAACAGTGTTCTGGAAGCAGGGATTCTGTTAATCTTTTTTTTTTTTTTTTTTTTTTTTTTTTTTTTTTTTTTGAGAACGAGTCTCACTTTATCACCCAGGCTGGAGTTCAGTGGCACAATCTCGGCTCACTGCAAGAGCTGTCTCCTGGGTTCAAGCGATTCTCATGCCTCAGCCTCCCAAGTAGCTGGGATTACAGGCACCCGCCACCACACCCAGCTAATTTTCATATTTTTAGTAGAAATGGGGTTTCACCATTTCACCAGCCAGGCTGGTTTCAAACTCCTGACCTCAGGTGATCCGGCTGCATCGGCCTCCCAAAGTGCTGGGATTACAGGCATGAGCCTCCATTAATCTTTGAGGATGAATCCAGCAATCTCAGAATCAGTTGCTAGACAAAGGACAGTTTCAGAATCAAGTTTTGGTACCACTGCAAAGAATATGGACTACTGAGTTCCCTGGATTATTTTGCCTTAAACAAGTGCAGAAGGGTTTCTATAACATGTATATCATAGTTCTAGCCAAGCCACATATTTTGAAAACCAGCAGTTTTATCAGTGTAAACCCATTTATAAAAACATGCTAATGTCTAAACTTCTGGGGTCAATTGTAGATAAAGACAGCTAGATGTTTGCAGTAACTTTCCTTGCAGTGTGGCTCTTTGATTAAACACTGTGAACCATTTCCCGTAACGTGTATCCCAATTAGGGCAACCAGCAGAACCTGTTTTTATTATACTATTTTTGATAATATATTTTAAATTAAATTACATGCCACAGGACAGACTCTTCCCAAGAAATGGATGCTTCAAACTGGATTTGGCCCAGTTCTGAGGTGAGAAGGATAGGTTTTCCATTTGAGAGAGATCAATGTGAAGGAGGCAGGAAGAAACAGCCCCTTCCAGTGAGGTGTGGAATATTCCACTACTACCTTCTAAGCAAGACCTGAGGGTCCCCTCACCCAAAACCCTCCCATTCTTGGCACACTCATCTTTTAGATTAATTTCTGCTTGGGCCCCTTTCCCATCATGTCTTCAGCACAACATTATCTCATGTGACTTCATGACAAACAGAAACAGAAAATAAGTAGAAGCAACCCTAGAGATTGCCAAAGCCAGTGGGTTTCCCATCTTAGCTTTGAAGTCCTTTGTTCAGACTTAAGATCACGCTGGGATGCAGACACATAATCCTCATAGGAAAGAGAAATGTTCTGGATGAAGCAGTGGGTGGATGCAGGGAAAGCAAAAACATCGCTCTTTTCCACGCTCCCAGTCCCTTCATCTGTTTGTGCTTGAGTGACTTCCAATGGGCACCGTTAACCTGATCATTCTTCTATCACCCATTTTGCAGATTAAGAAACTAAGTCTTTGAGGGGATAAGTAAATTGCTTGAGTACACATAGTGAGATGGGGGCAGAACAGAAACTCTCTTTCTGTTATGGGTCAGAGGACAGGCTTTAAGGGAATGAGGTGAAGGCACTCGCTCTTGTCCTGAGACTGAGGGCTCAGTGGGATAACGACTCAGACTCCAAGCTGGTTGTCCATGCCCCTAAGCCTCCCCAGCCAATTAGCTCATTCCTTCAGTTCCGGGTAATGACTCAACTTTTTCCTTTCTGGATTCCAGATGAAAACCTCTCTCTGCAGTTCCTGGTATCACCTGAAAAGCAAAAAGTAAGGATTTTCTTCCTTCTCAATGCCATCTAGCACTTGAAGAAAAACTGCCAGCAAGCCAGATGGTAAGTTGTCATGGGGAAGATGACGTGGCCGCTCCCCACTGGGAGAGCCTTTTCTGACTTTCCTCAAGTGAGTTATGCTCTTTTTAATCTGCTTCGTAGACAGCCCATTTGCTAACATTGCATCAATGTGTGCTCATCTCATTTCCCTAAAGGCTTCTGTTTCTCTCTAGGTCTCCTTTTCCACCCCATTTTTATATCTTCCTATCCTTTCCAGTGCCCTACAACAATTTCATTCATACAAAAGCAAGCCTTCCCAAAACACAGAGTTACATTTGGAGTTATCAACCACAGTAGCGGTTATGATTGAGGATACGTTCTCCCCATCCTAAGATGGTAAAGCGCTCAAGGAGATAACTTCCTGCTCATACCCTTTACACTGTGGGCATGTCACCCTGAGGATTCTCTGGGGCTCCTCTTTACCCACATCTCTTTCCATCTTTCCCCTCTTTTCTCCTTTGTTCACAAGACCCTCCCTATTGCCCCTTTCTCTACCTACCTGCCTTCTAAGGCAGGAGTTGTAAGAAGGGGTGTTCAGTCTCATAAAGTACTGACATTGACAGCCTGGATCCTACTCACCACCAAAATCACATGGGTCTACAGTCTATTCTCAGAATATTATGATAATATTAGGTTGGTGCAAAGGTAACTGTGGTTTTCACCATTAAAAGTAATGACGATGAGAAAAAAAAGAAACAAGAAGAAAGAAATCTTAAGAGGAAGAAGGAAAAGAAGGAAGAAAAGAAAGAAAAATAAGAGAACTATGCACCAATATTTCTAGTAATACTAATAACTGACATTGACTAAGGAACTCTTTTATCCTGCACTACTGTGTGTGTGTGTGTGTGTGTGTGTGTGTGTTACATTAAGGCCTCATGAGTACTGTATTATTTCCTCTTATTTTACAAATGTGGAAATCTAGGGACATTTAAGTCCAATGAGCAAATAGGAAGCTGGGATTCAATGCCTGGGGAATCTGATTGCAGAGTCTGAGCTCTGTAGACTGCTGACCAAAGCGGGGAACAGCGCCCAGCTTTCAGGGTTGGGAATTATTATGGTAGCACCTATGTTTGGGGATTACACATATTGGTGGCTCCATGATTCAAAGGGCCGAGGATGTCACAAAGCCAGGGATTCCCGTATCAAGGACATAGTATAGGAGAGGATTCTGAGGTGTTAAAGACAAAAGTGTTTTATATCAACAATCCAGAGAATATGCTTTTATAACAGGCGAAGTGATGGGGAAGGAAAGGCTGAAGCCCTGCTGTGTTTGTCTTCCTAAGATCATTATATTGCTATTTTCTAGACTCTTGTCTATTTGAGGAGGCTTAAGCTAATTTTTTTAAATTTTACTTTAAGTTCTGGGATACATGTGCTGAACGTGTAGGTTTGTTACACTGGCATACGTGGGCCATTGTGGTTTACTGTACCTATCAACCCGTCATCTAGGTTTTAAGCTCCACATGCATTAGGCATTTGTCCTAATGCTCTCCCTCCCCATTCCCCCCACCTCCCAATAGACCCCAGTGTGTGATGTTCCCCTCCCTGTGTCCATGTGTTCTCACTGTTCAGCTCCCACCTATGAGTGAGAACATGCGGTGTCTGGTTTTTTGTTCCTGTGTTAGCTTGCTGAGAATGACGGTATCCAGCTTCATCCATGTTCCTGCAAAGGACATGAACTCATTCTTTTTTATGGCTGCATAGTATTCCATGTTGTGTATGTGCCACATTTTCTTTATCCAGTTCATCATTGATGGGCATTTGGGTTCTTTTTAAAATCACTTTGTGAGTTCTGGAGTTTCTTCCATCTTAAATGCTGTCTTGCTATTGTGTTTCAGTCACCTGTTACTCACATGTGGGTTATTCACTTTGGAGACCATTTCTGGAAAGTTTCAAATACTAAGATGGCTTTTCCATGCCAACCCCTGGGCTCTTGCCTCCTTTTTCCATTGCCTGGCCATAACACAAATTAATTTCTGTATTCATTTCTTCCAAATGGTTTCCTCAGATGTTCTTTAAATGAATCCCTGCTTATTTTTGAATTTTCTACATCACAACCCCCTACTCTTTTACTCCATCCCACAGCAGAAAGAAATTGATAGATGTTTATCCTACTGTGCTTTAAAGTAGACTCTACAAGTACAGGAGTTATGTTCATTTAAAATTTGAAGGAATGTTAATACAACCTCTCCTTCTTTGCAAGGTACCCTCCACTTTAGTTTTTCCTTTTCAAAACTGACAGACTCTTCTTTGGGCAACACTTAGGAGCCAAACGTTTTGGCCTTTGTCTTAGATGAAATAATCCTATTAAAACACGAATGAGAAGTGACACTTCCGATTTCAGAATGCAAATCATGCTTCTCTGCCATCAAGACCCTGCATGCTCTGCTTCCTGCTACTCATCTAACTTCCTCCCCTACACTTTCCTCTTGCACCCTCTGCCCTGACTCCACCCCGTTTTCTTGCTCCATCCCTTTTGTGACCAGACACACATATGTGCCTCAGGCCTTTTGAACTTGCCATTCCCTCTCTCTGCCTCTGACTGAAATTCTCTTTCCCCAAATAGCTGCTTGTTCATTCTTATTATTCTCTGCTCAGATGTCATCCATCAGAAAGCCCTTCTCTGCCAGCTCAGTTTATAATAGCTAACCCCAAACATTTTCTATTTTTTACCCTGCTTATTTCTTTCACACCATAGCTCAGTACTTTGTTATATATTTCTTTACTTGTTTGTTGTCTGTCTTCCCCATTAAAATGTAAGACCCATAAGCTGTGTTCGCATTTTAAACAAAACAAAACAGAAACAACAGCAGCAGCAGCCACAACAACAGCAACACTATCACATCCTCAGCACCTAGAACAGTACTTGGCCGGTAGTAGCATTTGTTGAATGAACAAAGGCTGAGCTATGGTGGGAGAGAGGGCTATGCACTGGTGGGAAAGGCACCAGATCCCCAGAATCACATATTACAAGTTTCTGGATCTAACTTTGTTCGTAAGATATAAATAGCTTAATTGCTAATGGGAGTTCTGTTTACCTGTTCAAAGCCCTAGTTCTGCAGCAATGACTATTACTGGGCCTTGTTTTCTCTTCTATTCTTCAGCTGCCCTCTTTCCAGAGAGGTTGCTCCCACTCGTCTTCCCCAAGGAAGACATTGGCCAAGCAGACCTTGACTTTCACATGCTAAGTGACTGCCTGAGGCATCATCGTTAAAAGTAAGGGTCCAGTTCTTGCTTTCCACTTCCCTAGGTGCCTGGGCCAAGTCTCACTCTTAGTTTCTCCCTTGGGCTCCCATGTGCCCAGAGCAAGAGAATTCTGGCAATTCAGGGGACCTGTCCATATGGGGCCCAAGGGACTTGGCAACACATTTTGTGTCTCATTCCAACCACAGTGCCAAGTTTAGAATTAAATTTACTTCCTTAAGTTTGGAGTCTAACGTGAGCCTTTGAGCAGTACGTGAGACACAAGGCTACAAACGTTTCCCTTTCTTTCCACCTCAGTTCTGCTTTGCCCTACAGTTGCCTGAATTAAGTATACATGTCAGAAGGCTTTAGTTGGTTCCCAAGAGCCTTGTGTTCAAATCATGGCTCTGACAATTATTATTCATGTTTCTCAGACACTGGAAGGAATCCCTCTTAGGAGATAACACTTATTGAACAGTTACCTAGATCTGGGTCAAGCACCTGCTACACTGTCTTAATCCTCAGAATTCTATAAGGTAGATACCATAATTAACCAGGTTTTACATGTTTTAAAAAAATCAAGCCAGGCATGGTGGCTCAGGCCTGTAATCCTAGCACTTTGGGAGATTGAGGCAGGAGGCTCACTTGAGGTCCAGAGTTTGAAAATAGCCTGGCCAATATGGCGAAACCCCATCTCTAATAAAATTACAAAAATTAGCTGGGAGTGGTGGTGTGCACCTGTAATTTCAGCTACTCAGGAGGTGGAGGCACAAGAACCTCTTGAACCCAGGAGGCAGAGGTTGCAGTGAACCAAGATCACATCACTGCACTCCAGCCTGGTTGACAGAATGAGACTGTCCCCCGCAAAAAATTCAAGAGCTAGATAAGCAAGGATTTGAACCAAAGCCCTAGCTCATCACCACTTCACTGCATCATCACTATCATCACTACTATGATTAGTTATCATTTGTGATATGATATGGAAACCCTGGTCCATGTGCCCAGGGCCACCTGCTCCCCTTCTCAAGTACTTCAGACTTGTCCTATTGGTATACCTGGAAAGGCTCAAAACTGGGTACAACCTCAGGAAGAATAGGTCTTCCATTTTGGAGATCCTCCTTTCATAGTAGGAGATGGTGTGTTCTAATGGACAAAGGCTTTCTTGGCGACTCCCACTAACTGTGTCTTTTGAGAAGTCGGTTTAACCTCCTGGCCACTCAACTTTCTCAACTATAAAAGAAAGGCTTGAACCAAAGACTCAAAAATATTAATGAATGAATAATGAATAACATTTATTCTCCAACGTCCAATGATTCTGTAGCCAATATCCAACTTCTAATAGTTTTGGTTTCCATAACCTCTCTGGGCTTCATTTGCAGGGCTCTGTGCACATTGATCCATTTCCCCCAGCACAAAAATCCTTATTCAGAGGATCTGTGATGCTTTGTATCAACCAGATAATACAAGTAGTCCAGTCACCCAGCTGCCTCCTTGAGAGAACCATGAGCTCATTTCTTACAACCTGCAACAACTATTGCTAATAATGATAGCTAACATTTGTTGTACTACAGGTTCTTCTAATCATCTTACATTTAATTAATAACTTAATATAATTAATTGTTATGATTAATTAATAATTTAATCTTCATAACAATCCCATGAGTAGTTACTAGTAGTAATACCCATCAGTCAGCTAGGCGTGGTGGCTCACGCCTGTAATCCCAGCACTCTGGGAGGCTGAGGCAGGTGAATCACAAGGTCAGGAGTTCAAGACCAGCCTGACCAACATGGTGAAACCCCGTTTCTACTAAAAATACAAAAAATTAGCTGGGCGTAGTGGTGGGCACCTGTAATCCCAGCTACTCAGGAGGCTTAGGTGGGAGAATCACTTCGACCCAGGGGGCAGAGGTTGCAGTGAGCGCCAAGATTGTGCCACTGCACTCCAGCCCGGGCGACGGAGTGAGACTCCGTCGCCAAAAAAAAAAAAAAAAAAAAAAAAAAAAAAAAAAAAAAAAAAGAAAGAAAATACCCATCAGTCAATAAAGAAGGAATCCGCATCCTAAATTATTTGAGCTCTTCTCTTCTGAAGTTTCACAGCAGCCTAAGGCATTCGCCAGGGTCTCTGGAATAAACAAGGGGGAATCAGGTCCCGCCTAAGTTCACAAGGAAGGAGAGGCAGAAAGGGCTTTCCCTAGGTTCCCTGCAAGAAGATGCTGCCCAGCTGGTGCTCAGGGTTCATGTGTCATTTCAGCACTGGCAGCAGCTGTTCCTCACCAGCCCTGTATAAATCTGGAAACTGGAGAACACTGTCAACCTCTGTCCTGTTGCACTGGTATCTTCTCTCCCCAGTGAGATGCCTTGGAGACTGAAATGTCCCTGTTTGGAAATGTCAACAGAAGAGACTGCTGCTTCGATTTCCTTGTCCTTCTTTTCTGTTAACACTCTGGAGAGTATGATACAGCTGATCTCACCTTACAGAGGCTACCTTGAGTAGTCATTAGGAGAAAGTAGAGGTACTGAAGGTGGAGGAGGTGGCTTTCTGGAAGTCAGCAAAGATGATAAAATGCACCAAATGGGAGCTGCCATTAGCCTTGCTCTTTGACCAGCTCTGTCATTTTATAACTTGGGGGTGAATTACAGGTTCAAGTGATAGAGAAGGGGCCATGGCATGTCACCATCTATTTAAAGAGCCATGAAGACACTGTCAGCAAGCTTTGCCTAACAAGGATGCAGGATGACCTGCCCTTTATGTTTACTCCTTCAAGATTGAATGTGTGTTGCTGCTTTTCTGCCAGTAAAGGCAACAGTTGCAGTTACATTATTTTTGCAACAAAAGAGTCAGAAATTTTAAAAGTGACACAAATTCACCTTTAACTTTGTTCAAGGAGATTGATTTTTTTCTTTCTTTAAAAGTGTTAAATGTTTAGGTAGTTTGGAAGATTTTTAATTTTAGCAGTTTCCAACCCATGCTGAAAGAGTTTGTGGATTTGATCATTCCACTAAGCAGTTGTAAATATGCACCTTGCTTAACAACACAGTTGTTACGCTCCTCAAATGTCGCGTAGGCTGGGTGTGGTGGCTCATGCCTATAATCCCAACAATTTAGGAGGCTGGGGCGGGCGGATCACTTGAGGCCAGGGGGTTGAGACCAGCCTGGGCAACATGGCGAAACCCCGTCTCTACTAAACATACAAAAATTAGCCGGGTGTGATGGTTCATGCCTGTAATCACAGCTACTCAGGGAGGTGAGGCATGAGGATCACTTGAACTTAGGAGGTAGAGGTTGCAGCGAGCTGAGATTGCACCATTGCACTCCAGCCTGAGCAACAGAGTAAGGCTCTGTCTCAAAAAAAGAAAAAGTAGTATAGATGGCAATGTTTGGTGAAGGAAGTCGTCCTGTTAATTCATGGTGCAGTGCCTGAGCTTCCTTATCTGATCTACTTAGAAATTATCAAGAAGATAATTACCCTAATTTGATCATCATGCACGTATCAAAACATCACACTCTATCCCATAAATATATACATTATTATGTGTCAGTTAAAAATAAAACAAAAAAATAAATCCTCAAGACACGGAAGCAACACCTAGCTCTTTGACTTTGGTACTTTGTCTCTTGATCTTCCCTGTATTTTTCACTAGAAGTTGATATCTACAAACACTTAAATGGACCAGAGGAAGCTTCTATCCAAAGGAATCCTCCAAAACATCTCAGTTTAGTACGGACTTCTTCCAATGTCAGAAATAGCTTCGAAATTTAGTTGCTTTGTTAGTATTTAGTTTAATACATCTTTGATGTTCATAGGAACGTAATCAAAGATCTTCAAGAATTTCCAAATGTAAAAAGATAATTATAACTTATTCTCTTCTCCCCCCAAAATTCAGTAAGTATAATTGAATATTTAGGCAATATCTTCAGATGCTTTTTATTTTAATACAGCATAGTTTACTTTTTAATTTGTCCCAGACTTCTATTTTCTGGATAAGAACCAGCCGTCAGTTGCACAGATCTATTCAATATCTTTTTTAAAAAATGTATCCATGCTCCTTATTTTTTAAACCAACTTTGATTTTTTCAAAGTAATGCACAAAGTTGTTGAAAAATCAAATAGCAGTAAAAGGTTTATAGTAGAAAACAGCGGTTATATTTCCCACTATCAACAACTTTCGGCTCTCTTAGTTGTTTCTTTCAGAATATACCTCCATAATTTTATAATGTATTTATCATTATATTTTTATGTATTTGTTTAATAGCATTGTCCACTTATACTTTGCTAGATAAAGGTTAGCTTTCCTCCTCACATACACTGACACACATACTCTCACCCATATGACTATCCTTTAAGACTATTACTCTTCACACTTCTGGTTAAATAGTACTGTTTGTTTATATTTTATGACTCTAGGAATATTATACTCTGCTGAGCAAAACATCTTTTCCTATAGAAACTTTTGTTTTTCCTAGCGTTTACAGTGTCTTGCTTTTTTCATTTGATTAATTTTTTTGTGTGTCCAATCATGGACTCTTTCCTACACCTCCGGCAGATCTATACTCTTCCACCATCACCGCTGCCACCTCCGTGCTGACAGTATTCTCCATGTGGTCAAATACATCCAATAGTTTATCTTTACATTGTCATTCTCAATCCAGCATCCTGAAATGGCATCCATTCCAGGATATTTTTAAACAAAGAAATAAGATCATTATTCTCTTAAGAGTTGTTGTTCTTCGGTGACAAAACTTCACTGCAATGTGCTTGCTGAGTTAGCAATTCAGTTCACTCCATATATAAATAGCTCAAACTTTGCAGGAAAAAATTTAAATTTGTGCCTCAGCAAAAAGACAGATCATAACATCAGGAACTTTTAGGGGTTGTGTGACTGGTAAATACCTTCAGGTTTAATATCCGAAACCATTCTATAGGCCCACTTTAGATGTGGAGAAGCCCTAGGAAGCTTATGGAGGGCTTGCAGTACGTAACATACTACACACACAAACATGAATGCACACATTTGCCCTAGGCCCCAATAAGTAAAGGATACCTGGGTACACAAGGAAGTTGTTAGCTTCCATTATGTCTGAGAGAGGGAGGTTCTTTTTTAAAAGACAAGACACTTATTATCTATCCTAGGACTGTCAGTTCTGTCTCTGTGACTGGTAACCTTGCCTCTAGGCATCTTTCCTAACTGTTGTTCACCTGGAATGTGTCCTTGCCAAATGGGACTACATTTGCTTTCTACACCCATCTTCCTCTGCCAAACAAGGATGCAGCTGCAATCAATAACAGTCTGCTTCCAACTTCTGATGTAGTGCAAGCTTTCAGATGATGGGGGTCTTCAAAATTCAGGTCCCATAAAGAAAAGTGAAAGCCCTAGCCAAGAATAAAGACTTCATATTGCTCAACCGTCAGAAACCCTCACCTCTTCTGATTCCTTCTCTGGCTCTGTTCCAGGATTATGGATCTACCTGGAGCCAAGGGCAGCTAGACAGCCTGGCAGAGAAATGCACAAAGCAGCCCATGACTATCCACGGGGTGTTTAGGAAGATCACCTTGACGGCTGCTTACGAGTAGCACCTTCCTGTTACAATGAATCTTGCCTATTTATTCTAATGAGTATTTTTTCCTCTTGTGAAAAGAAATTAGTGATTTTTTTTGTAGTTATCAAAGCAGAGGATGATGGGCATGGCCCAGTGGTGAGGTCGAAAGCAACATTCGAGTGGACACCAGAGTTGAGACAGAATCTCCTGGCAACCAGGAGTTCGGGAAGAAGCTAGAAAGAGACATTTTCACTCTCCCAAATGTCCAAAATGTAGGTGTGTTTTAGAGAACAACCATCATAAAGAGCTTCCTCTCTTTATGCAAAGAGCTTTCCAATCCGATAATGTTTTTTTTCTCTGATATGATTGGTTATTTAGCCTCATGTTCATGTCTCTAATACCACATTTGGGTGAAAGATATCCTTTTTTAAATAATAATTTTAGCTGCCAGTCTTTTCAATGGAGATGATCCATTCTTACACCATCACATTAACAATTCTGACTGAGTCAACAACAGCTTAATGGGGCACCTGATTTTGCATAAAGAACACAACACATCGAACTCTCTGTTCCTTGCACAGGCCGAGGAATCTGTTCTTTTGTTTATCAACATTAGGTCATTCTGACGTGCAGTATCAAGGGCTCTATTTTAGTAGCTCCTGAGACAGCCTGGAAATTAACTGGTCAATTAGACATACAGCCTGGATGTACCTCTAATTGACAATGAATACATTTTGATACTATATCTGTTTAGGAGATTATCTACAAATTGCTTTAGGCATTAGATGGCTCCAAATGGTTATATGGACATCTGTTTTTGTTGGCCACAAACATGCTATTCACAATGACAATTTTATCATTAACTGAAATCATGGCTTCATCTACTATATTATTCTGAAAATTTCTAACTTTCTTATAATGATCAGTGGGGGAGTGTGTCTGTGATATTTCTGTGGTGAAGGATTTATAAAGAAATGTGCTCTTTTATTCATTCATTCAAAAGAACATATCTGTCCTTGATGTACATATGTACACTTTTCCTAAGTAAGTCATTTAATACTGTCCCTGGAGTAGCATAGAGGAATTGCTGTTCTCATCTGCATGCCTAGGCTCTGGCAATACAAAGCTTATTCTAGATATTCTGATGAAGCATCATGCATTTGTTTAATAGTCAAAATAAATCCCAGAGAAAGCCATCTGAGAGACCCACATTGAAGATTATGCTATAAATTATCTGATTATTACTCTTCAAAACTGTCAAGGTCATCAAAACTGAGAAAAGTCTGAGAAATTGTCACTGTCTAGAGGAGGCCGTATTGGTTTGTTCTTGCATTGCTATAAAGAAATAACTGAGACTGGGTAATTTCTTCAAGACTGGGTAACTTGATAAAGAAAATACATTTTATTGGCTTACGTTTCCACAGACTGTACAGGAAGCATGGCTGGGGAGGCCTCAGGGAGCTTTCACTCATGGTGGAAGGCAAAGCCAGAGCAGGCATCTTGACATGGCCGAAGCAGAAGAAAGAGAGGCGGTGCTATACACTTTAAAACAACCAGATCTCATGAGAACTCTATCATGGAAACAGCATTAGGGGGATGGTGCTAACCCATTAGAAACCAGCCCCATAATATAATCACCTCCCACCAGGCTCCACCTCCAGCACTGGGGATTACACTTCAACATGAGATTTGGGCAGAAACACAAATCTAAACCCTATCAGATACTAAGGAGATATGATAATTCAATGAAATGTGGTATTCTCAAAGGGATTCTGGGACATAAAAAAAAGCATCAGGCAAAAACTAAATAAACTATGGAAATTTAGTGAGTAATAATATAGCAATATTTCATTAATTGTGATAAGTGTATCATACTAATGTAAAACATTAACAATAGGGGAAACTGGGTTCAGAATATGTGGGAACTCTGTACTCATCTTTGCAACTTTTCTTTAAATCTAAAACTATGCTAATTTTTTAAAATCTTGTTTTAAAACAAATTTTCAAAAGATCACATTGAGGATTTTCCAATTTGCTTCTGATGGGGATATTGGACTCCAGTTGAAAATTATTTGTTAGTTTCTCATTTTTGTTCAGTAGCTAAGAGTACAGATCTGGTCTTAAATCACTTTGGACAGGTTAGGTAATTTATCTGAGGCTCTGCCTCCCTATCTGTAAAATGGGAGTAATGATGTCAATCTCACAGCTACCTCCAGAGAATCATATGAAATAAGGTTCAAAAACGCTACCACAGTGCGTGCAAATAGGAAGTATTCACAGAAACGGTAGCTATTATTATAAACAATAATAAAGGAAATTTGAATTTTTCTATTGTGCAGCTCCCAGCTCCCAGTAGAACATCTTAAAGAACAGCATTTCATTTTCTTGCCAACAGAGCTTCAGGGTTACAGAAGCTGAGGCATGAGGATATAAGGCATATTCTGTATTAACAAGGATAGCAGGTGGGATCTCAGTGAAGGGAGGAAAGTTGTTGAATGCAGAAGCCTCTGTTAAATTGAAATGGGGGAAATGGCTTAGAGCTGCATATAGATTAGTCACAGATTATTACTTGACTTAAATTCATGGGCACATTTCAGTGGCAAATTGGGGTGGTGGGAGCAGAAAGCAGAGAGAAGAAGTGGCTAAATAAAGCTGCCCTTGCCTGTTCTTCATCAGGCATGTCCTTCCCTGCAATGGTCTACTAAACATGGCATGGCTATCTACATGCTTGTAACTATGATGGGTCATTGATTTTCACATTCAGTTTGATGCTTGCCTTGTGGTTTGTGATTTGAAAATCTATTCTACTCAGAAGGAAGCTACAAATGACCGTCAAACATAACAAATCTTGAACTCTAACTACCCAGAAAACAACAGTCTCTTAAATTGATGACCTGAGAGTCAAGGGCATTTTGTCTTCTTTTTCCAGAGCTCTGAGAAACATCAACTGTATTAAAGGAAGAGCAGACGCATCTTCCATTTTTCTAACCAATTGATAAATGTAAGTTCTTACTGAAAACCTTTTGCCTACTTTCTCTAAAAGTCTTAGGAGGGACAAAATCACTTTAACATACTCATTACAAGGTGATTACCTGTTTAGATTAGAACATTACATTTGATGATTGGCTTATTGCACATCAAATGGTCAGTTGTATCAATAGCCATATGAAAATAAGTTCCTGGAAGCATTATTTCAAGGAATAGGTCAAAGCCAATGGGTATCTAACAATGTACTTCTCCTCACTTTTCCATTGTTAACTGGTAGAGAGGCTCAGTAATTGGCCACTTCAAGACAAAGATGTCACCTGGGTTCACAGAACCTACTCAGAAATAGCATTACATTGATCAATCTTCATTCCAAGCTCATTCTAGTAAAAGCATCACAGGAATATAAATGACCCTTACAAACAGGCTAAGAAGAAAATCAGAATATTTCCCAGCTGATGAAAATTATTTTAAAATCCACCAAAAAATGCTGCAAATCTATACTCTTCCTTTAGAGTAAATTAGAGGGCAGCTGATTCTATAAGAACATGAGCACAGTAGTGATACATGATGGTGTCAACTTCTCAATTAGAATGAACTAGAGGGCTTATAGGTGATAATCCATTTTAACAAGCACCCATCAAAGCAGAACTCACCATCTCATAAAAAGATTCCCAAGCTCCAACTCATGTCCAATTATTTTAAGTCATCATCCATTCAAGAAAATTTCAGGACAATGAAAGAGCCTATGATACCCACTGTGTGTGTGTGTTTTTTTTTTAAATTACACTTTAAGTTCTGGGATACATGTGCAGAACGTGCAGGTTTGTTACATAGGTATGTATGTGTCATGGTGGTTTGCTGCACCCATCAACCTATCATCTACATTAGGTATTTCTCCTAATACTATCCCTTCCCTAACCCCCCCACCCCCCTGAAGGCCCCAGTGTGTGATGTTCCCCTCCCTGTGTCCTTATATTCTCATTGTTCAGCTCCCACTTATGAGTGAGAACATGTGGTGTTTGGTTTTCTGTTCCTGTGTTAGTTTGCTGAGAATGATGGTTCCCAGCTTCAACTATGTCCCTGCAAAGGACATGAACTCAACTTTTTTTATGACTACATAGTATTCCATGGTGTATATGTGCCACATTTTATTTATCCAGTCTATCATTGATGGGCATTTGGGTTGGTTCCAAGTCTTTGCTATTGTGAATAGTGCTGCAATAAACGTATGTGTGCATATGTCTTTAAAACAGAATGATTTATATTCCTTTGGGTATATACCCAGTAATGGGGTTGCTGGGTAAATGGTATTTCTGGTTCTAGATCCTGAGGAATCACCACACTGTCTTCCACAATGGTTGAACTAATTTATACTAATTTATACTCTCACCAACAGTGTAAAAGCATTCCTATTTCTCCATATCCTCTCCAGCATCTGTTGTTTTCTGACTTTTTAATGATCACCATTCTAACTGGTGTGAGGTGGTATCTCATTGTGGTTTTGATTTGCAGTTCTCTAATGACCAGTGATGGTGAGCTTTTGTGTGTGTGTTTGTTGGCCATGTAAATGTCTTCTTTTGAAAAGTATCTGTTCATATCCTTCACCCACTTTTTGATGGGGCTCTTTTTTTTTTTTTTTTTTTGTAAACTAGTTTCAGTTCTTTATAGATTCTGATATTAGCCCTTTGTTCAGATGGATAGATTGCAAAATTTTTTCCATTCTTTAGGTTGCCGTCACCACTGAGGCTAGTGTCTTTTGCGGTGTACAGAAGCTCTTTAGTTTATTAGGTCCCATTTGTCAATTTTGGTTTGTGCCATTGCTTGTCGTGGTTTAGTCATGAAGTCTTTTGGCCTAGCCTAGTCAAAGAATGGTATTGCTTAGCGTTTTTCTAGGTTTTATGTGTTTACTATGGTTAAGCTTCATCCATTGGACTAATTATGTAAAGGGAGTAAGGAAGTCCATTCATTTATGCATATGGCTAGGCTATGTTTTCCGTACCCATATTAAATTAGGATCCTCCCCGCTCTGTTTGTCATTTTGTCAAAGATCAGATGGGCTGTTTAGATGTTTGGTGTATCCATCCTCAGCCCAATCTCAAGCTAACAACTAGCAAAGTCAGGATCAAAATCAATGGGCAAAAATCAAAGAGTGCCTATACACTAATAATAACAGGAGACAATCATGGAGCTGAACTCCATTCACAATTACTTCAAAGAGAATAAAATACCTAGAAATACAACTTACAAAGGATGTGAAGGATCTCTTCAAGGAGAGCTACAAACCACAGCTCAAGGAAAAAAAGATGACAAACAAATGGAAAAACATTCCATGATCATGGATAGGAATAATCAATATTGTGAAAATGGCCATACTGCCCAAAGTAATTTAGAGATTCAATGCTATCCCCATCAAACTACCACTGAATTTCTTCACAGAATTAGAAAAAACTATTTTAAATTTCATATGGAACCAAAAAATAGCCCATGTAGCCAAGACAACCCTACGCAAAAAGAACAAAGCTGGAGGCATCACATTACCTGACTTCAAACTATACTACAAGGCTACAGTAACCAAAACAGCATGATACTGGTACCAAAACAGATATATAGACCAATGGAACAGAACAGAGGCCTCATTAGGTGTTTTATTGAAGACTACAAAATGAAAAGAGGAGTTGATTTGAACAAGGAAGATTTTAAAACATATTTCAGAAACATAGGTATTACGTGAAGTGAAATATACCTCATGAAGTTGCTTCTTAGAAAGGGATGACCTTCTCTTTCCCCTGAACTCTTTCTAGGTCACCTTCTCTCCTTGCTTTGAGAAAAGAATTGGATGGGGAAACGGAGTAATAACTGCCAAGTTGTTCTCAATAAGTTGTAGCCTCACAGTTCCTTACAGCTTGGATACTATGGCAATATTCTTTACCTCTCTGTAGCTCAGTTTGTTCATCCTTAAAATGGGTAGCATAAGTAGTATGTAACTTAATTCTTGAATTCTAACTACCTAGAAAACAGCCTCTTAAACTGATGATCTGATAGTCAAGGGGTATGGGTTTTAGTGTGGATTCCATGAGTTAATGCATGCAAAGTCATTCAATGAGCACTTGCTATCATTGTTATTACAACTGTTGCTCAAGCTGGAGAAGAGGTGATGATGACAGAAAAAGAAAACATTATTTAGGTAGTGAGATATTGGGGATGATGGAGAGTTTCCTCCAAAATATCAGCTTCACTGAATGGTAACAGTAGACACTCCAGGCTAAGGCCTGGCAGTATAGCATTCCCTAGTCTTCTAAAGCCAACAATTGATTCAGTGATAGACACTTAACCTAAGTTACTCTCATGAAGTGCCAATTTAAAAGGGCAGAGGCTTCATCTGCTTTGCTCTCTGCTCTGTTTCCTGCCACTTGTTTGAAGAATGTTAAATAAATTTGGGACTTAAGAAAAAAAATTCCCTTTCCACTGGGCTTGCTCAACTGATAGAATAAAAGCCTTGAGCTACTGACAGCCATTCATTTTACTCTCATGAAAGGAGCTCCTCTTTGAGAATGAAGCAAACCAGAGGACAAAAGAACCAAGAGAAAAAAGATAGGTTCCTGAAGACATTTGAGCACCTGGTTACAGCTCTGCCTGAAGGAAACATACTCTTGATCCTACTAGGTAAATAGAGCAATAAAACCAATCTCTTCCTCTCTGTGTTGTCATTCTTTATTGTTATTATTGTTCTTTTTAAATCCATTTGAGTAGGGTTTCTGTAACTTGTAACTCACGGAGTCTTGACTTTACTGTCCCTGTACTTGAGTTTACTCAAACAACTATAGGTTAGATTAAATTGAGAAGCAGAGAACACAGTCCCAAGGGAGATGTAGATAGGATAGGATGTAGAAGAGACAAGTGAGATTCCCCAGAGCCCTGCTTTAGATGGAGTCAGGAGACTCCACCTTTTCCTGTCCTAACAGAAACCTCAAGCAGGAGAGCAGGGGAGGTAATCTCACTCCATATTGTTTCTACTACAGTTCTTGTGGCCAGGACGCTTTCTAGATAATCCGATCCTACTCGGACTATAGAGGATTGGAGAAAGAAGAACTCAGAGTTCCCAAGTTTACCTGGTCTGGAAGTCTTCACACCTTAAAGTTTTCATTTCATTCCCTGAAAAGTTGATATATTGGAAACACACATTTGTTTCATAGTTACACCCTTGTGAAAAGCTTTTAATTTAATTAATTTATTTTTTAACTAAGGTTCTCCTTTTGAACGACCCTCAGCCACTTCCACTTTAGTGGGAGGAAAACCTCTCAGTCCAAATTACCGAAGGTAAGGACAGCATCTTGTTTGTATTTTAGTTCCTGTTTGGCAGAGTACCAGGAAGTATGCAAGAGCTTCCTTTAATCAATTCCTGCTGTGGACAAGCCAGACATATTTCATCTGCTGATTGGACCCTCAGGGCTGAATTTGCAAAGAATGCATTCTAAGCCATTAAGCCAATAAATGAACCTATATTCAAGAAAGACTGTTTAAGTAGTTAGTTCAGTTACTTATAGGAGATTTAAAGGTATAAAATCACTGGTTTAGGAATGGACGGGCTGCAGATCAGAGCTTATCTCCCACTTGGCTGAGCTGTCATGGAGGAAGCTGGCAGCCACTCAGAACAGACAGTCACCTGACCAGTCACTGTCACCATTTGCAACGAGAGGCACACACACAAAAAGATGACCATATGGCACCTGCCTCAACAACAACTGTATCTAAGTAGACAGTGAAGTTGTATGTCCTTTAGCTGTCATGAAGTTGAATTTCAACAGAAAGTGAGTGGTAGTTAAACAATTTCTGCCAGACAGATTAAAATTGAAAGGCTTAATTTCATCCCTATCTTGTATAAACAGTATAAATGTCTTCTCTTTATCATGGTCAGATCTTTCCAGCTCTACATTAATTATGATCCAATTAACAAATTGAACATGATAGCCCATCTTCTCTCTTGCAGTTTGTAAAAAAATTTCAGGATTTCTTCACTTGACTTTCTCTTGGCTCACATTCTACATATGTCTCCTAAAGATCTTGGGTAAATTTAAGCTTTTATTCATAGATTTGCTCCTATACAAAAGTCATGTTTAATGTGCATGTTTCTCACACAGGGGCAATTAATATTAATATATACTTCTCTTTAGTGTTTTTCAAAATGTGATCCATAGAAAACTACTCTTACGGGTCCCCTTAAAAAAAAAAAAAGGAGGGTGCTCCATGGTTAAATAAGTTTGGGAAACATCAGATGTGACATTCTTCCTTCTGAGATTCAAAATGCATGACATTGCATGCAAAAGGCTCTGAGAAGTTATGTAGAAAACAAAACATTTTCTTCTAGGGTTTTTATAGTTTGGGGTTTTACATTTAAAGTTTTAATCCATCTTGAGTTAATTTTTGTATGAGGTGTAAGGAAAGGTCTAGTTTCAATTTTCTGCATATGGCTAACCAGTTCTCCCAGGATCATTTATTAAACAGGAAATCCTTTCCTCATTGCTTGTTTTTGTCAGGTTTGTTTAATATCAGATGATTGCAGATGTGCGGTCTTATTTCTGAGTTCTCTATGCAACAAAGTTGCACATCCTACACATGTACCCCAGAACTTAAAATAAAAATTAAAAAAATAAATTTACATTTCTCTAATTACTAAAAAATAAAAGAAAGAAAGAAATTGTGGTAGATATACCATGGAATATTACTCAGCCATAAAAAAGAAATGAAATAATAACATTTGTAGGAACCTGGATGGACTTGGAGACTATCATTCCAAGTGAAGTAACTCAGGAATGGAAAACAAAACATCGTATGTTGTCACTTATAAGTGGAAGCTAAGCTATGCAGATGCAAAGGCATAATAATAATATAATGGACTTCGGGAACTCAGCGGAAAGGGCGGAAGTGGGGTAAGGGATAAAATACTACAAACTGGGTACAGTGTATACTGTTTGGGTGATGGGTGCACCAAAATCTCATAAGTCACCACTAAATAACTTATTCATGTAACAAAACACCATCTGTTCCCCCAAAAACCTATGGAAATAAAACATTTTTTAAATGAAAATGAAACAAAACAAAAAAACCTGTTTAACTGTCTTTCATCCAGTATTTAAAGAATCAATTTGTCTAATGGAGAAATCCCATCTCTACTAAAAATACGAAATTAGCCAGACATGGTGGCACATGCCTGTAATCCCAGCTACTTAGGAGGCTGAGGCAGGAGAATCGCTTGAACCCTGGAGGTAGACATTGCAGTGAGCCAAGATCACGCCATTGCTCTCCAGCCTGGGCAACAAGAGTGAAACTCTGTCAAACAAATAAAAAAAAAAAAAGAAAAAGAAAAGAAAAGAAAGGAAACTTTTCTTCACAGATCTCTGTTAACAGTCTACAAAGCCAGCAGCTTGGGGAACTAAGTGTGGGTCTGGCTTCAGAGACAAACGCTAGACCTTCCTTTATGTCCAGAGCTGAGGTAAGACAATTTTCAATATGTATTAATGGTGTGTATGTGTTTATGCTTAAGATAAGATTTCATGTCTTTAATTAATTTCCTTGGCTTTATTCAGAAGTGTTTCAGGATGGGAAAATGACTGGTCATCATGGTTTTCTAGTCTACAGTCCAGGATTTTGCTAAGATATTTTTAAATGCACATCTTGATTAGACAATATTTTAATACTGGTGGCAAAGCAAATACTAATATAGTTCATGAAAGTTCATATCATTGATTTTATATGTCACCTAGACAGGATCTGGGGTGGGCTTCCTGAAAGCCTAAGTCTAACTCTAACTTAGGTGCTCCCTACCTGCCAGCCAAACTAGCACCTCCTCCACCCCCATTCGCTATCCTCCTTAGTCTGTGATCCTGGCTTTGACTGAGAGGCAAGGAGGCAACAGGCCAAAGGAGGGAAGGCAGGAAAAGGAAGGCACTGAAGGACAAGTGGAAACAACTTGGGAGGGGTAGAATTAAAGCTCCTATGCTGCTCTCCACGCACTTCCCAGTCTCAAGTACCTCACCCAGGAGAGTCATTAAATCACTTACTTAAATTAATTAATTAAAGGTGCAAGCAATACCTCCGAGGGAAGAATACTACATTTGGATTCTTAAAATATTTCTGATGCTAAAAACTTAAAATGTTTTATATGTGTTTTATACATAGATATACATAGGTAAAATTACTTATATTCTAAAAAGATGCCCGTGCCATTGAATGAGGATGTTAGCACCCTCACTTGACCAATGAGATCACAAAGTTTGTACAATGAGTCTCAACTGCCCCGGGTTACAGAAAGAATCACCAGGAACAGTGAGCCTCCCAATTATTTCTTCTTACCCAACATATTGAATTCCATTGTCACATGAGAATTAAAGATGTACTCTTGGCTTGTGGCCACATTCTTATTTGCTAGTATATGAAATATTGTTAGATGTATATCTTCTTTTAAAATGTCCTCCTTTTCTCTTGCTCCTCATCGCCCATCTCAAATTGTCAAGTCATTGTGTATTTCTGAAATAATTAATGTCTATAGAGCAACTGAAATATCTAAGGGCATTTTACATAATAGCAAAAAAAAAAAAAAAAAAAAAAAAACCATATAAAGCAGAAGAAATTCAATCTACTTGTTGTTTTGTCTACAAATGTCAAACAACCAAACACCTGGTTTGATTGATTTTCTAAATTGTGCTGATTGAGTGGACTGGTGGTTTTCATGTAATAAACATGCAACTTAACCCTTCCTTTTCCTAAATGTAGCTTTGTGTTCAGCATCAAACCCCATTGTCACTGATTATTAAGATGTCCACATTATGAAATATTTTAGTTGGAAATAAGTCACTCCATTGTATTAAGTGGCATCTATGTGTTCATTAGGCAGCTTTTTGTTTGTTTTTTAGTAGAGCCTTTACACAACATTGTGAAGAAGAGCAAAGTCAAACAGACATGGCCTGTACCTTAAGAATTCTAGAAAAGAGGATGATCCTTGTGTGCAACTATCATAAACAGCAGAAGTAAGGACCAAAAAAGAGGACTTCATGGAGATGTGGCATTTGACTTGAGCTTAGAAATATAGAAAGGGGCCAGGCACAGTGGCTCATGCCTGTAATCCCAGCACTTTGGGAAGCCAAGGCGGGTGGATCACTTGAGGTTAGGAGTTTAAGACCAGCATGGCCAACATCATGAAACCCTGTCTCTACTAAAAATACACAAACTAGCCAAGAGTGGTGGTGGGTCCCTGTAATCTCAGCTACTTGGGAGGCTAAGGTGGGAGAATTGCTTGAACCTGAAAGGCAGAGGTGGCAGTGAGCTGAGATTGCATGGCTGCACTCCAGCCTGGGCAACAGAGCAAAATTCCATCTCAAAAAAAAAAAAAAAAAAAAAAAGAAAGAAAAGAAAGAAAAGAAATATAGAATGAATTTGAATAAATCCAAATGAAAGGAAAGAGTATAAGCAAAATTACAGAGTTGGCAACATCATTGTCTGTTTGGGTACGGCCAAGGTGTGATAGCTGAGGGTGGACACGTTGTTTGGAGAGTGAGATTTTACCAGCTCACAGTGGACTTAGATGTTTGGCTACAAAGACTGAACCTTACTAGGTGTGCACAGAGAGTTTGTTATCTCACAGCCCTCTCAGAGGGATGGAGCCGAGTGGCCAAGAGCAGGGGCTCAAATCCAAGCCCCCTTGCTTCCTGGGAAGATTATTTAATCCCCCCAAGCTTAAGTTGCCTCATCTGAAAAATGAAGAAAAAAATAGCTCCTTCCTCCTGGGTCTGATGCAAGTTAGGTGAGTTTATTCATTTTTGCACAAGTGTTTACTGAGCACCTATTATTTTTCAGGTACTCTTCCAAGTATTGACAATACAGCTGTGATGAAAAAAGGCAAACTTCTTAGGGGGGTTACGTTCTAATGGAGGAGACAGATGGGACACTAGATAAATTAAGCTTCATGATCATGATGAGTGCTATGAAGAAAAAATGAATCAGAAAAGGAAGATTGAAAGCAACAGGCTGATATTGGTCAGAGAAGACCTCACTGAGAAAGTGACTCGTGAGTAAAGACTTTTGGGCATGTAATGATAAATACCTGTTGTCAAAACATTCCAGGCAAAGGAAGAAACACATACAAAGGTCCTGGGGCAGGAGTGTGGCTGGAGCAGAGTAAGAAATAAGTCCATGTAAGTTGCAGTGGGGTTGGGGCTAGGGCTGGTGAGAGATGAAGGTCATGTAGGTCCCTTGACGTTCAGAATAAGGACTTCGCCTGTTACTTTCAGTGATACAGGCAGCTGTTGAAGCTCTTCAGGAAAAGGGTGACATGATTTATACTTTAACGGGATCCTTCAGGCTGTTCAATAATGCATATAACGTGCTTAGCACGGGCTGGGGACATGGTATGGCCTCAATAAATGTTAGCTATTATCCTTGTTTTTTTTTTTTTTTAGTTTTGGCATGACAGGGTCTGGGGGATACCAGGATGTCTAATACTATCTAGGATCCGCAGGATACTGCAGTCTGTTCAAACCCTGTTCCCAGTCCTATTTTAGCAGTAAGACTTGCATGACTGCGACAAATGGGCCACTCATTTCCATGAAAGGATCAGACAGATCTGGCTGTTGGCTATACTTTTCTTGTGATAAGATGCCCTGCATTTGCGAGGTGAGGTGATTGCACGTGTACATATCAAGCTATTGTCAAGCTGCCCTGCACAGACGTGGTTAAAGTGTGAAGGCAGGAATTGGCCAGGAAAACAGTTTTCTGGAAGTGCCAGAAGCTCTTGGATGCTGCACTGGGTTATTCCCAAGCCAGCTGACAACATGCTGTCATTGCAGACAGCCCCACAACACTGGAAGCCCAGAGTTACCTGGGGGTTGGGAGGTGGAAGCTTCTAGTGTGTGTTAAGGATCTATTTGTTCCTCCCTTGTTCTCAGGAGCTAATGATCATATAGTGAGTGTAAAATAATAGTAACTATAATGTAGGTAAGGGGACACTCCATCCACCGAGAATCACTTTCAAACACAGCCAGTTAAGCATAAGTTGATAAAACTTTTGTGAAAGGTAATTTGGGTAATAGTTATCAAAATTCTTCATAAAACCCATACCCATTTACCTAGCAATTCCACATATGGACAAAAATATAGTTGTGAAATGATAGATGCATGTAGAAAAGTAACTTAAAATATCTACTCTGGTACTCAACTACTTAAAACATAGGGGCTGGATTTTGTGTTTTTCTTTCTTTCTTTCTTTCTTTTTTTTTTTTTGAGAGAGTTTCTCCCTTGTCGCCCAGGCTGGAGTGCAGTGGTGCGATCTCAGCTCATTGCAACCTCCACCTCCCAGATTCAAGAAATTCTCCTGCTTCAGCCTCTGGAGTAGCTGGGATTACAGGTACCCACCACCAGGCCTGGCTAATTTTGTATTTTTAGTAGAGATGGGGTTTCACCATGTTGGCCAAGTTAGTTTTGAACTCCTGGCCTCAAGCAATCCACCTGTCTTGGCCTCCCAAATTGCTAGGATTACAGGCATGAGCCACCGCGCCCAGCTGATTTTGTGTTTTTCGAGGTCACTTCAATGCTTACCCATCACAATTGTAGAATTCAGTGTAGTATAGTCACGTAGCCAATAAGTGGCATGGGTAGGAAGCAGGCGTTCTTTGTGGTGGGGTCACTAGAGAAGATATGAGTGTCAGGAAGACTCTGAGCTGAGCCTTGCAAACTGGATGCACGATCTTTCAAACACCGGCTATTCTTTCACTGGCTAACAAGGCCCTGCTTGTGTTTTTTCAGGCAACCCACATCTGTCTCCTCTCTTCCCACAATTAAAGTTATTGGGTCACATTTGGAAAAATTATGTTTCAGGGAATGAAGACCTTTTCCCTATGCTAATTTTTTTCAAAATGTGTTCCACACAAGCTGAATAGTGTCAAAGCCAAAATAATATATGGAGATAAATCTCTATATTAAACATCTTATTTGGGAATCATGGAATTGCAATTCGAGGCATAAACAGGGTTGGTCTAGGCTAAGTCCAAAGAGCAAAGAGAAGGTTGGCACTTTTATTAGAAAGAGAAATGTTACATATTGTTTTGAAACAAAACTCATTGGCACAGTAAAGAAAGCTTTTGGGAGCTAACAAGCTCTGGTGGTGAGGGATAGTGGTAGATAAAACTAGTCTTTGAGCCACAGCAGGTCGATGCAGCAGTTACCAGGTAAATCTGGTTTTAGGGTTATAGAAGTTGGGCTTGTGGAAAAATGTTTGGAGCTGGTGGTATGTGCTCCAACTGCTTTTTCCCCAGCCCTTCAAGTATCATTTAGTTAGGTATGACAAAAATGACCCAAATTGTATAATTAACTTTAAAACCACAGTAGCCATTAACAGATATGAATAGGTGCTATAGGAAAGTGTCTCACAATTAATTACTTGAGATGATGTGGTTGAAGTTATTCAAGTATCCTGACTGAAGAGCTTCTCAAAACGCTTATTATGTACCAAGAAACTCCAAGAGTGAGGCATTGTGGTCAAAAGAACACTCCAGATTTATTTGGCTATGGAGGTTGTTTGTTTGTTTTGCATCTCTTAACATTCTGCAAGCCAAATGTCTTGAAGAATACAACTTTGGAAACTTCTAGATTGGCCAGAATATTGGGCCTTGCCAAGGTAGGAAAAAACAAACAAAGAAACAAACAAAAAACTTCTCCAGAGCAGATTTTGTTACCATAACTTCAGGAATGTGACTTCTAGTTGGTGCCCTCCTCATCAGCTCCAGTCAGAAAACACCCATCAGTCAAAGAACCCAAACTTACAAAAAAAAACACATGGTGGTATAAGGAACCAACAAATACAAAGAGCCATCACATTCACTATTTTAAGCCCCTTCAATAAACAATGCATATGCAGTTGCCAGAAAATTTACATCTTTAGATGACAAGACTTCAGTCCTAGCTATCTGTCAAGAGAAGCTGGGGAATTCTCAAGAGGGTTTTTAAAAAAAATACCCAGGCAGATGTGCATCTGGAAGGCAATCTCACATTCCATCTCAGCCTGAACATTGTCTTTAGGCAAAAGAGCACATATCTAAGAGGATGGCAAGATTCACCTTGTGTTGTCAACAGTAAATATGTCATTCACACTCAGAGAAGGCTTGACAGACTGTGATTCACATTTGCATCAATTCAGGATAACTGCCTGTCTTTGGATTGGTGGCAATCTCAGGACCCAAAGAGGAGTCTCTCCAGATCACGTAGTCACTTCCTCTTCACTGACATCTTGAAGATAGTATGTTGGGCAACCTCAACATGGGGACGTTGGGCCTGGTTATCTATTCCCATGTCACAGCACCACACTGTGGGATATGGTACCCCAACATGACAAGACAAAATAAAAATAACATAGGCCAGCCCAGTCAGCCCCTTTTTCAACTTTAAGTAAGCAAAGCTGAGCAGACCAGCTCTGCCTGCTGGTACACTGTCAGATCTCTTCAGATGAGTACCCATAGGCCTTACTGCCTAGCCAAGGCCTGCTGAGAGGATTTGAATTTACAGCTAGAGTGACAGCAGTCTTTTAAGTAAAATGCAAGCTTACATCAGAAAGTGTAAGCCTAGGAACACTGTCAAGACTTCCAGAGAGTTAGAAAGACACATTCTGGAAGCCAAATGTTGGGATTTGAATCTTCACTACATCACCCATGACCATTGTCCACTTAAGTGTGTTTAATTTACCTCTTTGTGCCTCAGTTGCCTCATCAGAAAGTAAAAATAATAAGGTCCCTAACCCTCATTCTAATTTCTGTGAATACTAAATTAGATTACTATATAAATAGATAAATAGATTTGGGGAAGTACCAGGTACATAATACACGCTCAATATATTATTAGGTTTTATTATTATTCACTTGCTTTCTTTTATTAACATTAGGCTTAGGTCAATAGGGAGTATGTATATATGTCTCTTACTTGAAAGTATGTAAAGTCAAAACACTGAGTACTTTCTCCAAAGCTGAGAAATTCCATTTTTTGAGCAAGAGTCAAATGGAGGATGCTTGCATTTTTCCTTTCAAATATTTTCTCTACCTCTGTTTCTTCCTCTTACCCCAGGTATACTCTTGGAAAACTGAAAATGGTTCTCTGTGAACAAAACGACTATACTCAGATATCCCTTTTTGTGTCCCAAATGTGTTTCATAAACCATACGAATGGATAAGAAAGGATTATAAGTATGGAGGGCTTTATGCTCTTGCTGCTTCTGGCCTGCCTGGATTCTTTGATTTCTGTCAGCCTTTTTCAGGGAGTCATTGAAAGGCTGTCATGGGCATCTCATGTAAAGTATGTGCTTTGGTTTGGTAAGGGTTTACTTGGGAAACTATTTCTAGGAAACTAGTTTATTCCATCCCCAAAAATAACCCCACCCTGTTAAGATAAAGAAGTACAGCAAACAGAAGTTACCCAAAGACTTGGTCGCCAGGGCATGGTTTAGCTGTGAAGCCACTGATATGTGTCTTGTCCTTGGGGGACAAATGACCACTAAAGAGATCGCCTTTGTGCCAAGCAGGACCTCACAGAAGGTTGGAAAATAAGCTGTGTCATAGGCATCAAGCCTAGAATCACAAAGCAAACCAGAAGGAAATGAGGAGGTAAAAGGAATCAAAAGCAGCAAAGCAAAGCTGAACCAAGAAGTCAACGCACAGGGCATGCAGGGGCTGGAGAGGGACAAAGGTTGGGAAAGGCCAAGGACAGGAGGGACGAGAAAGCACACATGTAAAAGGAAAGTGAATGCCTGAAGATAGGCAATTAGGAGAGCAAAATCTGCATACTGGATAAACTCAGAAGGAGATAAGAAGTATCTGTCTTATACATGTGGAGAAAAAACAAAAGAAAAGAAACTCAAGATCAAGAAGTCACAGGAACAAGGCTAAGACCCTGACTTGGTGAGGAGGGATTGGCAGCCTGCTGCTAACTGGTCATAATGGTTAATTTAACTATTTAGCAATCTGGAAAATATGTAACTTATAGGAGGAAATGCATTTTCAGTCTCTTGTGGAAACTTCCAGTTCAAGGAATTGAGATAGGACAAATGAGCATGGGCACTTCCTACATGGAGCCTGAAAGGCTATCACCCACATGAGGCCAACGGAACTTTCTCTGCACTGCTGCCTCCCTAGCCGGAAGAAGCAGAGGCAGGACAGGAACTCAGAAGCAGTTGGATATACCTTCATGTCTACTATTACTTGGGTTTCACAGGAAGGTCAGCTGTTTTATCTCCATTTTAGGAAACTGAGGCTGGTAGAGGTTAACTAAAGAGTCTCAGGATACAGAAGATTCAGAGAAAATCAAACCAGAATTCAGAGCTCAATCCTTTTGTAAGAAGCCAATATTCAAACGAGTGCAAAATTTAACAGCCAATTTCACACACACTTTGGGATTGGGAAAGGAAAAGAATACCAAGTCTGAATAAGGCTCTAATAATGCTTTTGGCATCTCCCCTGTTCCACTGGAGAGCCATTATGTAATGGGAAACTTTGTGCAAGCATAATTTGATACTAATAACAATAGTATGATTTACTGAGAACTTTCTTTAGGCCCGGCATTGTTCTAAGCACTTGATATAAATTAATTCACTTGACACTCACAATAATGCTGTGAAGTAGGTGCTATTATTGTCTCTATTTTATAGATGAAGATATTGAGGCACAGAGAGGTTATATAACATGCCTGAGGTCACACAGCAGTCAAAGTCAGGGCCAGGCCTGATACTCAGACAGTCTGACTGCAGAGTCTGTGATCTTAACCATTATGTTCTCCTGTGAGTTATATAAATAACATTGCATCTTTGGGCAAGATCTGAAAACTATACTAAATCTATTCCTTTCACATTCATAACCCAAGCCTCTAGATTAGAAATTTTTGCATTCAGAGATTCATGTGCCATGTAACCAAGGCTCATCCAAGCCTCTAAAAAGACACTGAGCTGCAAAGATGGAGCCCTCATTCTACTTGTTTCTGTATTCTTATGGTCTAACCAAATACCTGGCATAAAACACATGTCCATTATGCATTTGGTAAATGGATGAAACAGGCACTGGCCAGCTTGCACCATCAACAACACTCATTTATAAAGGAAGAACCCTAATTCTGCACACAGCATAGTGAATCATAACAATTGTATTAGTTGTCTTAACGTCTGTCTCTCCCACTAGGCCCACAGACTCTATGAGCACAAGAACTGTGTTTTATTTTTCCTTATATCCCAAATGAAAGTCAATGTGCCTGGGGCATAGCTGTCCTCAGTAATTTTTTGGTGAGTAGGTAAATTCAGTTTATAGAACCTCATACCTATGTGCTGAGAAAGCTGAATTCAATGCCACCAGTTACCAGATGAGTGCTGCTTGGATTGCCAGGAGTCTACTGTGGTCTCAGTCTGACTGTAGGAAGGGATTTACTGGGTCAAGTCAACCAATGCCCATTGAAATGACAAAAGGCATCATTTTCCGAGCACTGAGCAATGCATGTGGCATAGGAGGAAGGGGTGACAAAAGCTGCTGACCTGGGAACGATGGCCTGGGAGGAGAGGGAGGCTTAGATATCAATGAAATTACCAAGTGCTACTCATAGGCACATCTCTGTCCTGGGCAAAGCTATGCAACTTAGAATGTTCCCTGGATGTGCTGAGAAATGGCAAAAATTAAAGTTGGAAAGAAATGGCACATCCATCAGTAGAAGGCCATTAAACAAGGCAGATGTGGTAGGTCATCAGGAGCCTTGGTTAAGAGGGGGAGTAATGAAGGGAAGCAGCAGAATTTTAGGAACAGTATACAGGTTCTTATTGAATGAGAAGAGATTAAAGTAGGGACCTTGGTGTATAAAGGTCTGGAATAGAACAGAATCTTTTTTACTGGTGTACTATCTGGCAGCATGGCTAGATAAAAGGAAAACAGTTTTGAACAAATGAGGGCCTTCTCAGTGCCACAAATCACACCTTCCTACTAGTAATGCCAACTCTAATCTACAACATGAGATCTTAAAAACAGCTTTGCCTATTTCTCATAAACACAGCAGGGCTCCCTGAACCACCAATGATTCTCATTGTTTCTTGTTCAGTTTCCTGGGAGAATTCTAGTTTAGCCTCTTCCCACAAGTCCCACAGCTATGAAATTAGATATAGATTATCCTAAATGTATTCCTAAAAGTATTGGTGTTCTGAGAATAGTGGTGCAATGGTCAAATAAGATTGGGAATCAGAGTCTCCCTGAAAAGAGCTCTGGATAGGGAATCAGGAAATCGGAGCTATAGTCCTGACATAGTTTGCCTGTGTCCCCACCCAAATCTCATCTCAAATTATAATCCCCATAATCCCTACATGCTGCGGGTGGGATCTGGTGGGAGGTGATTGGATCATGGGGGCAGTTTCCCCCATGCTGTTCTCGATATTGAGTGAGTTCTCATGACATCTGATGGTTTTATGAGGGGCTCATCCCCCTTTGCTCATTCACTCTCTCTCACCTGCCACTATGTAAGACGTGCCTTTGCTTCTCTCTCACCTTTTGCCGTGATTGTAAGTATCCTGAGGCCTCCCCAGCCATGTGGAACTGTGAGCCAATTAAACTTCTTTTATAAATTACCTAGTCTTAGGTATGTCTTCACAACAGTGTGAAATGGACTAATACAAGACCCTGCCTTGTAACTTCTTTGCCTTATGACATTGAAAAGTCACTTTATCTCATAATTCTAAGTGTTTTGAAATCTGAAATGCATAAACATCAATCTCTAATCAAGTAAAATAGTGTATTTGAATCCTTTGGAAATATATAATGGAGTAAAACCATATAAAGAATGTAGTGAGGCCAGGCACAGTGGTTCATGCCTATAATCCCAGCACTTTGGGAGGTTGAGGCAGGCAGATCACTTGAGGTCAGGAGTTCAAGACCAGCTTGGCCAATATGGGAAAACCCCATCTCTACTAAAAATACAAAAATTAGCCAGGCGTGGTGGCTGGCACCTGTAATCCCAGCTACTTGGGAAGTTGAGGCAGGAGAATTGCTTGAAACTAGGCGGCAGAGGTTGCAGTGAGCCAAGATGGCGCCACTGCACTCCAGCCTGGGTGACAGAGTGAGACTCCATCTCAAAAAAATAAAAAAACAATGTGATGAGAATTTGTTATTAAACTTCAAATGCTTATCCATTGCTATGAATCAAATTTGTCCCACCCCCAAATTCATATGTTAAAGTCCTAACTCACTGTGACTGTATTTGCAGATAGAGCTTTTAGGAAGTTAATTAGAAGGTTAAATAAAGTCGTAAGGGAGAAGTCCTAACCTGATAGGGTGGTAGCCTTAGAAGAAGAAGAGAGAGAGATTTCTTGCTATGTTTACACGTGCACATGTGTGCACAGGCACACACACATACACACCAGGGAAACACTGGGTGAGCACACAGAGAGAAGGTGAGTGTCTGGAAGCCAGGAAGAGAGTGTTCACCAGAACCTGACCGTTCTGGCACCCTGATCTTGGACTTTCAGCCTCTGGCACTGTGAGAAAATAAATGTCTGTTGTTTAAGCCACCCAGTCTATGGCATTTTGTTATGGTAGCCTGAACAGGCTAAGACATTCATATATGTTAATATTATTATTCATGCTTCTATTTATATTTTTACACTTCATATGAGGCATTCAGAAAGAAAAACTGGCATAAACATGAGACAGAACCCATTCCTGTCAGAAAAATCCTCTGTGGGAGCAGAACTGGATTTCTGAGACTTGAGAAGATAAAACACCTAGAAGTTTTTTTTTAAAAAAAACAAGGCCCTCAGTGACACAGGTGACCTTGTACAGAACTCAGAGCAGGATTTCTAAGATGCAGAATGAGGCTTGAAAGAAGGCAAGTGACATCAGGGAGAAACAAATATGTCAGGCTATGGAGTTTAGTGAATAATTGTTTTATGTAAGTGCCAGTTCAAAAAAATATATTTTATATTTTTATATATGATACGCATTATATTTTTTCACTCAAAGTGCAAATAATTCTACTAAACTCACATCAAAAAGTTATATTCCTACACCTGAGATTTTTCTTTTACTGAGTAGGGAATTAAAAGTGAGAATATTGCTCACCCCATTTAACTCAGGCTAGGAGCTCTGGAATCATGAAGAGGTAGCTTAAAATGATAGCTTGCATTTTCCTTTTCTTCATTCTCCCTTAAAATTTTAGGTTTGCTTCATCTCCGGCAATCTATAATAGCATGAGGCATCTTCTGTTTTCATGGCCTTTATCGCTGGTAAAGATTCTGGGGAAGCCTTTTAACTTCTCTGTGGGTAGCTGACTCCATAGCTTAAGAGGAGGCATGAGGTATTGCTTTGGAGGTCATTACCCACCTCCTCCCACCCTCTTTCTTAATCCATGATATTAACTCATTGGTTCATTCACTGATTCATTTTTTCAGCAAATATTTGTACTAATGCCACGGAATTTCGTAGAGCCTACAGAATAGAGAAGAAGGCAGACAATAAACAGTGAATTATATAATTCATTTTGTTTAAATACATTTATGATAATAGAAAAGAATTATCAAGTACTCTGAGGGTGTAAAATAGGGTATCCTAGGAAAGTATTTTCTGACAACTTGGTATTATAGCTGGATTCTGAGAAGGTGGTAAGAAGGGAAGGACAAGGAAGAAGGACATGCCTGGGAAAGGGCCCGTATGTGGGAAGGGACAAGGAGAATGTGGGGGAGCCAGAAAAGATCAACGTGACCAGAGTATAGAAAACAATGGGGGCCGGGCGCGGTGGCTCATGCCTGTAATCCCAGCACTTTTGGAGGCTGAGGCAGGCGGATCACGAGGTCAGGAGATGGAGACCATCCTGGCTAACACGGTGAAACGCCGTCTCTACTAAAAATACAAAAACTAGCCGGGCACAGTGGCCAGCGCCTGTAGTCCCAGCTACTCGGAGGCTGAGGCAAGAGAATGGCGTAAACCCGGGAGGCGGAGCTTGCAGTGAGCCAAGATCGCGCCACTGCATTCCAGCCTGGGCGACAGAGCGAGACTCCGTGTGGGAGAAGAAAGAAGAAAGAAGAAAGAAGAAGGAGGGGGAGGGAGGGAGGAGGACGGGGAGGGAGGAAGGAAGGAGGAGGAGGAGGGAGGGAGGAGGGAGGTGGAGGAGGGAAAGGAAGGAAGGAAGGAAGGAAGGAGGAAGGGAAGGAAGGAAGGAAGGAAGGAACGAAGGAAGGAACGAAGGAGGGAAGGAAGGGGAGGCTTTGCTCTGCAAAGAAACATAATCCTGGTTAGAGGAAAATGGAAAGTGCTATCTGGTATTTGATGATGTCATGCACTCACCTGGACAATTAGTGGATTTTTTTTTTTTTTTTTTTTTTTTTTTTTGTCCTTTTCTGAACACAGTTAAATATTTAAAGGCAGCACACTGGACAGCTATCGACTCTGATCAGAAAAGAGTGATTAGTTAACGGCGGTGAAGTGTTTTGTGGATGGAAAGTAAAATGGAAATTATTATTAAAATGACCATGCACAGGCAGTGGCAGTTGATGAAACCTCAGGGCAAGCTTTCCCTCTGTGGTGTTCTCCCCACATCAGGGCAGCTGGTCCTGCTGCCATAGAGAAGCACAGACCATTCCAGGGGGAAGAGAAAATCTACAGCGTGAGCGAGGCTTCATTTGCTTCACTTTAATCTCAGATAAATGTTGTCCCGTGGAGAACAGTCAGAGTGGGCAGTCATTTCAGTTTAATACACAGTCATTAGACATTGAGTAACTGATCTGCCTTCCTAATGTAGTCATCTCCTAGGGAGCAGGGGGTACCAGCAAATTCTGTAGCCACCACTAACTGTGTGAACTTAGGCAAGTGGCCTTAACTAATTTTAATTAATTGACCTTAATTAATTAAGCCAAGCCTTAGATTGCTCAAAAACAAATTTGTCTATTTATTTATTCGTGTGGCTGTTTGCACAAGTGTTCATTAAACAATCTGAAAACTACTTGCTGAACGCCAGACTAGACCTGGAGACATAATGGTAAGCAAACCCGGATTCCTCAAGAGAGAAAGATATGAAAATAGTAGGTTATGGATACTGAATTGGTAATAGCAGTTGCTAGAAGAACACATAAATAATATGAATACATCTTTTTGTAACCTTTTATTCTAAAATAGTTATAGACTCAAAGGAAATTTCAAAAATAATACAGAGAGAATTGGTGTACCCTTTCCTTAGCATCCTCCAATGGGAATATCTTATATAACTATGGTGAACTATCAAAGCCAGGACACTGATGTTAGTACCATCTACAGAACTTGCTCAGACTGTACCAGTTTTTACATACTTGCCTGGATATGTGTGTGTGCTTCTGTATTGTTTTGTCACATGTATAAGTTTGTGTAACCTCAACCACGATCAAGATAAAAAATCATTCCATCACCACAAAGGAACTTTTTTATACAATCTCTTTAGAATAATACATCTTTTAAAAAATATATGTGTATACATGTGAAACAGATGTTAATAACACTCAGGAGAAAAATGAAAGTTTTTGCCCTCTAGGAGTTCACAATTATTTGAGTAATTGGGTACTTTTTAACTTTGAATTATTATATTAGAATGTCAATAATAAAGTTGACGTTCCTGAGCCTCAGCTGAGGCCATTACAAGAAAGAAGAGAGCTAGTGTTTTGAAGACCTACCGTGTCCTAGGCACCTTGTTAGGAACTTTACCCTGTTAACTCATGTTCATCAGACTGATCTCCTGTTCCACCTCTGTGGCCCTGCCCATTGCTGAACCCATGAACTGGCTCGGCCAGTTCTTAGTGTGGGATATTTTCTTCTCTAGGCAATCAGGTTCTTAGAGAAGGTCATGAAAAAGTCAGAGAGTAGGGATGGCGCACTGGATTCATTAGCCAGAGGAGCAAGTTCCCAGTCTCACTCCTAAGTACCACTAGATCATAAATTCTTTGCTGGCAGGGACCATTCCATAGACATATTTATATCCTCAATGACCAATAAACACGGTGTCTTCCAATTGGGAGATACCCAGTTTAGGTTTGCTGCTCTCTCTTACCCTGGCTTATCTCTCTTACCCTCAGCTAGAGCAGTGGAGTCAGTCCTTCACATCAAGCCAAAGATAGAGGATCATATGAGATGGGGTGATATAGGAATGAACTTTGCTATGAATCTGCTTTTTTCTAGACACAGCAAAGAGTCTGTTACATTACCTCATTGAATTTTATATGAAGCCTTAATGCATATATTATTATTCCTATTTTATTGATAGTGACTCAGAGAGGTTAAGTAAATTGCCAAAACCTATGTAGCTACTGAGCAGTTTAGCTTCATTTGAGCTCAGATTTCTGGCAGCACAGCCCTGCTCCTCTACAGGGAGGCAAGTCCAGAAAAAGGACACTTCCTGCCCAGCACCAGCTTATTGTCCAGTTCCTAAAACTCTACCCCTGTCACTCGATTCCTTTTGGTTCACACTATGAAAAAGCACAGTGAGACTCAATGCACTTCGTCTTTATCCATCATTTATACCCCAGTGGGAAATAACTTATAAGCTTCGTTCCTAAAAACAGCTGGAGAGCAGGTATGAAAAGTGGAAAATAACTGAAGGATAGATCAAAGAGGAGCAACCAGGATACCAAAGACAAATTATGACTGTGTCAGAGGGTGGCCACTCTATAAAATCAGTTCAGGAAGGACTGACACAGAAATACTGATTCCTCTCACATAGGTCTAGTCTAGCTTTGAAGGTTCATCATGAACCACTCTGTGATAAATTGTCCTTTAACCCGGAACTATTATGCACAAGTGGGTATGGTAAATTGATTGCAAAAATGGCTCTACTTCTTCATTCCTTCTTGAATTTGTGCCCCTTATATGTTTTTTTTTTTTTTTTTTTTTTTTTTTTTTTTTTTTTTTTTTTTTTTGATGGCGTCTCACTCTGTCACCAAGGCCGGAGTACAGTGGCATGATCTCAGCTCACTGCAACCTCTGCCTCCCAGGTTCAAAAGATTCTCCTGCCTCAGCCTCCCAAGTAGCTGGGACTACAGGCACGAGCCACCATGCCTGGCTAATTTTTGTATTTTTAGTTGAGACAGGGTTTTGCCGTATTGGCCAGGCTGGTCTCCAACTCCTGACCCTCAAGTGATTTGACTGCCTCGGCCTCCCAAAGTGCTGGGATTACAGGTATGAGACACTGCACCTGGCCTGTATGTGCTTTTGAAGCTCTTCCTACAACCTTGAACCTAGGTTGCCCTTGTGGTTTGCTTCAGCTGATAGAATGCAGAGAAAGTGAAGCCCTATCAGTTTCAAGCCTAGGCCTCAACAGGCCTTGGATGCTCTTAGAGCCCGACCTCACTATGTGGACAATCCTAGATTAGTTTGCTGGAGGATGAGAGGCTGCATGAAACAAGCCAAAGGATCTCGGCCAAGGCTATCATAGACATCCCGGCCCCAGCTGATCTGACAGCTGACCACAAACACATGAATGAACCTAGATGAGGTCAGCTAGGCCTGACCCATATTAGCAACAGCACCTCACCAATCCATAGATGCATGAGCAAAACTAAGTGTTTTTTAATATATGCCATTGAGGTTTGTGGTTGTTTTTATACAGCATTATTGTGGCATTGGATAACGGATATAGCAAGAATCTTAATCCCTTCCCTATCTTGGGAATTTCATTTTCTCTGCCTAGCTACAATGGATCTAGAGCTTTTTCTGAGTTATGCTGGATTTCTGCCTTATGAGAGCAAGCAGCTCCCCTCTAGTAGAAAGACAGTGATGTGTTTTGCTCCTGTGTACAATACAGCCCACAAATCTCTTGTAGGCTGCTCTCTGGCAGGACTGGAGGCAGGCTGCTAGCATCATCCTTCAGCATGAAAGAAGTTAAATCGAACGCTAGCTCCTGGGCCCAACCACTTCCCATCCAATCCCCAGCTGAGAGCTGACTAGGGAACTTCAGGCACTATGTTTCCAGTTTCACAGACCAGAGCCACAATATTTCCACATGGAGATATTTGTTACAAGTATTTATAGGTGGGGGAGATAATCGCTCAGTGCAGTCTGAATTGTGATATTCTCTACCGTCAGTAGATGTCATGTAACTCCATAGTTTCTCTGACCCTGATGGATTTTTTGTAAAAATATGCTTCAAACAGAATATTGATCTTCCTAAATTCCTTTTCAAAGGCTGAAATGTTCTCCAAAAGACAAGGAAAGAATGCATTATTATGATCTATTAACAAGCATTTCACCAATTAATTCTTATTTACACTTTATGGCTAAATCTAGCAAATCAACTAGCCCTGTGTACCCTAGTTACTGATTCACAGCACAAAGACATCAATAACTTCGATGACTACTTGCTTTCATTACCCATTCTCACAATAATACAATAAAAAGCTTTCATTTCTAGGCAAGCCACAAATACAACTCAACAACTCAATACTTCCATTGCTGCATATCAGTTGGCTCAAGCTCGTCCTTAACCAATCAATATAAAGACTGAGCTGTCTTCCTTCAGTGGAAAACAGAAGCCAAGGACCCAGAATCAGCAAATCAGTCTGGACTTGGATAAACCTAAGAAGGGTTATTTGTATCCTGTCTCTTAAAGAAACTAGCATTTCCCCTACTCAAGGTCTGCCTACTTCAGGGCTCAAATTGCTTCACATAAGCTGTTCTTAACAAAAAATGCAGGTTAATGCAATAATATTCTGGGGCTTGCAGGCCCCTATGAAAAGTAGATAAATTATGGAAACCTCGATACAGCTGACATTTTACATCAAACTATACACATTGTATATACGCAAAAGCTTCTAGAACTGAGTACCCCTCCAATCACTGTCTGCATTCTTATTTTTTAGAAACAGTAGTTGGAATAAGCCAACTTTAATAATTAAACTGAAAAAAATTATTTCAATAGAGTTATATCTACTGAAGTGGTTACGTTCTGATTAGGTTAGATTCAGATTGAGAAAATAGCTATTTCACATCTCCCATTTTCTACTGCATTCAGAGAATGGATTCACTGAGTTGATGTAGGACAAAAGAGCTCACCCCATTTAAATGGTTAAATTTTTGTCTTTCTGAGTGCACATTATTTAATCGGCAATTGCTAAAACATACACAGTGCAACACCATTGGTGCTGCAATTATTGCCCTCACTAGGCTGTAAGCCCTTTAAGGTCAGGAACCATGTCTTCCTGTTTTATTGCTGTCTACACAGTGCCTAGAAGGGCAGCGTCTGGTACGTAAGAGGCATGCAAAACATATTTGCTGAATAAATGCATAAACTAATGCATCAACAAACTAATTGATACACCAAAGACCACGGTCATAACACTCACTCTTCTCAGGCAGCATTTAAAACTCTCTAAAATTATGAAAGCTTTTTCTTGACCATTCAGCCTATAGAGACCTATTTTGTTATAATAGAACTAATGGCATCTTGCCCGGATCCCTTTATAAGGCTGGTGCACTCATCCTCCAGCTTTAGTAAGTGTTAACTTCTAAGGGCACATGGCTGTACCATTCTTTTGAAAACTGCCCTAGCTCCCAGAAGCTACCTCACCTGTGGAAGCTACCTCACCTCTGGAAGGTTACATAACTCCTCCTTGTAGGTAGCCAATAGCCAATGACATAATGATCCAAACATACAAAAGTCTGGACCCCTTGGCTCAAAGTGGAGCAATTCTATGTTGTCAGTGACCAGAGCTCCCTGTGTGAACAGGAGTAGACTAGATTTCAGCTAGTGCTGTCTTTGCTTAATTTCTTACCCTGTCATTATCCTGCATCCTCACTTCTTTAAAGGTTTCTCCTGAGAGCACTCTCTTAATACATTAATTGCACAGGAGTCCCCATCATCAGCTCTGTATGGTAATGAAAGCCCCATTCCCAGAGGCAGATGGATTATTGAGAGTCCCTGGCATGTGTAGCTGCACCTGAATTTTTCACCTACAATGAAATGGGTAAAATACAAGTAGAAGGGCCTACACTGGCTTCTGTACATATCCCTGGACTTTGAGAAGTATTGAGGAGTGGTAATTATAAGGACTATATAATTGGGTAGCTACTTTACGAAGAGAGAAAATGCAGACTTAGGTAGATTGATCACCATTGTGACACAAGATGTGAATTTCAGAAAGCCTCCTTGATGCTGTTTAAAAAGACCTTCACCTCCTGTGGCTGGAGAGAGAGTTATGCTGAAAATCAAGCCCAGAGTATAATTGTAAGAGTTGGAAAACTTCAGGAGGGGATGGGATTCTCAATTTTGGCAAGACTCTTCATGCAAAATCAGGGCATCAGTAGGAGAAAATTTAAGCCTGAGAGAGGATCTTGAGGGTATCGTCAGGGATAATAAGCTGGAAAGGAATAATTTATGGATATGGCAACACCTTCCCTGACACAGGACTTTACGTCTTGGTAAGGGCCCAAGAACTATACCTGATACACTGCTGAGGTGGTTCTCAAAGACAGGAAAAAGTAACGGTCATGTTAAATGCAGTAGAGTTGCTAGAATTTTAGGCATAGAGTATGGAGAAAAGAATCAAAAGGCTCAGAGAAGTAAGCATGCAAAACTGGGTATGACCAGAATCCATCATTATCTGCCTTTCCTCCTTTAGAGGGCCCAAGGAACAACTTGTTTTCTCAAGGTTCTGGTGTTGGTGACAGCAGCATTGTTGAAAAGCTCATTCATGTCTATACTCTGCAAATCAGGACTGACAATGGGCAATGCTGTTATAAAACTGGCCTTTCTGCCAGCAATGTGGGTGATGATGGTCCAGAGTGGCAGAAGGCAGGTGGCATCACTCAACCAACAGAAAGAAGATGGGCACAACTATCTTACTAGCATCCAGGTTGAAATTGCTGCCACATGGTCTTAAACCATGGCGATTTATAGATATGGCTAATAGATGATGGTATTTTAAAGAGCAAAAAAAATGGGCAACCAACAAGGGTATTCCTTAATGTAAATAATCGAAAGGAATCAAGGATGGATAAAAAGAATGCTGTGGTCAGCTGCCCCAGAGGAAATTCATGATCCTTTGCCTATTTTCTAGAGCTGAGCTGATTCTCAAATCTAGAATGCATCAGTTGAAGGAGAAGAAGGATTCTATAACACCACAGCAAATATATGCAGCCCTTCCCCAAAATGACCTATAGCTGTTTCCTTGAGGAACAATATACTGAGGAAATGGACATATCCAGATCTTTTGAGGGTTGTTGTATACTGGGTTTAATACTGAATCTGGAGAACCAAAGTGCCACCATGGCCTACATGGAAGATTAAAGTTTCATGGGGAACCAATAATGAGTAAACTTCTAGTTCAGGGTAATCTCAGTGTGTCCGACAGGAAGCCTGGAACTGAGTATTTGCTCAGTTCACGAATGTATCATCAGAATGGGCATGTTTCAAAGTAGGCAGAACCCTCTTGGCCAAGACAGTAACTAAAAAGCAATATCAAATTCCAGGGCAAAGGCACAGAGTGCCATGGTCCTATGTGCTCAACAGGTAGCATATACGCAGGTCCAGGAACCAAGGGGTGAAGTAGAAATGATCATGCTCTCCATCACTTTCAGACACCTAGATGGGAATTTGTGCTTCTCACCTCTGTAACTTTAGCTTGTATGGTTACAGAGTTCCTTGTTCCCAGAGATAATGTTTCCGTCAGGGATTCACTAAGACTCCACTAAACTTAAGACTATTGCTTCTGCCAGATCACTTTGGGCTCCTTGTATGAGTAGACCAACCAGCAATAGAAAGGGGTTAACATGTGGACAAAGGTAACTGACTTGGATTATCATGAGGATATGGAGCTTTCTGCTAGTGAGAAATATGTTTAGAACTCAGGAATTCACTAGGTACTCCTTTGTACTCCTATCCTCAGTTTTAGTTGTACACAGGTAGGGACCGGCTGCTACTTGGTAAAGGACCTGGGAGCCAGGGGCTTAAACTCCTCAAGAATGAAAGTCTGGGTCACCCTACCAGGCAAACCATCTTGCTCAACAGAGGTGGTAGGCTAGAGGAAAGGGGATCCAGAAGGGGTGGTGAAGGAGGGAGATAATGGGTACCAATTATAGCCTTGGGATATAAGCTTCACTAATGCCCAGCATTAAGTTTCCCTAGACACTGTAATCAATTAGAATCCTAGAGAAGCTTTGCATGAATGGGCTAAACATACTATGAAAAGCAAGCAGATATGAGCAATGCAAGCAGGAGACTGGAGCAGATGATTGGGGCCCCATCCACATCCCCTTTACAGGGGCACTGCACCCATCTCCCAGACATAGTGAGTTTTGGCAACTAATAATTCCTAGCTTTATCCTTCTCTGGAGAATTGCCATTGGTCCATGGGAATCGCCTTGCACAGAAATGTCTGGGAATTATACACTCCATCTCGGACAACAATCTACAGCAAATGACAGACTGATGCGTCACGGTGAGACAACCCTGTGGTACCATTCATGCCTCAGAGATCTACAGGAGATCGGGATGTAGCTAGACTTCCCTCAAAACCATATCTTTCCTTTACTTCTTCCCCTGCCTTCTTACCTTGCTTCTTCCAGTTCCCCACAGATTTCTTGGAGAGAAGAGCTTCAATAACTCACTTGCACAAGAATCCCTATCTCAGGCTCAGCTTTCAAGGAACCTGACCACTCATCAAGAACATCCATTGCTAAGACTTCCTTGACATTAGCCCTTCCCTCCTGTGCAAGATGAGTTAAATCTGTTCTGAGCAGGCTCCTTTATCAGCCTGTTTCCCCCTGTCTTAGCACTGACCCTTCTGCACTGAATGGAAGACTTGTGTAAGGGTGAAACTATCCCTGAATCTCAGACTCAGTGCAACTCTAATTTTTCATATAAACAAGGATATGAAATAGTATTACTGATTAGCCTGTGACCAAATATTGTAAAATGTGTACATTTTAACCAAACTAGTGGTTTGGCCTCTTTCTCTCTCTCACACACACATACCTACACACACACACATGCGCGCGCACACACACACGCGCAAACACGCACACACACACACACACACAAAACCATGAGTTACCTGCTGATAGTGTTAAAGTGTGAATTGCCTCTTTTCACTCTCTTAGGTTAAGGTAGTTTCTGTTTGTAAATACAACCTGGAGGTCATCCTGCAGTGAGTTCCTGTGTTCAAGGCAACGAAGCATGTCCTCAGAGCCATCAGATATGTTGGAAAATCCTAAATTTCCGACCTTGTCTGGTAGAACCATGGCTATATTAGTTAGAGGAGGTTAACTACTGCAAATATTATCCCCAAATCTCCACGGATGAGCATGATAACAGTTTGTTTCTCATTCACATCACAGGCCAAGGAAGGATCTACTGTGCATGGTCTTCCATGGGCCAGTCTTCGATTCTACGGGCCAGTCCAGGAAGAGGCCACCCTCCCTTCTGCCCACACTGTGGCATATGTCTCTACCTAAATGAGAAGGTTTTGGGAAATATCATTCAATACAGTTTCTGGGAAGAAAGGGAGAAACAAGATATTGATGGGCACCAGCTCTCTGTCTCTCTGCCATTGTGAAATTTCCACTTAAGTGTTACGCTGTTTAGCACTTCCTAGGACATTCAAATAGATCCTTCTGGGAAGAGCCTCTAATGAAATTGAATCACTTTCTCTAAGATACACAACAGTATGCTCTTTAGCAGTGGCAATGCCACTGGTAAATGCTGGTTCACCACCTCTTCCTGGGACAAATGGATCTCAGCAGCAGGAGTTTCTAACAAATACCACTTAAGAAACAATACTACAGGTTAACTTTTTAGACTCTTGAGTTTTGCAGTGCATTAGATTTTTTTGCCACTGATTATAGTAAAGTATTGCTAAACACACTTGACAACTGCCAACACTTGAAAGTGCCTCTGCTATTCCCAACACCTGTTTCAACGTGGCTTGATACAAAACTAGTTTCTGCTGCTTGGGGATAATTTAATTTAACTGCACTGTCATTTGTTTTTCTCCCACTTTCCCTTTATATGAACTTATCACAATCATGCCTGCCACCATGGGAAGTCAAGGCCAGAGCCCTCCATTTTGGCTCCTGAAATATCTTAAACAATGAATGTCCAGCCTCATCTTTCACTGGTGCCCCCCATCTATTTCTCTTTGGTTTTATACCTTCTTACCATTTCATTGTGCATCTACACTGGGATAGACAGCTCACTTGTAGGTTATCTACCCGTCTCTGACTCTTCAGCCCTTGCATGTTGGAAGAATGGAAACTTTGCAAAACTCTTAAGAATGTACTTAGTTTATTTGTTGAATCCTTAACATATGTCACAATACAATGATGAGCAAGAGGCTCATGGTCCTACCCACACAGAGTTTACAGCCTATGAAGAAAGAACTCCTTCCTCCCTCCCCCACAAAAAAGTAAGCACTTGAATAAAAACATTGCAAGTAGTGATAAAGACTATGAGAGAAACAAATGATGGAATATCATATGAGATGTTCCAACTCAGAGGTTGGAAAAAGCGTGGCATGTCTGAGAAGCTAAGAGAGAGGAGTTGGAACATAATGTACCAGAGTAGGGGAGGAGTGGTTGATGTGCTTGGAGAGATAAATAGGGGTTGGTTGTACCCCACCCATCACCACCTGGGATGGTGGACAACGGCTGATATCAGGCATTTACATGTTCTCACATACACACACACATTTAAGCATACAATTTATCATCACCACCATGATACTTCTGGCTTCCTTCCACCAAGATCACTATAATAAATCCAGTACTTTGGGCAACACTCATTTCTGTGGAAATTCACTAGCCATTCCTCAATGTTTAATACTCCAGAGCAAGCTGTTCAGAGTTCAGATATGCTCTGGGTTCACAAAATAAGCTGAGGCTATCACAGTGTTGATTTGGCACCTTGTAGGATAAAGAGTTGTACAGAGCTTTACCCATGGAGTACTCACATTGTGAGACTGGCTTGTAGGGACAGCCCAAATACTCTATTAGCAGCCCATTGGTGTGGCACATAACTACCAGAGGTCCATCTAGCCTACCAGTGTCAGGATAGCTTTTCCAGTTCTCAACTTAAACTCAGTGCTGGCCATAGCAAAGGGTGTTTTTCGTCTCAGTGGAACCCAGAGGAGAAGGTTCTTGCCTGTAAGACTGTGAGACCTTAGATGTTTCTCACTTGGTAAAGTAGAAAACTGCCAGGCTTCCTGGGGTGGATACCAGTACCCATGAGGACAATCCCAGCAAACAAAGCATAGAGATGTACTTGTGTTGGGTATCCCCACCCTGGTCCTAGTCTCCCTAATGTGGAAAGGCACAATTAGGCATATCCTGAAATAGATATCCATAATATCTAGTCCTTATATCAAGGCCTTTTACTACTATTTGCAAGAAATCTTTGGTATTTGCTTATGAGTTTGCTGGTGTCCCTCTTTGTATAGTCTTTGACATTGTTATTTCCCCGGAGACTGGCTTCTTTTAAAAGACTGAAAAATATCAATTGATTGCCTCAGTTACTAACCTCAGAATTTTAACTCAATGCTAAAATTATCACAGTCTTCCCCTAATATGATCACTGTATGTGTTCTATCATTTCTCTTCACTGTGACATAAAGAAAGGTATTTTTAACATGCTCTTGTGATATACAACCTCTAAGATGGGGCCCAGCAATCCCTGCCTCCTGATGTTTATGCCTTTGTGTGATCCTCTCCCCTTGAATGTTGGCTAAGCTTTTTGCCTCACTTGTAATAAGAAGAATATAACAGAAATAATGAAATGTCATCTCCAAGTTTAGATTCTAAAAGACTGTGGCTGCCATTTGGGTGCTTGCCTTCTGTCTCTTACTTGTTTTAAGAAAAGCCAGATGTCAAGTTGTGAGCTGATTTTTGAGGAGGCTCAAGTGGCAACTGAGGGAGAGCTCCAGTCAGCAACCAGTGAGGATCTGAGGTTCTCAGTTTAACAACCCGTGAGGAGCTCTGTCCTTCCAAGAATAAGCTTGCAAGCAGATTATCTTCCAATTGAGTCTTTGGATGAGACCACAGCACCAGCCCACAGCTTCACTAAAACCTCATGAGTGACCTTGAGCCAGAGGCACCCATTACTGCATTTTTGATAATGAAGATTGACAATGAGATAATAATTGTTGAGTTTTTATTTTAAAATAATTATAGATTCACAGGGAATTTTAGCAATAGTACAGATGGGTCAAACGTACACTTCACCCAGTTTCTCCCAATGGTTATACCTTACATAACTGTAGTAAAAAATCAAAACTATGAATAAAACCGGTTACCATATTTGTGTAGAGTTCCATGCCATTTTACCCAGTATATAGATTCGTGTAAAACACAGCAATAAAGACTCAAAATTTTTCCATCACCACAAAGATCTTACTACCACTTTGTAGCCATATCCCTCCAGTACACTATCCCTCATTCTTGGTAACCACTAATCTGTTCTCCAGCTCCATAATTTTATTATTTCAAGAATGTTATATGAATGGAATCATACAGTATATGACCTTTTGAGGTTGACTTTTTCATTCAGCACAGCGCCCTTCATATCCATCTGTTTTTTGTTTTAAGTCATTAAGTTTTTGTAGTGATTTGTTACATGGCAATAGATAATTAATACCCTACTCTTCTGGGAAAAATTACTTTCTGATTAGAGTGTGAGCTGAAAATAGATTTACCATTGGGTACAGAAACATGAACACTGACTGAACACCTCTTGTAAGTGTTCATCACACCATAGAAAAGAAATTTGCAATGACCTTAAACTCATGTTCCTAGGGTTCATCTATTCACACAATGGATGAGTTCGACAGGAATAAAATTGCATACATATAAACCAACATTTTTCAAAATATACTTCACCAAACAAAGTGCCATGAGAGGTATCTCTTTGGGCAACACTCACGTACAGTTAAGCACAGAAAACAAGGTATAACACATTGGTGATCATGGATGGTCACTAGGTATGTATAAGAATTACTTTAGTTTCGGCCGGGCGCGGTGGCTCAAGCCTGTAATCCCAGCACTTTGGGAGGCCGAGACGGGCAGATCACAAGGTCAGGAGATCGAGACCATCCTGGCTAATATGGTGAAACCCCGTCTCTACTAAAGAATACAAAAAACTAGCCGGGCGATGAGGCAGGCGCCTGTAGTCCCAGCTACTTGGGAGGCAGAGGCAGGAGAATGGCGTGAACCTGGGAGGCGGAGCTTGCAGTGAGCTGATATCCGGCCACCGCACTCCAGCTTGGGCGACAGAGCCAGACTCCGTCTCAAAAAAAAAAAAAAAAAAAAAAAAAAAAAGAATTACTTTAGTTTTTTGGGGAAAAATGTATATTCTTATATCCTTGAGATTCACACCAAGAGACTCTGATTCCATAGTCTAAAGTGGGACGAGTTGAGTTTTTTCCCCCAGTTTTAATAAGCTTTCGAGGTGATTCTGAGATAGGTGTCTTAGGATCATATTTGAGCAAAATACCATTTTACAGCTTTCTTCCCTTTTATTTTGCCAGTCTCGGAACACTTCCTCATTTCCTTTGGTCTTTGTTAGCTTAAATTACTATCTTAATATTGTTCATTTAATAGTAGGCAGCAAACAGGAATGAGAATCACAGGTAGGAAACATGATACTAGATCTGCCATCTTCTACCTGTGCTACCTTAAGATAGTTCCTTAAGCTGCCTCAGCCTCAGTTACACAGTCATCTCACACAGCTGGTGTGAGGCTTTCAAAATAGTGTTTAAATCATGCTGGTACATGGTAGGCGCGCTGTAAATCCTAGCTAGCTTTATAGTACTATTCCCCTCCTTCCTTTCATTTAATTATTTGGAAGTCTGGCTGCTCCATTTCATGATTCTCCAGCAAACTTGTCTTTTTCTTTTTAGCTGCTGGTAGCCTCGTGCTTTGCCATTGTGTCTGGGATCTTGATAATCACAATGCATTTTGTCATTGCTTTTGCCACTGTTGTTCATGCAGCAGCTCCATGGCAGGACATTCCTCTGTACAAATCATTATTTATGGGCCAACTGCCAATAAAAATAACCACAGGAAATATCTAAACCCTGATTTTGTTTTCTAATACATTTTTCCCCTTTGTAAAGGACACCATTATTAAGACATTTTTAAACAATTTCTGGAACCAGTTACCTCTTTACAAGAGTCTCTAGCTGGTAATGAAAGAACGAACATTAAATGCTTTCACAAAAGTGGCTGAGGGAAAAATAGGAATAGTTGTGTTAAGAAGAACAGTTATTTAATTATGAGCATTTTATGGTGCTGTTAAGGTATCAGAACCCCACAGCTTGCTTTACTAACGCTGCATTTCTAAACCTAGCTGGTGCTAGTTTCCTTCCATTTTCAACATTTCGTTTCCTGGGCAATTTAAAAACAGCAGGCCAGTTTGGGGATAAACATTAAAATACAAATACTTCAGCTCTAGTGATTTTGCAAAGCAGCCACACAAAGCACTTGCAGTTTTAAGCGTATTTTTAAAAACACACATTGCTTGGGGACCACTGTGCCATAATATGTTACCCTGAATAGGTTGTTGATTCGTGGCAATGCATTTAATGTCAGTGATTTTATTATTTAACATAAAATTTGGGCAACAAAACTGGCCCAGATTCAGAGGGAGGGAGGGAAAGCTGACAAGTTTCTCTTGTTGATGTGCTATTTAGCAGAGAATCTGGGTTTGCAAACCACATTGACCTGCTGCTTCAGGAGTCTTCCAGGGGGCCTTCTTTTAGGACCAGCAGTGGTGAGTGCTGGTTTTTTAAAAATCATTATCATTGTGGTTATTACTTTTTCAAATACAGTTGTAGCCAAGTATACTAATAAGCAACTTTCCTTTAATGCTTGCAGTTTACGAAAGGTTTCCTCCTCATAGACTGGCTCTATTCTCACAACAGCTCAGTAGGGGCGAATGTTACCACTTCCACTATATAGGTGTGGAAGCTGAGGCCTAAATGAGTTAAGCGATGCATGCAAAGCTCCTAATTGGCAGAAATAGAAGTTGAACTCAGGTGTTTGACCCAGTTCTAGAACTCAGCTTATCTTATTTAGTCAACATCTCTCCAAAATGTCAGAATAATTACACATTTCAGGTAAACAATAGGACCGTTTGGTAGGAACAAATCAGGCAGGTTAGCTATTTGGGAGCGTTCCCTTGGTTTTAAATGTTCAAATGTGCATTTCCCCCACTGAAGTCCTGTATACCCTTCAAAACCCAGTTACTTCTACACATTCCTTTTCCCAGGTCTACCAGGTATCATCCTCTACTTACATCTTTCTAAAATATTTGTAAAGTACTTCTGTGCTTGGCCCTGTGCTAAGCATTGAGGATTTAGCAGTAAGAAGTACAGACACTGTCTTGAGTATCAGGAAATTACAAGTGGGACAGGTATTAAACTCAAAACTGCAAACATGATTTTTAAATTACAGTGTTGATAAAGGTTACAAAAGATTGGAACATGGAGTTTTGAGGATGCACAGTCAGGATGCCTAAGCTAGGTGGAAAGAGAGGAGAGAGGATAGAGAGGGTGGGGAGGGGACATAAAAGAACCAAGGGCAGGTTCCTCTGAGAAAACTATTCGGCTTTTCTTCTTCAGATTGCAGCTAGTGGTTTACATGTTCTTTCCCCCATTATTCTATATAGGTCTTGATGACATGAATAATATTTTATCTATATTTCATTCATCTCTGAGCTTAGGGTAGCCCTACTGAGTCAGCAAGGCAACAACCCTCTTCCTAAGCCCCAAGATAAAAGCTAGATGATGCATAGTTTCAAGCTGATTGTTACCTGGTGTTTTAGGAGATTAAATCACACACAAGGGTTGCTTACTAGTATTTCCTCTATCACTGCCTCTATTACTATTGCTGCTAATAATCTTATATTTATATGTTCCTGTATATGTGTTGAAAGTATACATGTCCATCCATCATGTTCTTGCGTTAACAGGCCTCTATATATGTCATAATATTAAGCATTATGAACTAATAGTAATGAGATTCATACTATCAATATTTAGAGCACTTACTTTGTGCTATGCCCTTTTCTAGGCCTTTCATAAATATTTCCCAATTTAATCTTCACAGTATTCCAATAAGAGAGGAATTGTTGTTTTATAGATGAGGAAACTGATACAGCAAAGGGCTCCATAACTTGTTCATGGACCAAGTAAAAAGCAGCGGCACGATTTGAACTAAGTAGTCTGCATCTGGAGCCTGTGATCTTAGGCACTATCCTTAAATACTTTTTATTTTTGAGACAGGGTCTCACCATGTTGCCTAGACTGGTCTCAAACTCCTGGCCTCAAGCAATCCTGTTGCTTCAGCCTTCCAAGGAGCTGTGATTACAAGCGCACCCCACCATGCTCAGTTACTTTAAAGTACATTTTTTCCCCATGATTTGCCTAGTCTAGGACCCACCTAGTCCAATGGTCTTCCTCATTCAGTACTGACTTGCTGCAGAATTTTACTGTTTTATCTCAAAAATTGTCATTGGGTGGATGTACAACATGAATCAGTGCATCCAAATGCCATAATTCACAGGGATATTCATCCGTGAGGAGAAGATGGCATTGCCCTGAATTTGAGGACGAGGCAATACAATGCCTATATTCATCATATCCCATCAGTTAACATTTGAACTGAATTGACCCATTAAGAGGGTGACTGACCTGTTGACTATTTGATTTAATAGGTTTCATAGACAACCAGAAGGCTTCAGATGTAGCAACTGATCAGCCTGTCCCAGAGGATTCAAAACTGTTATTATATAGTTCAAATCTTCAGCAATTCTTCATAAGCACAAACTGAAATAGTCATTTTCTTTTCAGTTCCATTGATTTTTTCCCCTTTCTATCGGAGAAGCCCTATGCAGGCAGAACAGAATCCTTGGATCCAGCTTAACTGCTCCCTAGAGTGGTGCCTGTTTCCTAATGAAGCAAGTTCATGGAGAGGAGAGGACCACACAGACTTTCAATGTCTCTCCTTTACTCTTTTTTTTCTCCCTAACTAGTTGTGTTAGATTTTTGTGTTAGTCTGTTCTCATGCTGCTAATAGAGACATACCTGAGGCTGGGTAATTTATAAAGAAGAAGAGGTTTAATGGACTCACAATTTCACATGGCTGGGAAGTCTCACAATCAGGGTGGGAAGGTGAAGGAGTAGCAAAGACACATCTTACATGACGGCTGGCAAGAATGCTTGTGCAGGGAACCTCCCATTTATAAAACCATCAGATCTCGTGAGACTTTTTCACTGCCACGAGAACAGCATGGGGGAAACTGCCCCTGTGATTCAATGATCTCCACCTGGGTTTTCCCTTGACATGTGCGGAGTATTACAATTCAAGTTGAGATTTGGGTGTGGTGGGGGGGTACAGTCAAACCATATCAATTTTCTGGGACAAGAAACATCAAGACAAATAAATCTATGGTCCGTTCATCTCCTTTGAGAGCCATCAGTGCTCTCTCCTTTTAATATTATTTCAACATTTACAGAACCCTTTCATTTTCACATTATACTCGTGCACGACAAATTTATTTGTCTTAGAATTTTGCTCTTTATGAAAATGTCCCTTGTTCAGGCTTTTTTTTTATGTAGACTTTTCCTAGTTTCCTTTATTTCCTGCTACTCAGCCTGTCATATTTGGAGCATCCTACTTCTCAAGCTATGAAGGTTGGAAAGTGCTTTGGCCTGGTGGTCAAGTTTGGAGTTCTAGCTTGGGTTCTCCTCTTAAGCCAGTCATGTGATTACATTCTTTCTATAGTCCTACTCTTTTTCCTCTGTAAAATTATGTGTGGGGGTTAATGATTGGATCATTGTAAAGAACTGTGCCAGCTGTAATTTTTTTGTTCCTATTTTCTGATTTTGTTAAGAGTTAAGTGCTAGAGTTACTTATGATCAGAGTAGGTGGAGGGAGACCTGGAGATAAGTCAGTCAGGTATTTCCTTGTGTAACTTGACCAAATTGCATTAATGAGGAGAGAGGAAGAAATTGCCATTCCTAGCTCACAATGAGAGTGTCTGAGAAAACAAATCACCCTTCCCTCCCGGATTCCTTAAATGATAGCACACTGGTGGAGAAGATAAACTGGAACTCAACTTTTGCCATGACCACACTTGACCCAATTGCCATGTCTTATCCAAGTGACTGTGTCTTATCCAAGTGACTCTTGACCAAACACAGGCAGAAGAAGAATTTTGTATATCTCTGGATTTTGGTGGGTTTTTTTTCCTTTATATTAATCACTTGTCAGTGGATTTGTCCCTGAGCTCAGAGCTAGCACTGTACATAGTATAAGAAACTACAAGGACTAGTTTATTTTATTTAGTATTTCTAAAACTTTAGATATCATTCTGCACAGCTATAACCCCTGTAGATTTGCAAGCCACCCTTCATGCACTTTCCAGAGTGTCCTGGTCTGTTAGCTCTGACAAAGCTTCTTATTTCCTTCCATTTCTGACTCGCCAAAAGATCCATCCTGGAGCTCAGAAAGAGGCAGCATATTAAAAATGGACATTAATGTCTAGACTTTCTGCTGCAAACATAGATGTCTATTACAGCAATTGGATCCACGTGTTTAAACTCTTCCTGGTAATATAAACCAGGGTTTGGAGTTGACGGCTGCAGCCCTTCAACAGCTAGTCTATACCCCCAATTAATGTTCTTAACATGTCTTGAATTTTAAGTTGTTTGAGTTTTAATTAAATATTGAAGAATTTTTGTGGCACAACATGACAGCCTATTGCCAAATCATTTACCCAATCATGTTACATTATTTTTAAAGTACTTGCCCTACCTAGTACGCAAAATCCTCTAAGACATACAACCAACCAAAATCACTAGGGTTTTCCATAAATTACATTTTAAGGAAAGATGCTCATAATTTTGGTTAGCATTTCTCCTTCTAAAAGATTTCAGAGAAAAATCTTTCCTTTGCAGAGTTATTAACATTTAACAGTTCAACATATTTTAGGAATTTCATTCATTCATTCTTTTTTTTTTTTTTAAGAGATGAGGTCTCACTATGTTGCCCAGGCTGGCTCTAATTTCTGTCCTCAAGGAATCTTCCCACTTAAGCTTCCCAAATAGCTGGGATTATGGGCCTGAGCTACCATGCTCCGCTGGAATTTCTTTCTTTATAAAAGCATTTATGAGGTATTGTGCATGCTTTAATATACTATCTTATTTAATCTTTATAAAAATTCTGTAGCATAATAATTTCTTACTCTCCTTGAAAAGACGGGAAAACTGAGGCCCAACTAGTAGAACAGCTTGTACAAAGTCACACAGAAGGAGAAATTGGCAAAGCCTGGATTTAAACTGATTCGAGTTCAGAACCCTTTCTCAAACTCTAGCCCTTTGCTTGGGTCTATTAGACTCACTAATACCTTTTCCTTGTGGATTAAGGGAATGGCTGATAACATCACAAATTTTCTTCCAGATCTATGATCCTATGATATTAACTAATTCCTTCCTTCCTGCTTTCCTTCCTTCCTTCCTTCCTCCCTCACTCCCTCCCTCTCTTCCTTTCTTCCTTTCCTTTCCTTTCCTTTCTTCCTCCTCCCTCCCTACCCCCCTTTCTTTCTTCCTTCCTTCCTTCCTTCATTCCTTCTTCCTTCCCTCCCTCCCCCCCACCCCTCCCTCCCTCCTTTCCTCCTTCCTTCCTTCCTTTCTTCCTTCCTTCCTTCCTTCCTTCCTTCCTTCCTTCCTTCCTTCCTTCCTTCCTTCCTTCCTTCCACGTTTACTGAACACCTATTATGTACTACAGGCCAAGCATACAAAAGAGATGATGCAGCCACCTCATATTATAACGTGCTTTTCCAGTCCTAGGATAGTCTCTGGCCTTCATCTATGCATCCACTCATGCATTAACTGAGCAAATATTTATTGAACACATAGTAATGAATTATACTAAGCTCTAGGAATTCAGCAAATAATTCAGGCTCTGTCCCTAATCACATGGAGCTTCTGCTCTGGTGTCTCTACCTGGCTCTCTCTTCATTTTCTTGTTTCCTTCCACATGCTTATTCATAAGGGCTTTGCTAAGTAGGGAGGGATTGGCAGGCTCATGAATTCAGGGTGCATATTTTCAAGTGGGAATTGAGGTTACGAGATGTTGTATCGGCCAGTCATTTCCACTTATTTGATAGTCCATCAAGGTACCAAAATATATTTTCATTTATCTTATTTCCTCTCCTCTTCATTTTGTTTTATTTAACCTTTTCTATGTGCGGTTCTCACCTCCCCAATTTGTCTGTAAGCTCTTTGAGTCACTCCATGGTGACTCTACACAGAGTATAGGCTATAAAATATTCACTGAATAAATTCCAAGTCCATTTCTCTGTCCCTTGTTGTTGCTATGTGTCTATAAACACGAGGCAGCAACTCTAAAGTCTTGCTATAACAGGCTAGCCTGTAACTATGAATAATACATATATCTCAAGCAAACTCCCCACCCTGGATAGCAGGCGCTGCCAGTGAATGATACTACCAGTGACTATAACTTCTTGATGAATATAGCGAGTGCTCTCCTAAAAGTTATGCAACTCCCCAAAGTGGATTTAGACTTTTCTTTCCTTCTCAATAACACCATTACAGAGCTGGGTGTGGAGGGTGGTGTGGGAGGGACAATAAAACAAAAGTTGTCACATTTGTCTTAATCTGTACCTTGGTTTCCTTATCTTGGATTTAATCTTAACAATAAAAGATACTCTATCTGTAGCTCTATCACGTGAAAGTGTTTTATAAGCAATAAACATATTATTTATATTGTGACCAAAGTTTAAACCATATATTGTATTGCAGGCCAATTTAATTTTGTTCTTTCATTTTCCATTTTGTGCTTTTACCTTACCAGGTTTGTGACCCATTTTCAGGTCTGTCCTTCCAGCTTTATACTTTCACTTATGCTAAGATGTTTGTGCTTGATAATAGCTTAATTATCAACCATCTTTAGATACTAATAACATGTAAATACTGAGTATCATGACTTTTCCAAGTAAGAAAATATGGTAGAATAAAGAAACCTTGACACTATTCATCCTACAACATATAGAAATGTGTCTGATCCACTAATCTACCCCAAGGCCAATGTTGCTAGAAGATCAAATGTTGAAATGTTGCAGAACATTCATTTTATTGATGTTTGAAAGGGACATTTATAAGAGTTAATAGTTTTTGCACTGTAATACCTGTGTCAGGTACAATTCTAAATGTCTTACATGGGTTAAATCTTCACTGCAACCCTGCGAAGGGGACGGTATTATCTCCCTCTCCACCTCTTTTTTTTTTTTTTGAGATGGAGTCTTACTCTGTCACCCAGGCTGGAGTGCAGTGATGCGATCTTGTCTCACTGCAACCTCTTCCTCCCAGATTCAAGCGATCCTTCCGCCTCAGCCTCCAGAGTATCTGGGACCACAGGCACGCACCACCACACCCAGCTAATTTTGTGTTTTAGTAGAGATGGAGTTTCACCATATTGGCCAGGCTAATCTCTAACTCCTGATCCACCCCCCCTCAGCCTCCCAAAATGCTATAATTACAGGCATGAGCCACCGTGCCCGGCCTATTCCCATTTTGTAGAAGAAAAAATGGATAAAGGGCGGNAGCAAATATTTATTGAACACATAGTAATGAATTATACTAAGCTCTAGGAATTCAGCAAATAATTCAGGCTCTGTCCCTAATCACATGGAGCTTCTGCTCTGGTGTCTCTACCTGGCTCTCTCTTCATTTTCTTGTTTCCTTCCACATGCTTATTCATAAGGGCTTTGCTAAGTAGGGAGGGATTGGCAGGCTCATGAATTCAGGGTGCATATTTTCAAGTGGGAATTGAGGTTACGAGATGTTGTATCGGCCAGTCATTTCCACTTATTTGATAGTCCATCAAGGTACCAAAATATATTTTCATTTATCTTATTTCCTCTCCTCTTCATTTTGTTTTTATTTAACCTTTTCTATGTGCGGTTCTCACCTCCCCCAATTTGTCTGTAAGCTCTTTGAGTCACTCCATGGTGACTCTACACAGAGTATAGGCTATAAAAATATTCACTGAATAAATTCCAAGTCCATTTCTCTGTCCCTTGTTGTTGCTATGTGTCTATAAACACGAGGCAGCAACTCTAAAGTCTTGCTATAACAGGCTAGCCTGTAACTATGAATAATACATATATCTCAAGCAAACTCCCCACCCTGGATAGCAGGCGCTGCCAGTGAATGATACTACCAGTGACTATAACTTCTTGATGAATATAGCGAGTGCTCTCCTAAAAGTTATGCAACTCCCCAAAGTGGATTTAGACTTTTCTTTCCTTCTCAATAACACCATTACAGAGCTGGGTGTGGAGGGTGGTGTGGGAGGGACAATAAAACAAAAGTTGTCACATTTGTCTTAATCTGTACCTTGGTTTCCTTATCTTGGATTTAATCTTAACAATAAAAGATACTCTATCTGTAGCTCTATCACGTGAAAGTGTTTTTATAAGCAATAAACATATTATTTATATTGTGACCAAAGTTTAAACCATATATTGTATTGCAGGCCAATTTAATTTTTGTTCTTTCATTTTCCATTTTGTGCTTTTACCTTACCAGGTTTGTGACCCATTTTTCAGGTCTGTCCTTCCAGCTTTATACTTTCACTTATGCTAAGATGTTTGTGCTTGATAATAGCTTAATTATCAACCATCTTTAGATACTAATAACATGTAAATACTGAGTATCATGACTTTTCCAAGTAAGAAAATATGGTAGAATAAAGAAACCTTGACACTATTCATCCTACAACATATAGAAATGTGTCTGATCCACTAATCTACCCCCAAGGCCAATGTTGCTAGAAGATCAAATGTTGAAATGTTGCAGAACATTCATTTTATTGATGTTTGAAAGGGACATTTATAAGAGTTAATAGTTTTTGCACTGTAATACCTGTGTCAGGTACAATTCTAAATGTCTTACATGGGTTAAATCTTCACTGCAACCCTGCGAAGGGGACGGTATTTTCCCCCCCCCCCCCCCTTTTTTTTTTTTTTTTTTTTTTTGAGATGGAGTCTTACTCTGTCACCCAGGCTGGAGTGCAGTGATGCGATCTTGTCTCACTGCAACCTCTTCCTCCCAGATTCAAGCGATCCTTCCGCCTCAGCCTCCAGAGTATCTGGGACCACAGGCACGCACCACCACACCCAGCTAATTTTGTGTTTTAGTAGAGATGGAGTTTCACCATATTGGCCAGGCTAATCTCTAACTCCTGATCCACCCCCCCTCAGCCTCCCAAAATGCTATAATTACAGGCATGAGCCACCGTGCCCGGCCTATTCCCATTTTGTAGAAGAAAAAATGGATAAAGGGCGGCCTATCCCCATTTTATAGAAGAAATGGATGAAGAGAGAAGCCAGATAAACAAACTGTGCAATGGCACTCTAATAGCAAGAAGAGAAAGGTTTAAACTCAGGCAGTCTGACCTCTGAGCTGACCCGGTTAGTCACCATGCCACACTGAGAACCACTGCAGTAGAAGCAATAGAAGAGTGATTCGAAGTTTCAGAATACTTCATGGGAAAACAAAGACTCCTTACTGTGCAAACTCAAACTACCTAGCCAGTCATATTTCGTTTTAGTTCCCAGTCCCCTATCTCCATGTTTCATACCTTCTCACACTGTCTCATGCCTTTACTTGTTTGTGCACTGTGTGACCTCCGTGTGACTTGCTCTCTCACCTTTGCCTAAGGCTTATTCATTTTCTGAGTTAGCTGAAGGCTCATCTCCTGTAGGCAAATGTGGATGTGTCCTTCTTATAAAAGAAAAACTTCAGCTGAATTAAATTTAAAGGAGCTTGATTGAGCAATGAACGATTCGCGAATTGGGCAGCCTTCTGAGCCAGAATAGGCTGAGACTTCAGTGCAGCCACATGGTGGAAGAAGATATGTGGACAGAAAAAGGAAGGTGACATACAGAAAACGGAAATGAGGTACAGAAACAGCTGGATTGCTTACAGCTCAGTACTTGCCTTACTTGAACACAGTTCGAACAGTTAGCTACATTTGATTGGCCAACACTCTGTGACTGGCACAAGTGTAGGCTACGGTCTGTTTACACCTCCACTTGTTACAGGTCATGATGTACAGTAAAACCGTTAGGCTGAACTTAAATATATATGGAGGCAGCTTTAGGCTAAACTTGATTTAATACTGCTATGAGTTCCCATTGCCCAATATACATGCCCCCCGTGGTGCATTTATCTTCATGTACTGTAACCATCTGTTTACCTCTCTGTCCACTAGACAGTCAGTTCTTGAGAGCTGGGATGAGCCTTTTCATCTCCATTTCACCATCATCTAGCATACTATCTGATGCATGTAGAAAGATTCATACGAGCCCATCATCTGTGAATGGAGCTGGGAGGAAACTGACTTTATATTAATGAAAACTACCCAGAGTCTGATTCACTTACAAATGTATTTCCACTATTTGAAGCAGAATTCTTTTTCTAAAAAATTCTGGAAGGCATAAAACATTTCAGTTTTCTCTTGTGGTTTTCCAAATCACAAAACTACCTAGAAGGCATATTATATGTTTTAAAACTAAGAAATAAAATAAATCACTTTTATTACTATTATTATTGTTATTTGAGATGGAGTCTTGCTCTGTCGCCAGGCTGGAGTGCTGTGGTGCCATCTCGGCTCACTGTAACCTCCGCCTCTCAGGTTCAAGCGATTCTCCTGCCTCAGCCACTGCAGTGCCTGGGACTACAGGCGCGTACATCACACAGGCTAATTTTTGTATTTTCAGAAGAGATGGAGTTTGGCCATGTTGGCCAGGCTGGTCTCAAACTCCTGACCTCAGGTGATCCACCCACCTCCGCCTCCCAAAATGTTGGGATTACAGGCATAAACCACCACACCCAGCCCCCAAACAAGATGAAGGATTGTATGTTTCCTGTTTCCCTGGTTTCTTCACCTCTTCTGCTTCTTAAAGGCAGTCTTTGTCACTAGAATATTGTGATGCAGCCTCTGGAAAATAAGAGGAGAGGAGTAGATCTAGAAACAGAAGACAGAAGGAAGGACTGAGCCAAAACAACTAAATCGATCTACACTATAAAGAGCAAAGCAACAGGGGGAAGTCCAGAGAAAAGAAAATAAGCAACCTGGACTGGAATACAGAACGTGAAGGGTAACAACATGAAGGGTAACCACGTGAAGGACTCTGGATGAAACAGTTGTAAGAGGAAACTAGGGGGTATACTGGCAGCTATAAGAAATAAGATAGGACATGGATATTCTTTTATTTTTACGAGAGACGTGAGCAAAACATTTAAAAAACTATTTGTGGTTAATCAACTGTAATTCTTTTTTTGTTTTGTTTTGTTTTTGTTGTTGTTCTTTTGTTTTTGTTTTGTTTTGTTCTGTTTGAGATGGAATCTCTCTCTGCCATCCAGGCTGGAGTGCAATGGTGCTATCTAGACTCACTGCAACCTCCCAACCTCTGCCTCCCAGGTTTAAGCGACTGTCCTGTCTCAGCCTCCAGAGTAGCTGGGATTACTGGTGCCCGCCACCATGCCTGGCTAACTTATTTTTGGATTTTTACTAGAGACGGGGTTTTACCATGTTGGCCAGGCTGGTCTCAAACTCCTGACCTCAAGTGATCCACCTGCTTGGGCCTCCCAAATTGTTTGGATTACAGGCGTGAGCCACCACACCTGGCCAACTGCAATTCTGTAAATATGACTCCTTTAAGAAACAGAGCCAATGAGGTCTGCAGGATACCTAAGGCTATATGTACCATTTTATTCCAGAATTTTGTCCATAGCTACGTGGGTATTTTACAAAAATTCTCAAAAGATACGTCAAAAATTTTTCAATTTTTAATTTCACTCAAGGGCAGTGTCCAGTAGGAGTGAGATGAATTTATACTTTATCAACTTACTCTAGTAATGTTTTCTTTTTCCTTATAGAGGGCACTCCAGAGGCTGACTCTGTTCTGTCCTTTCACCTAGCTTTGCCTAAGGCTAGAGACATCCTTGATTCAGAGAGATTTGTGCCATTTACTATGGAGCAGTATTTCAAAAAGTTTTCAGGTCCTGAATCCCTTTGAGAATCCAATGGAAAGTATGGGCATGCTTCAAAATAAATAAAAATAAATAAATAAATAAATGCACTGTATTAGCCCATTTTCACACTGCTGATAAAGACATATCTGAGACTGGCTAATTTACAAAAGAAAGAAGTTCAATTGGTCTTACAGTTCCATGTGGCTGAGGAGGCCTCACAATCATGGTGGAAGGCAAGGAGGAACAAGTCACATCTTACGTGGAGGAAGCAGGTAAAAAGAGAGCGTATGCAAAGAAACTCCTGTTGTTAAAACCATCAGATATCGTGAGACTCATTCACTATCACGAGAACAGCACTGGAAAGACCTACTCCCATAGCCAATCACCTGCCACCAAGTTCCTTCCACGACCTGTGGGAATTGTGGGAGTTACAATTCAAGCTGAGATTTGGGTGGGGACACAGTCAAACCATATCTTGCACATAAGAAAATACACACAAAACTTTGCTTACACTTTGAAGAGACTCAGGAATTCCTGAAGTCTTTCTGTGAGCCTTCCAGGCATCCACAGACCCGTATTACCAATCCCTACTGTCCCTAGATGGGCTCATTTGCCTATCAAGTTCCACCATGTTAGAGCATTTCATCTTACTTCTCATCTCACATAAGCAACATTTCTGGCTAAAGTTTCTCTGGGAAAATATGGAGTTTTGCTTAACCCTAATGTATTCTGGTATCTAGAAATCTCAAAGCTGATCCTTTCACCTGTGACTAGAGACCACAGAATCACTCAGCATGTTAACAAAGACAAATGTTGGTCTTTATCATTTCCAAGATAATTTAAAGTCACTGTCCTGCATGGGACATTGTTTAATAATTGACATGCAGTTCTCAGTGGCAGGTTTTTGATGAACAGTTGAGGTCTTTGGCTAAGAAGGGTCACCCATGAAGGAAGAGGCCGGAGATAACAGGTTTCTCCTAGACGAAAGCCCACAAGGGTACTCCTGCTGCTATACTGGGTACCATCTGTAATTGATGAGTGGTTTTCAAAGCCATCCCCAGCTAAAGCATTTTGCAGTAATCCACTCAGACAATACTTACTTGCTGCCAATAAATCCCATAATTCAGACTGTCCACCTGAATCACTCCTCAAGGAGTGTGAGTAAAGGCTTCTTCCTCCTCTCCACTTCCTCCCTCTCAATCATCTCTCTTTCAGGAGCAGGCCAGCACTACTGAAGGCAGTTAAATTCATCTCAGATCTCACTGTCAAATGAAATGTTAAAATTCCCTCAACCTCTCAGAAGAAACTTTTGACAATCAAGTAATATAACAATTCCAACCAGATATCAAATACTTTTAGAATACAATTTTTCATATCTCACTTTTTTCCTCTAATCATTTTATGGCAAACATTAATAAAAATAAAATACTATGTTCTTAAGAATTATGACACAGATGCTTTTCAAAGGAAGTATGAGCCTTCCTTTTCAATGAGATACTAAGGACAAAAAAAAAAAAAGTATTTTTAATGCCTAACCACAAATAGCATTTATACTTCTGGGCCAGAGTAGGACCTCAATGTTACATAATTGTATTTACATTATATAACAAAACAAGATTTGAATAGAAAACGAAAGTTTGTGAGCCCCTGCTATGCACTGGGTACTGTACCAGAGCTGAGGGCTGGGTTTTCTTCTTGAAGAATAAGAGTTGAAAACCTTCTGAAACAAAAAATATCAACCTCATGTAAAATAATGGTTTTACAAAAGAAATACAAGAGGAAAACCCTTTAAAAGTGTGGGCGAAAACAAAACAAGATACCAATGTCCAGAATAAGAGATATTCTGAATAAAATTAATTCAATTGAAAACAAAGGGTTCCCATTTTCCATGTAATGTCAGAAGTGGTTAAACCTCATCAGGAATAATGTCTTCCATATTAACCCCACTATGAGTATATGTGAGAGTAGGACCCAACATCTGTAAATACTTTATTCCTCTCAAATTGAGGGAAATACATTTTCTTTCACTTCTGCCTCCGACAGAGCAAGGCCCAGAGTGCATTATGACATCCTAAGGGAGAGAACTGCAAACACTATTCTGTAACGAACATTTGTCATTCTTGTGTCATTCTTGTCATTCATGTGTCATTCTTACAAAATACCTGAAACCCATTCCTCCTTGGAGAATCCCTTCTTTTGTGGGCAAAGCACAATTTGTGTGTCCCTGTGGAGACTGAAAATGTCTGATACTCAGCCTACTAGCCTTACCTTGCACCTAGAGATAGCCCCACAACTTGGGCTCTATCAATCTGATTTCTGCACCTGGACCTTGAATTTAATGTGAATCTAAAAAGCAAAGGCCCTAGAGATAAGTCTATGGCATGGGTGGTGGTTATAAAAAGATGACTCATCCAGAGCAGCCATAGCAACTGTGCTGGTGGTGGTATAAAGTATGGAGTGCCAGCTACAGCAGCAGGGTAAGCTGCAATGTGTGGCACATCGTAGTGGTGGCAGTATTGCCCACAGGGTTCAGCTCTGTGGTGTGAATTGAACCATGGTTTCCGGTTCTGAAATCTTTCAGCCAGGATCTCTCGCAATCTAGTCTGCTCTTAAGCTGTTCACTAAGAATCCTCCTCATTGTCTTTAGAGGTGTATTAAAGGTGTATTAAAGCGATTTTTTGCCTCACTGCAATCTTACCTTTCATCTTTTTGTATCACTAAACTTTTTTTTTAATTTGGACATAATTTAAACTTATACAAAAGTTGCAAGACTAATTCAAAGAATTCCTGGATATATCTTCAGCCAGATTTCTAATGTTAATATTTTTCTACATTGACCTCCTCACCGTCCTCCTTTCTTCTCCCTCCCCCTCCTCCCTCTCCTCTCTCCTCCTCTTTCTCTCTGTGTAGTTTTTTCTAAACTGTTTAATAGTAAATTGTAGACATGATGCTTTTTCCCTAAAAGGGCATTGTGTTTTTACTAAAAAGTAATTATCTTACATAATCACAGCCTACTTCTCAAAATCAGATTACATACAACACTATGATCTGATCTGCAGACCTTATTCTGAATTTGCCAATTGTCCCAATAATGTCTTGTCTAGCAAAAGAAAATTCAAGATCATTCTGGAACTAGTTTAGTACATTTGAAATAAATGTATCTCGTTTAAATCAGCCAGAATTGTTTTCTGCTGCTTGCGACAGATAACTAAAATTGATTTAAAAAAAAAAAAATGGAAGCAGGAATGAAGTTCTGCAAGTAACACATTTTGAAATGTCTAATTACCTGTATGGAAAAAGTAGGGACAAAGGGGAGAGAGGACCTCAGTGTGCTGGGCTGACATGTTGTTAAACAATTGCGTGCTGAAGCTTTGAGACCATTTACATCCTAAGGAAGCTGCTCTGTGAATGAAAATTGTAGGAATTGTTCAGAAGGCTGGCAAATGCCAGCAATTTCTTCTGGTCATCAGTAGGCTCCTATAAGAAAGAGACCTAAGGAAAACATGGCCCTTCTTCTTTCTTTAGATAGAATCATGTCTGAACATGATGCCTGGGGCTCTAATATTCATTTTGTGACTAGAGGGAGAAGATTAAAGACAAGCACGAGTCGCTGAGGAAGGATGGTGTAGATGCGGAAACAATGGGCACTTTGGAATATGGCCAAGCAATCCTACCTCTGGACTTCGAGCATTCTGAGATACAGTTTCTTATTATTTAAGCCAGTTTCTGTCACTGTTTCCTATTACACAGAGTCAAAAACACCCTAAAGATAAACATACTCAGTTAAATGACTCCAGCTCTGTGTTGACACTTTGTTTGATGTGTTAGATGTTCTCATAAATATAAAACTAGAGGAGGTGTCATTATCCTCTATTATATCGTACAGCTAGATTGCTTGATCCTCCTAACATGGTATTTCTTTTTTTAAAGCATCAGAGAGGATAAAGTTTTAAAACCAACAATGATCTATAAAATAACACTGGTGAAAACAACAATATGAAAACGCCTCCTAAAAATGAGCTTCTTTGTGTTCTTGCATAACAGACAAAATATTTCAGCTTTTATTTATTTACTTATTGTTTGTTTGTTTATTTTAGATGCAGGATCTTGCTCTGTTTCCCAGGTTAGAATGCAGTGGGACGACCATAGCTTGCTGCAACCTCGAACTCCTTGGCTCAAACAATCCAACAATATTGTGATGGTTAATACTGAGTGTCAACTTGATTGGATTGAAGGATACAGAGTATTGATCCTGGGTGTGTCTGTGAGAGTGTTGCCAAAGGAGATTAACATTTGAGTCAGTGGGCTGGGAAAGGCAGACCCAGGTACCACCTCATTAGCTGCCATAGAATCTAGAATAAAAAGCAGGCAGAAAAATGTGAAAAGAGAGACTGGCCTAGCCTCCCAGCCTACATCTTTCTCCCATGCTGGATTCTTCCTGCCCTCGAAGAGCAGACTCCAACTTCTTCAGTTTTGGTATTCTGGCTGGCTCTCCTTGCTCCTCAGCCTGCAGACGGCCTATTGTGGGGCTTGTGATCGTATGAGTTAATACTTAATAAATATATATATATTTATTATT
>NW_016803416.1:1307512-1404636 GCF_001698545.2 Rhinopithecus bieti
TATAATATATATATATATATTCCATTAGTTCTGTTCCTCTAGAGAACCCTAATACAAATATTTATTAAGGAGCTAATAGTACTAAGTTGATAGTGCTAAGTAGTCCTTTGTATGGATTAATGTATTAATCTATACAGTATACTATGCAACAGTCATTAGTTCCACTTTATAGATGAGGAACTGAGGGTTAGAGAGATAAACCAACTTTATCAATTTCACAGAGGTCATAAATAATGCAATCAAGATTCAGGATTCAATAATGCAATCTATTCCACAGGCGATGTGCTACTTTTTTTTTTTTTTTTATAATTAGACCAAAGTGATAACTCTCCTCGAGGGCAAATGAAATTAAAAGTTCCATTTTAACTGAAAAATAGGTTTGTGTGTTGGGTGAAGGATGTTATATAGGTATAATTTCCAAACCCTTATGGATGCCTTTGAAGAGATGGAGGTGTTAGTTTGAAAGAAGGGAATTGATATATTTCCATCATCAATGACCCCCTACCCTACTCCAGAGCAGCCACAGTCACCAAACTCCCTCCACAGATAAAGAAGTGGCTGGAACAGAGGGACCATAGCAGAATTGTAACATTTTCAGAGGAATCGTCATGTTTAACAAAGAACTTTCACAGCGCAGCTAGAGCTTCATTTCCTGGAAAATGAATCTGAGATACTTGCTCAATTATATCCCTGACCCACTCTCTTGTGCTTCAGAGCCAAAGATAGGCTTGTGAGCTGCCCCAAGGTGGGGAAATTCCTGCTTATTTTTACAGCAGTCATGACCCATTTCAGCTGTGCAAGGATTTCTATCTTCTCTATATCTGCTTACTGGCGGCCTGAAATTTCAGTTTCAAAGACAGGCCTGGATCATTCTTCACCAGAGAAGCACAGAAGTATGTTTCTATCACTGATGCTTCATCTTTAAAACATCACTGATCTGAGTTTCATATATCCTGTCTCTGAAAGAGACAAGATATAGGGTGTTTGTTAGAGGACACAGGGGTAATAGCAGGGTTTTATTTATAGGTTGAGTGTTTAACTTCTATCCTGTAGCAATAATATGTAGATACTATCTCTCCTACGTAGTTCTAAACAATTAACTATGTTTAGGGCCAAAACACTAGGAATAACCCTTATTTTCTAATTTTTCTTCACATCTCTCATCCAATCTATCTGCAAATCTTGCCTACTCATCTTTCCAGAATTACTTGATAGTGATCCATTTCCATAATTAGCCAATCATCATCTAGGAAAAAATAATAAAAGCTACCATTTGTGATCTGCTTAGCTTCTGCCAGACACTGAGCTACCATTTCGTATGCATTATATTAATGAATCCCCACAACAAATCTGTCATCTGATATTGTCATCTCCACAAAATGAATGAGGAAACCAAGGCTCTGAGTGGTTAAGTAACCTTCCTACATCCCCACAGCTAATGAGTGGTAGTGCTCTAATACCAGTAATGCCAATGTTGAATGGTAGATCTAAGACCCTCCAGATCTGTCAATATGCCATTTTATCTACTTCCTAAAATAGCAGACCGAAAAAGAAAAATAATACAAACAATTATTGTTCTGTAATTAACCTCCTTTCTAGTAGAATCAAATGCTAAGGAGAGGGGCATGGTATTGTGGGTGTTTGGGAGAAATATAAAGCAGAAATGGGATAGAGCATTAGTCAATTTTCAGCATATGGCTTTCTTCTTGCAAAAATATCTCCATTCGATGTTCACGACACTACTCACACCTGATTTTCTTCTAACCTGGAACTTGTGCCTTCTTGGACTCCATTTCTGGTTCCTCTGCCTCTGCTAACCCTTAACTCTGTCCTCCCCCCTCTTTTCTCTCCAAATTCCTTCTCTAGGTGATCTCATCCTCTTCTATGGCTTAAAATAACATTTTTGCACTGATGACTCATAAATCTCTATCTCCAGCTCTTACCACTCCCCTGGGCTCTAGATTTATATACCCAACTGCCTACTTGACATCACCTCTGAGCTGTCTAATAGACATCTCTAATTTAGTATTTTCAAAATAAAATTCTTGATTTACCCACAGCCGTCTTCCCCATCTCTCAGTTGCTGGTATCACCACCAATCAAGTTTCTCGGCCAAAACACTAGCAATAACCCTTATTTTCTCACTTTTCTTCACATCTCTCATCTAATCTATCTGCAAATCTTGTCTACTCTTATTTCCAAAATACATTCAAGATCTCACCACTTATCACCATCTCTATTGCTACAACCCCAATCCAAATGACTAATATCTCACAGCTGGGCTGCAATGGGCTGCTTCCACTCTTCCCCTGCCAGAATTCATTCTCCATGCAGTAGCCAGCCAGAGTGATCTTTTTAAAGCATAAAACAGATCAAATTGATCCATTGCTTAAAAGCTTTCAATAGTTCCACTGGGTTTCGAGTAAAACAGAAACTTCCCAACATGACCAGCAAAACTGTACACAATGCACTCCTTGCCAGCCTCTTGGACATGACCTAACACTTCTCTCCTTACCATTCTCCCAACTCCCCGGCCTTCTTTCTGTCCTTCCAACACACTGAGCTCCTTCACATCTCTGGCCTTTTTCACCTGCTGTTCCTTCTGCATAGAATGTTCTTTCCTCAGACCTTTTATGATTGCCTCTTCCCCCTCTGTGAGTCTCAGCTCAAATGTCCCCACTTAGAATGGTTTTGCTGGCCATTCAAGTAAAAACAATTTCTTCCATTCTCTCCTCCAAGTTTCACTATATACCACTACCCAGTTTTATTATTTTAAAAACACATTATATGAAAACTGTTTTTTTGTTTGGTTGGTTGGTTTTGTTTTTAATTGAGACGGTCTTGCTCTGTCATCCAGGCTGAAGTGCAATGGTGCAATCTCGGCTCACCGCAGCCTCCACCTCTCAGGTTCAAGTGATTCCCATGCCTCAGCTTTCCTAGTAGCTTTCCTAGTAACTACAGGCATGCGCCATCACACCCGGCTAATTTTTGCATCTTTACTAGAGACTGGGTTCCGCCATGTTGCCTACACTGGCCTCAAACTCCTGGCCTCAAGTAATCTGCCTGCCTCGGCCTCCCCAAGTGTTGGGATTACAGGTGTACACCACTGCACCCAGCCCAAAAAGCATTTCTTCATGTTCATCATTTGTTATCTTTCTCTGCCCCCCTAGAAAATGAGATGCAAAAAGACAACCCTATCCAAAAGAAAGGCTTGCACTTTGGGAGGCCAAGGCGGGCAGATCACGAAGTCAGGAGTTCGAGACTATCCTGGCTAACACGGTGAAACCCCATCTCTACTAAACATACAAAAAATTAGCTGGGCGTTGTGGCACGCGCCTATAGTCCCAGCTACTCGGAAGGCTGAGGCAGGAGAATCGCTTAAACCCGGGAGGCAGAGGTTGCAGCGAGCCGAGATCCTGCCACTGCCCTCCAGCCTGGGCGTCAGAGAAAAACTGCATCTCAAAAAAAAAAAAAAAAAAAAAAAAAAAAAGAGAGAAAATCTCCTGGTCAATGAAAGCTGAGCCTTATGGTATCGAAAGGGAGGCCAAGAGTCTACAAAGATTAGACGAATTATCCCACAATAGTATCCACTTATGATCAAGGAATTCATTAAAAGTCATCAAGAAGGAGTCAGGCTGGGTTCAGTGACTCACATCTGAAATCCCAGCACTTTGGGAGGGCAAGGTAGGAGAACTGCTTCAGGCCAGGAATTCAAGACCAGCCTGGGCAGCATAGTGAGATCACATCTTTACAAAAATTAGAAAATTATCTAGGCATGGTGGTGCATGCCTGCATAGTCCTAGCTACTTGGGAGGCTGAGTCTGAAGAGTTGCTTTAACCCAGGAGTTCCAGTCTCAGTAAGCCATTATTGTTCCACTGCACTCCAGCCTAGTTACAAAGCAAGACTCTATCTCCAAAAATAAAAAATAATAAAACAAAAAGAAGAAACATTCAGATTAAAACACGGGTTTCTGGAATCCCTTGACCCAGGGAATATGTTCTAGTTAGAAAATACAGATATTCTAGTCATTTAGGTGGACTTTCAATTTTAAATAAACAAATCATCACGTTTTTTCTGTAATCTCTTAGAAGTTTGAATGTGTAGTCCAGTTGCCTGAGACAAAGTCATTTAATAACAATCAAGTTTCAGGGGTCTACAAAACTAAAAACTAGATTTCTCTTATTCTGGTCAATTTTTTAAAGTATCTTTTAGAAAAAGAATTGGAGTAATACATCAATATTAAAAACATAGTCTGTGGCATTGACTCAGTGATCAGGTGGCAGGCAGCAACGAATCTTCGGTTGCAGCTGGAATGACAGCAATCTATGTTATATGCACAAATGAGCTATTTTGTAAAATTGTCACCTGTGAAAACTTAAAAGGAAGGTAATGTACTTTGTGAACTTGTAGCTATGGGCAAAATGATTGAAAAATAGAACTTTTCTAGCAAGTGTCAATCACTGTTAGCTTCATTTGACAAAATGCTGCAATAAAACAATGAGCTAAGAACAGAATTTTAACAAGCAAGCAAGTATGAAAGGCAACAGAGATGGTCAAGAAAATTTGAAGACTTGCAGAGTTGGACAAGGCAATTGTTTCTTATCACTAATTAGAGACAGACTGATAAGAATACAGTCTTGCATAAAGGAATAAATCAAGGATATGGTTTCCACACAAGTTTTTAAACTTCTGAATGGGTTAACATAACAACCCAATTAGTCTTTCATATGGACAAAATGATCCATTTATTTTTAAAGACTGAAGCTGTGGCTCTTCTACTGGAACTTAGTTGGCTTAAGATATGTACAGTTCAGAGAAAACACAGAGAAGCATGTATCAAAAAAGCTGTGTATGGGGCTATTGGCACAAGAAGTTGACCATAAACAACTACAAGAAAGAAGCTGATTACTTTTTTGAGAAACTTGTATGGCCAAAGAAATAATGAACCTTCTAAAACTTTTGTGTAAAGATGAAAACATTAACAATGGTTAGGTATGTGAACTTCTATGAGCAAGTATCAGACTAAGAAAGCTTCTCATCCTTGAAGGAGTGTACATTCTATAATGCACTCTGCAGATGTAGCCAAGGCAACAATAGAAAAGAAAGAACTTCCAAAGAACAAAATTAAGGGCCATGGACTGCAGAATCCCTCCCCAGGAACCAAATCAGAACCTAATTAAGAGCTTTCCTCATCCCAGGGAATGCTGACTGGCAGTAAAATATCAGAATTTGTAAGAATCAGCCTTGGCAATATTATAGACACCTCGCCCCTAATCTGCTGTTTTGTACTAAGTGTCAGGGGGAAGAGATCATCTTTTTTGTTTTGTTTTGTTTTCAGTTGATTTTATAATCAGAAGGAGCCACATCCAGACCTGATAAAGAGACTACTTGGTTACCACCCAGAAACTATAGACATAGTAGTTTTATGCCATCAGACTGGATAAGTTTATTCTGTAAGACTGAATAAGGCTTTGGGGTTGCTTCCATAGGGACACACTGAGTGAGCTGAATACTGATGACCATAAGTGATATCCTTAGTACTGCTCACAAAATATTTCTAATTCTCTCATACTCAATTACATGGAGGATTATAATGTCTTGCTCTCTTTTTCATGGATAGGACACATGACTGGATCTGACCAATGAGTTTGAGTAGAAGCAACATTTTACTTCCAGGTTAGAGTCATTAATTTCCAGTGTGAAACCTTCCAGGGCTCCTTTCTGTATGACATTGTGAACACCATTTGTTTCAATGCTATCTTCAGCCCGGGATCCTGAGCGACTGATGAGCTAAGCTTCCCTGCTGATTCACAATAGCCATATAGCACAAGTATTGTTGTTTTAAGTCACTAAAATTTCAGAGTTTTTGTTCTTTGAGACTGTGCCTGAGTCTCTGGTAAAGTTCCTTCTTTGACAACATTTGAAAAGTTTTTTATTTTATCATTTTATAGCAATGGATTAATACTCTGTGCACTGTTTTACAACCTACTCATAAAAATAGTCGCATGTATCTTTCTGTATCCTTTATATATTTTTATGCAACATCAGCATTCATAGCTGCCTAATAATCCATAATAGAGATGTTATATAATTTTTATTCAATCCCACATTGATAAAGCTAAATGAGACATTTCAAGCGTTTAGTATTATAAATAATAATATAATGTGTATTCCTACAGCTAAATTTTAATAGTAGATTCATGATGACTTCCAGTTCTTAGGATTTGTGCATCAAAGCATATGTAAAATTTTAAAGATTTTGACATTTATTCATTTATTCAGGTTTCATTCTAGGCATTAGGGATAGTAATAAATAAGATGCACAAAGCCTTCACAGAGCATATTTCCAAGTTGTTTTCAGAGAGTCTATTCATGTCCTCTAATCCACCCTACTACCAAAAAAGTGAATGCCCACATTCCCACACTCTTGGCCACGTTGCTTATGGGCATGTAAAAATTGTCTCTCTTGTTAGCCATAACATCATCTGTCCAGAATGTCTCACCTATATTTGAAGATGACAAGAATGATAATTACCCCACAACCACAGGCCAACCAAAAGATGCTTGGTTATTCTTAGAAGAGTGAACATCACAAACTACAATGAGTAGTCAACCTTCTCTATCAACTTGGGAAGAGGGGCAAATCCTGCATGACCATTATCTACTTTGTAGCATTTCTTCCACTGTACATGTTGTTTGTGTCTCTTTTTCTCAATAGACTATCAGGTCCTTGAAAAAGAACAAGGAAGAATGCTTAAAGAGGTGTTAAGGCAGTCACTCAAGCCAAGCTGCAGGAGATAGGGGATGAATCACAACTCTGCTTATACCTTGCAGCTTCACTATGTCAGTGGCAACAAACAGTGAGTGCCTGTGCTTGCCTCTGCTCACATCATCTCCCTCCACCGATAGGCAAGTTAATTATACAAATAAAGGCAGCAACTGTTGTGCAGTTGAAAGAGCCTGGTCACAGAAACTGGTAATCTTTTGCAGAAAAATGGAGTTGGAGAAACAGCTGTAAGTGGGCACCATTTATGTAGATAAAAGTTTCCTACTTACATTATAAGAAAAACCAAAATAAATGAAAGTAGATGGCTATAGATTCTTTTTTCACACTAATTCCACATGCACAGCAATGGTGATGTGGAGAACAGAATTTCATACCCCAAATCCATGGAACTTAAAATTTAAACTCAAAACAACTGCTCACTGAAATTTCACTTTCAAGTTTGTATGATGAAGCTTTAAGGATGATTATTTTTTAAGTCTCTCAAGGGAGGATTTGGGGAAGAGCCTAAAAGGAATATGATTTTGATATTTTATAAGGAGAATATTATTTTTCAATAAGATACGAAATATTTACTGTCAGTGATGGTGTGCTGAGTGATTTGTAGATATTATAACGACAACATAGCATTTAAGCATGCACTTCCTCCTACATAAGCAATAATTTAAGCTATATATCAAAACCTTAAAAAAATTCCAAACCCCAGTGGAATAGAAACTGGCTATCTCCGAAAGTAAGCGTGTGTATATCCTTAACATTATTAGTTCTCTGTGGGTTTTCTCCAAATATTCCCACTTAGATTTTCCCACCAAACTTGTAAATTTTGGTCAAACACCATGAAGTGGTGTGCAATATAGAGATGGAAAAGGAAACCTGATAGACTTACTGCCCTATTTAATTTGCCAGAATGATTTTCTTTCCTTTTGGGTTTCTTTCTGGGTCCTTGAGAAATGTTTTGTCTTTCTCTAGAGTGGGAGTACAATGTATAAATCTTCCAAAAGCTTGGCTTACACTTAGTCTCTTACTCATAGAAAAAAATTTCCAGCAGGCATTCAGCTTTCTTACATCAACTGCTCTCACCTCACTGACCCAACCTAGTTCCTCCACCTCTTCCACAGAGGCCCTCTGTGCAACTCAGGGCCATCTTCACTACTTTTGTTGATTTTTTTTTTAAACCTGATTGTGTCTCTTTTTCTGTATCTCTAATGTCTGCTTATTTCTGTTGCCCTGCATTTATTTATTTTGTCACACCTAAAATGCCTTCTCTCCAGTATTTATGACCTCAGGCTCTGTATTTCCTTAAAGTCCAGCTCCAGGCTCACCTCTACCTTCAATCCTTCATTGAATTCTTTTGCTCAGTGGTGAATATTCTTGGATGTCCCATAGATCAGGCATACAGGATGATCCCACATTTGCTTACATAATAACTTGGGATTACTTATTTTCCAACTTTTTAGGCAGACAAGCATATCTGACTTACCCAGTAAATATAGTAGAAAACTTATTGGACTAGGAATTGGAGCCCTGTGGCCCACCACATAAATTTTTAAATATTACCTTAAGCAAAGTACCTAACAATTGTGCCTTTGTCTTGAAAAGAGAACATAGAATTACAATAACATCATTTTTAAAAGTACTTTCAGTTTTAACATTATGTGAGTCTTCAAGAGAAAAGATGATCTTTTGTTTCCCTTGTGTCTTTCACAACATCTACCACAGAGCTGGACATAGTAATTTAATAAATGTAATTTAACAAATTTAATAAGTAACTGTTGGGAAATGGATAGATGGGTGGATGGGTGGGTGATCACTCACTCTGTGATTTTATCAACTTTATAATCCTTCATTTCTTTGAACCAGCCTAAAGCAAAAATCACCAGATACTTCATTGCTCTCTTTCTATATTGATCACATATGAATATTACTTTTTTCCTTTTCTTGTTTGCTTCCCAAATTGACTTCAATAAAGGAAAATGCTCTGCCTCCCATTGTTTCTTCAGAAAAGCCCTGTGGAATCTACCTGTTGAAATAAGGATATCTAGCTGCTTCTACAACTTTAATTACTAAAAAATGAAAAGATCCAATGCAACACTGAGAAATGTTATATATATATTTTTAAATGACTGCTTCTTATGAGAGAAGATAATGTTGCATAACCAAGACCTGAAATTCAATTCTCATCTATGATAACTCTGGCTGTTTCAGTTATGTGAAATCATGTTCATCAACAATTTGACAGAGAAAAGCAAAAGAAAATTATTTCATGTCTTCTAACAGCTGCAGATTTGTGAGTAGAGAGCAAATGACAGGAGTATATTTGGATCAAAGTGTGAAGATGTGCTTAATTCTATTCCAACACTCATTCTCAGCCCCATTTTTAACATGTAAGAATTCATTCTCATGTACATCAACCAGATTCAGACTTCCATGGGATTTACTAACATGAGGGATGGTGGAAGTTGTTATGACATAAACCCTTACTCCAAATATCCAACCTACAAGATAAGTTTTCTAATTTATACAACACTCTATCCTATTTCAAGCATAAATAAAATATCTTTTTTTATTCCAAAATCAAGATATTCCATGATGATGAGAATGAGAACCACCCATTCTGGGTTGGATGGTCTCCATTTTAAATGTTGTATAGGAAGATTATCCAAGTATACACCTACTTGTCAGGTTGTACTTCAATTTTTAATTTTGATCCCATGGTCAGCATAGCTGTGGGTCATAAACTAATTTTAGCGATGATCCGGGCAATATCCTTCTCAATTTATATTTACTCAATAATCATATACCAATTAAAGATTTATTCATTCAGCCAATATTGCAAATATTTATTGTGTGCTTATTAGGTGTCAGGTACTGTGCCATGATTTGGAGACACAGTGAAAAACAAAATACAGTGTCAACCCTCTAGAAAAGAAGTCAACTAACTTTTCTGCAAAGGGCCAAGTAGTAAATCTTTTAGGCTTGTGGGCCATATTGTTTCTATCATAGCTATTCAATTGTGTCATTGTAATGGGAAAGCAGCCATAGGAATACAAACAGATGTGCCTGGTTGTGTTCCAAAAAAACTTTATTTCAAAGAGCAGGTGGCAAGACTAGATGTGGCCCATCCATCATAGTTTTCCAACCCCTGTTGTAATTGCCTAGAGTCAACAGCAGTACCTACCATCTAATAAGAATATAATGCAAGGCATAAATATGAGCCATATATATACTTTTAAACTTTCAATTAGACACACTTTGAAAAGTAAAAAGCAATAAGTGGGGTTAATTTTAATAACATGCTTTATTTGACTGGGTATATCCCAAGTATTATCATGACAACATGTAAACAAGTACTTAAAAATTACTAAGCAACATACTAGATTTTTGAAATCTGATGTTTATTTTATATGTACAGCACTTTTCAACTTGTCCCAGTCACATTTCAAGTGCTCAGTAGCCACCACAGTGGTTAGTGGCCATCATGTTACACAGCCCAGGTCTAAACAGATGCATAATTGGTAGGGATAAGCATGAAGTATTTAGAGTGAACATGAAGGAGGAAAAGCCAACCTTATATCCATGGCGGTTACGGCTGGTGGTCAGGGAAAGTTTCTCTAGAAAAGGCATCCAGCATGAAGAACAGGAATTCCCTAGTTGAGGATAAAAAGATGATTTTGAACAGAGGGGAAAATATGCATCAAAACCCTGAGAGGGGAAAAGGTGCAGCTTCTTAAAACAATTTAAAGCAGCTCCATATGTATAGTCAGGGTGGGTGGTATGGACCCTGAGCTAAGGTAGTGGCATTGGGAATGGAGGGAGGTGACTTAGATGTGAAAGATATTAATGAGACAGAATTGACACAGCTTGGAGATGGATTGGACCTAGATCAGATGAGGAAGAAGGAAGCAGAAAGGATGATGTGGAGGGTTTTATCTTACACAGAATGCAAAGATGAAGCTATCATTTGTTGAGATGGGACATGCAGAAGCAAGAGCAGAGTTGGGGAAAGGTGAAGAGTTCAGCCTTTGAGGCCTCAGGGAGATAGGCACAAAGTAACAAAAGACGTGCAAAAGCCACATCCATGTGCAGAACATGACTTCATGCTCAGGAACACCTCTTATGGCAAGAGTTGCCCTTATGCTGTGAGCAAAAGTCTCTCTCCACACTCCCTCCAACCTAAATTTTTCTCTAGTAGCTCTGCTACCACATGAAGGGCTAAAAGCCTGATTCTGTTGGCCTAGAATGCTTGTTCGTTCCCTTCTGTTTTACCTACACAGCTCCTGTTCATTTTCAGGTCTCAGTTTAAATGCCACTTCTCAGAGAGACTTCTCAGATCCCCCAGATGATCGCCTTGCCACATAAATTCATGTATCTTCCCTCGGTGGCAGTTTTCACACTTGTAATTTTACAAGCATTTGTGTAATTATTTGATTATTGACTTTCTGTCCTGAAAATAAAGTTTAGTAAGCAAGAACTGTGTTTATTCTTGCTTGACACTGTGATACTACCCTCTGCCATTTACCTAGCACAACATAGATGTTCAATAAATATTTGTGGAATGAATGAATATAATATTAGAAGTCACTGTTGAGATTCAAACTTGCCTGAAAAAGACGGTGAACCTTAGCATGAATCAATACAATGGATTCCAATATTCATCCACAAATACAATCTGGCAAGACATATTAATTCTCTTTATTTTTCTGTTGTTGAATCAAATTTTTATTTTTAATTCTTCATTTACAGCTGTGGTGGCAAAAAATTAATCTCAGTCATTTTATGTTTCCTGACATTACTGGAGGCATTCAAAGTCCAGGAATCCTTTTCCTACTGAATATAGAAATCAGATCCCTAATTTCTCATAAGTTTTTTCTATAATTGGGGTTATGCCAAGAGTCTTCACCCTTTCTTTGAGGGGATCGGCTTTTAAAAACCACAGCCAAGATGGGTGATTTCTCCCCCAGTTTTCTGCCCTATATTGGCCATTTCCTTTGGTAATGAATGTACAAAACTTTAGCTGTATGACTGGAAGTAAAGGGTGGAAGAGAGGGATAAAAGACAAATTTTGGAGAAAAAATTGGTGAATAACTAAAAAAAGCTGTTGTCCTATCACACTTACTTAAAACATAAGAGCTATTTCTCATCCTTTTGGTTAAGATCAAGTGTGAAAACTAAGGGGTCATAAATGATTTTGCATGAACAGATTTAACATCACAGAAATTTTAACTGCAACAAGACAGATGAGGAAAAACACAATACTTTCCAGGTAAGGTCTGTTCCTGTGAAATGTAGCACAATCTATGATAGAGTAAGCTCACAGCTCTTTGAATAGCATCCTAAATTTCTCTTCTGTAATTACTCATTATGTGCCTGTTAAATTGCCATCTCCATCTCTGGATCGTAAGTTCCATGAAGGGATGAACTTTGAATCAGGGACCTTGTGTCATGCTGCCAGCACCTGCTACAATGCCTGGCACAAAATAAGTGCTGGACCAGTATTTATTAAATAAATAAATGTATTAAACAGGAAAAAGGAAGATGAGAATGTACAGAGCCAAAATTCCTCGTTCTTCAAACCCCAGCTCAAATTTTAAGCCTTCATCTTCTTAGAAGCTCCCCTTAGAAGTTTTTGTTCACACGTCTGACCGTCCCCAAATGCTTTGTTTAGTCCTCTTAGAGCATTTATTAAGAAACAGTATATACAATGGTAAGGATACAAACCCAGGAACCAGAATTTGTTTAAATACCAGCTCCCGCTATTTGCAAGCTGCATTATCTTGAGCAAATTACTTAAGGTCCCTGAGCCCTGCTTTCTTATCTACAAAATTGAGAAAATTATATGATCAATTTCATTAGGCTTGTTGTAAGGATTAAACTAGGTAATAAATGAAAAACATTTAGTCCAATATCCAACACACAGTAAGCACTCAACAATTATCTATTACATGTATCACTCTCCACTTTGACAATGATAGTTTTAAAACTGCTGTGTTTATTGAACATATACTATATTCCAAGTACTATGGAAAGCCCGGAACATGTTTTAAATAATATGGGTTTATATGGCTTTTCACAATGCAGCCATAGTTGATTCTATGGGTTATAATTTTCCCTATCAGCCATTATGAAACTGAAGCTGAAAGGGATTACATAAACTATCTGAGTTCTCATAAGTAGTAATTAGATTTACTGTCATTTGAGCCCAGCTGATATTGCAGGAGCCCCATACACTGTCTCCATGGATATACACATCTTATGTCTTGTACTGAATTGTAAATTGCATTGCAGGCAAGGATTTGATCTGTTTTATCTTTGTATCCTCTGAAGTATGCAGCTTAATACCTTATATGCCAACGATGAGTAAATATTTATTAAATGATTAAATACAAAGTGAAGGGACCTCAAAGTCAAACTTTATCAATGTCACAATTCTGTCCTAGCATTAACTCTGCAGAAGTTGTTCACATGCATTTTAAGTAGAGGGAATCCTTTCTAGCAGCACCAACACTAACAGTCACATTCTAAAGGGCAGTGCTGTCCCAACAAAAATGTCATGTAAATAGGTCCTTTGTGTCACCAAGTCTATCTGCACATTGGCTGGGCTCATCCAATACTTCGTATGCTAGAAAGTTGGTATTTATACTATGGCAGCAGCATGGACTCTACATATTTGAAATTTTAAAAATCCTTTATGATGGATGCAGTAATCTTCCTCAGAAAATACTAATAGCAACCATTACTCAGAATCATGAATCAAGAACTTGAGCATCAGAAACAAAACAGGAGCAGCTAGGAAGTGAATCGCCAGCTCCAGAGAGGAAAGGACTTAACTGGGAAAGAGTACAAGAGTTCACAGTAGAATAGAGCTACCATTCAACCCAGCAACCCCATTATTGAATATATACCCAAAGGAATATAAATCTTTCTACCATCAAGACTCATGCACATGTATGTTCACTGCAGCCCTGTTCACAGTAGCAAAGACATGGAATCAACCTAGATGCCCATCAATGTGGTCTGAATAAAGAAAATGTGGTACATGTAAACCTTGGAATGCAGCCATTTAAAAAAAAGAATGTAATCATATCCTCTTCATCAACACAGATGGTGCTGGAGGTCATTGTCCTAAATGAATTAATGCAGAAACAGAAAACCAAGTATTGCATGTTCTGACTTACACGTGGGAGCTAAACATTGAGTACACATGTACACAAGAGAGGAAACAACAGACACTGGGGCCTACTTGAGGATGGAGGGTAGGAGGAGGGTGAGGATTTAAAAACTACCTATCGAGTACTATGCTTATTACCTGGGTGACAAAATTATCTGTACACCAAAACCCCAAGAGACACAACTTACCCTTGAAACAAACCTGCTCATGTACTCCTTGAACCCAAAATAAAAGTTGGAAAGAAAAAACACAAAAATAATACAAATTTTACAAAGAGTTCACAGGATTCCAAAAATGCTAGAGCAGCAGTTCTTTAAGTTTGGTCCATGGACCATCAGCACTGGCATCACCTGGGAACTCAATGTTAACCCTCAGGCCCCACCCAGACTTTTGAAATAAGAAAATTTAAATGAGACCCAACAAACTGTGTTACAAGAAGCCCTCAGGATGATTGTAGAGCATAGATCTTGACAATATATAACTTCATTTTCCAGATATGAATTCTGAGACACATAAATTTTCCATGACCACACAGCTAGTTAGTAAAGACCAGAATATGTACCTCCTGGTTCAGAGTAAGGAGGGCTGGGAGAGGTAAAGGCAGATGTAAGGAAACTTTATGTTCCTGTTGCCTAAGTCTCATTTTTAATCTATGGATTGTGAGAATGGCAGTTATTTCTGGATGAAGACTGCAGGGACAGGCTCTGAAGACCACTGGATTAATGGTTGGATGTCCTAGATTAAAAAGAGTTAAACCAGTGTTCTTTACTGAAGAATGCTTAATATAAGGATATGGAATATTAATCTTCCAGAGGATAACAGGGTACATAGCATTAAAAAAATTTTTTTGACTATAAACTGTATTAGGTTATAAAAACAAAAAATCAAAATGCCCCAGAAACTGCCCAGGTTGCCACATGACCACCATACATTTCCGTTTCTGGTTCTTAATTCCAGAAGTTTCTTTCTAAGGCAGCATTCAGAGGAAAAAAAAGATGGGAAATGCTGGTCTACATGATGTCAAAATAGTAAGTAATTTTTGTTTTATAAATGATTTTTTAACTGTCAATCAAATCAGTCAGGATCAAATGTGCTTACCTTGTAGTTCATAGGGTCCTAAAGGGTTCATGGTTCCAAGGTTCTATAAGCTCCCTGAAATTGTAAGCAATATTTTGAGTATGTGTAAATGTGTATTTTCTGGGGACTTCCAGAGACTTTTCATTAATTTTCTAAGGGATCTATGGCTTATGCAATCACTAGATCCGTTAGCTCCCTGAAAATGCAGCTAGTGACATCTGGGTTTTCCCTTTATTAGCTTAGAGTCTCACAATTTTTCACTTAATTCTACTACAAAATTCTCTTGATTGCTCATGTTACTTCCATTCCAGTCTTTCTTGGGTCTGTACTCTAATTTTCTTAAATTTCTAATCTATTACATTCATTTCTAAAAACCTTTAATGGCTCCACTGTTGACTGCCAATTCAAGTACCAATGCTGTAGACCTCCCACAATAAGACTCTTATTATCTTGTCTTTCTGTCATTCTTGTGTATTCTACAGTCAAACAGACAACTTTCTCCAAAGGTACACTTACCCATACTACCTCTATATTTGGACTGCCTAGGTCTATTTCCTTCTTCAACATTCTTTACATGCTTCTAAAAAGCCTTCTCTTCCATGGAGTCTTCTTGATTCCCCAAATGTTTTTAATGATTTTCCCCTTCCATCATGAACCCAATGTAAATATGTGCCAATCTCTTATGAAACGAATCCTACTTGGAATTCATATAATCATTACTGATGTGCTTCCTACCCATCCTGTACCAGGGCATAGGAACTGTTATTCCCCTTGTTTTAAATTTGTCATTGGGTCCCTTTTACTGGATCACCCCATTCAAGGCTTTCACCAAAAAAGCAGTATTGGCCCGTATCATGTTTTAATCTGAAATGCTCAGATTTTGATTTTTAAAAAGATTTTTTTTTTCTAGCTCAGAAATTGAACCACAGATAGTGGCTTCTATGCAAGCTCGTCTTATTTCTAAGATGAAAGAATACAATTTAGGCACATCAATAAAACAACAAAGATTTCCCCCTTTCTCTTTGTGCTTTTGTTCCTTGTGTTGAAGAACCCTCAAATATATTTTCAGAACTCAGGAGTCAAAATAATCATTTTGTGTTTAATAGATCAGCTGACCTCTAGTATTTATCATTTCCTATTCCTACTTTTTTTTCCTCTTCAGTTGAAATGCCTAGCCTGGAGAAAAATGCCCCCTACCTCAACCCAAGGCCCTAAGCAGTCTGCTTCAGTCTGACCTATGGACAAAATCACAGTGAAGTTCAAGTAGGAACAGAGTAGTAGGTAGCCACGACCATGGAATCAGCAGACTTCAGAGCCAGCTCTATCTGTATGTGTTAGGAGGATGGGGAGTTTTCCAAGGCTAAAATCTTCTAATGGTCTGTGATCCCCTTTTATTCCTTGCCATCATAAAAGAGGGGTTAAAATAAACCCATTGGCTCTGTATCTGTTGACAAAACAAAATGTTTCTTGAAAGAAAACTTAGGCACAGGACTTTGAGTTTCCACATAGAGAAAAATTCTACCATAGCCATCAATTTATACACTTATAAAAGAAAATCGGGGCTCACTCTCCTTTTCCTAGCTCTCATTTCTCTCATTGGATAATGACTGATGCCAACTGGCAGAGACTGATTGGCATATACAAACAGAATGACGGATAAGTCAACACAGGTACTTACCTACCACCCCTCCGTGTGTTTATGCTTAAGCATCTCAATTAACTGTTCATATTCAGTATACTTTCTTTATTCCCGAGATTTATTTTTCCAGCAAACTCAGCTATGTATAAGTGAAAAGAGCAATCCACCAAAAATAACCTAAGTGGGTCTTAATCTCCTCTCAACATTTTCTGACTTTGCACAAGTCTTCCTTCTACCCGTTTGCCTTGGTTACTCTCTCTATAAAACAGGAATAATGTCTTGCTTTTCTCATTAAGTCTTGTGTCTGCTCTAAGTTATGTGGATGCTATAATTCAATAAATGTTAAATGATGCTAACAGCTTGCCTCATATCCTTCAAAAGTACCTTGAATGCTTAGGATGAATCCAATAAATAAACTAACGTAAGTTCGATATCAAGGAGGACTGCTTAATGAAAGAGTAACTGAAGTATTCCCAAGTTAATTATTACCAATCAGGGTGGGTGTGAGAGATGATTTGCTTTTTTCAAGTTCAATTTGAGAGATTGATTTTATGGCTTCTCAGGTCTCCTTCACTGTTGAAATCCTACAAAACAAATGGAGAATCAATAAAAGAAAAGCATACTATGGCTTAAGCCTGAGTTCCTGTTCCCTCCATCTTTCCAGTTTTTCCAAAATCAGTGTTGTTATCATGGTTCTGTTTTGATTAAAACTCTAGATATGCATACAGTTTTCTTAATAATTCAAATATGTGTGGGCAATGATATTCTTTATGGTCTTTTCCAGGTGCTGTGCGCTATCCTAGAACATTGGAAAATTCTACATTCAAGTATTAAAACAGAAGACCTGCATGAAATGTACATTTACTTTCATTTGAGTTTATCTATTTAATAAGGCATTTGGTCTAAAACCTCTTTCTGTTACTGTGTTTGAAATTTAACTAACTTTCTTCTTAGGAATGACTCTAAAGGGTGTGATATTGCAAAAAAAGTCACATTTTATAATTTTATAATATAGAAAATATGGTCTGTACCACACAATGGCAGGCTCAGTGATAGTCAGTCTTCATTTGTCCAGGATGATTGGGAAATGAGGTGTCTCTGCTGCGATTTGTCCTGATAACTGAGGCTTATTCCCTTTGCATGCCAAAAGGTTTCATTTAAACTAATTTCAGTGGAAAGATTTCTGAAATGTACCACACAGTTTTCAGCCTAATTAAATATATACTGAAGCTATTAACCTGTTGTTAATGATAAAGTTGGCACATGGCTATCAGCCATCATACAGGGCCACATCATGGTCAGAGGGGAGCCTGAGAGGGGAAAGTTTGCTTGCTCCTTTGCTCAGCGTCCCCAACTTGTTCTGCTTTCTGAGTCGTGTCTGTAACAGGCTTTCTATTCCCTTTCTCACTATTAGTGGCCTTTTTATCAGTTTTCAATACTCTCACTCCAAGCAATTTTATATTCCTTTAAATTCCTATTTTTAATTTGTGGAAAGCACAATAATAAATCCCTGTTAGGACTAGATGGTAAACAAGAGTCATTCAAATTGGGGTACAACTAGGAGTCACTGAGGATCAATGAGGGTTCGTGTGCAGACAAGTAGATGTTCCAGCTGCCTAGTTTTCTACCAGGACCCAGGGAGTGAGGTTGCTGAGAGCCTTCCATCCCAGCAGCAAGTACTCTTATTATTTTCTTTGTATTTTATCTCATTATTTCACTCTGATAGCTTATATTACTTATGTTATATATAAAGTCCTTACCTACATTATATATAAAGTCCTTGAGGGCAGGAAACATATTTTATTATTCATCTGTTTTGCCACACTACCTAAAATAGTGCTGAGTACATTAAAAAAAAAAAAAAAAAAAAAAAGGCCGGGCACAGTGGCTCATGCTTGTAATCCCAGCACTTTGGGAGGCCTAGGGGGGTGGATCACTTGCGGACCAGCCTGGCCAACATGGTGAAACCCCATCTCTACTAAAAATACAAAACAATTAGCTGGGCATGATGGCTGGCACCTGTAATCCCAGCTACTCAAGAGGCTGAGGCGGGAGAATCACTCGAACCCAGAAGGTGGAGGCTGCAGTGAGCCGAGATCACACCATTGAATCCAGCCTGGGCAATGAGTGAAACTCTGTCTCACAAAAAAAAAAAGAATGCTCATGTAATTTGGCTATGCTATGCCTTCCCCCAGAACCCTAGAGAAATCCACATTGAAACGTTAATCCAATATAATACCTATTTCTGTCATTTGGCATTATTTGTGCCATACTTTTCCTCCAGTTGCGTTGACTGACTTGCCCTAGGCATTGCTGTAAATACATATAAAGATTTCTTGTTTAATTTGTGGCACTGTAATTGGAAACTAGTCTCCACCTCAGCTATTCTCTTTTTTGATCAGCAATCCTTTCATAGAGAATCTCTAGCTCTACCCTAAAGCCCAACTATAGTCCTTATTTTTCATACCTTGAAGGCCCAGTAACTCATCAATATTTCTTAAGCTGTGCCTAACTTAAACTTTTTGGCCTATCAGAGGATCTTTCTTGTTTAGGATCTCTCTCTCTCTCTCTTTTTTTTTTATTGTGAGTAGAAAATGGTCCTCAGATACAAAAGCAAACACACCTTGAATATCTGGCCCATTTAATATTTATTCTGAATTTTTTATGTAATACCGTATGTTATTTCAATTCTTTTCATCCTGCAAGTTACTACAGGAAGTCATCTTTCCTTATGGCATCAACTTTCTGAGCATCACCTTCTTGATTTGCCCGGAATGTGAAAGTGCATTCACTGTCTTCCATGCAGCAAACATTTCTTGTTTCTGTCTGTAATGTTTTGGTTGCTTTTGAAGTCATTCTCTAAATCTGTAATGTGTCCAAGTCACTTGTCTGTAGACACTTGGAAAGTGGGGTCATTGATCTAAGTACAATGTGCTAATACCAAGCGCTGCTTTATACATGGTACCTGTAACCAAATCCTCTTGAAAATCCATGATACCTTAAGTTTTATTTCAAGAAACATTTTGTTTGTGTCAATAGATCCAGAGCCAACGGGTTTATTTAAAAACCTCTCTTATGATGGCAATGAATAAAAGGGGATCCTAGACCATCAGAGGATTTTAGCCTCAGAACTCCCCACCTCCTGGGAATGGTAAGGTCTATTCAGTTTCTGATCTTATTGCAGTCATTCACTGGATATCTCCTTTGACATGACTTTCTTTTCTCAAAGCTAACTCTTTAAAACCCCATCTCATTTACTTGTGAGAAAGAAGATGCGAAAGTCACCTTTGTGCTTATTGCACACATTCATTTTTCTTCATGATGCTCTTGAAAATCCAGAATGACCACAGCTTATCCTGATCCTCCAGCTGTAAACTCCGTAAGCAGAACATAGGATTCATACAATATAGTCCCATAGGTGGCTAAATAGATTTTACAGCAAAATATGTGTGTTAGGGAGTGAATAAAAAATGTTTATTGTATGTACATCTTACAGGGCAATAATAAAATACTCATGTACTCACTAAAGATTTGAGACATTCAGCATTACATCCCCGGTATACACCCCTCCCAACTTGTCACCCTTTCTCTTTTCCTAGAGGCAAAGACAGTCCTGAATCTTGTCTCTGTCTCTCCTTCTCTTTTGTTATCTCCCTCTCCCTCTCTCTGTCTCTCAATCTCTCTTTCTCTCATAGTTTATCATCTTTATGTGGTTTCTTAAATAATATTTCATTTGGTTCTTGCCTTCTGTACTTACGCAAGTGAAATTCAATATGTGATTTTTTGTGATAGGCTTATCACATTCCATACTGTAAGATTTATCCATGTTGAAGAAAATGGCTCTAGCTTTCTTTCTTCCTCTTTCTTTCTTTTCTTTCTCTTTTCTTTCTTTTCTTTCCTTTCCTTCCTTCCTTTCCTCTTTCTTTCTTTTCTTTCTTTCTTTTTTCTTTCTTATCTTTCTTTCTTTCTCTTTCTTTATAATCGTTATCTTTTTTCATAATCTTTTTTCTTTTTCTTTTTTCTTCTTTCTTTTCTTTCTCTCTTTCTATCTTTCTCTCTCCTTCCTTCCTCCTTCTTTTCTCTCCTTCTTCCTTCCCTCCCTTATCCTTCCTTTCCTTCCTTCTTTCCTTTTTCTTTTTCCTTCGCTTCCTTCTTCCTTCCTTCTTCTTCCTTCCTTCCGTTCCTTCCTTCCTTCCTTCCTCCTTTCCTTTCCTTTTCTTTTTCTTTTCTCTTTCCTTCCTTCCTTCCTTCCCTCCCTCCCTCCCTCTCTCTCTCTTTCTTTCTCTCTTTCTCTCTCTCTCCTTCTTTCCCTCTTTCCCTCTTTCCCTCTTTCCCTCTTTCTCTCTTTCTCTCTTTCTCTCTTTCTTTCTTTCTTTCTTTCTTCCTTTCTTTCTTGGTGCAGTCTCATTCTGTTACCCAGACTGGAGTACAGTGGTGTAATCTTTGCTCACTGCAACCTCCACCTCCCCAGCTCAAGCGATCCTCCTGCCTCTGCCTCCCAAGTACCAGGGACTACAGGCACATATCATCATGCCCAGCTAATTTTCGTATTTTTGTAGAGACTGGGTTTCACCATGTTCCCCAAGTTAATCTCTGAACTCCTGGGCTCAAGCGATCCTCCCACCTCTGCCCCCCAAAGTGCTGGGATAACAGGCGTGAGTCACTACACCCAGCCAATAGCTATATTTCATTCTTTTTAACTATGGTATAGTATTCTAGTCTATGAACACGCAACAACTTAGGAATCTATTAAACTGTTGGTAGACAATTTGAATAGTTTCCTGTTTTCTGCTAGTATGAACAATGCTACTTGAACAATCTTGAATTTTCTGGTGTATACATGCTAGAACTCCTCAAGGGCATGTATCTAGGAGTGTAGGTATGATTGTAGGGAATTTTCATCCACATCTCTACTCTATAATGACGCACTGTTTTCTGGTTCTACTAGTTTACACTCTTGTCCACAAGAGATGACTATTCCTATTGTCCATATCCTCACTACACTTGATATTAATGACTTTTTAATTTTTTAATAAACTGGTAGGCATGAAATGATATCCCATTGAGATTTTATTTAGCATTTCCCTGCTTAACAATAAGGTTGAGCATCTTGTCTTATGTTTATGGTAATTTGTATTTCCTCCTCTATAAAATATATGTTTCTTTTTTCTCTTAGTTTCATTGCGGTGTTCATCTTTTCGAACACAAATCTTTAGTCATTGACATGGATTGCAAATTACTTATTTCAGTATAACTCTTTCTCTTCATTGCCTATAAGGTGTTTTTACTCTATAAATGAAAGCTTTAAATTGAAATGTACATACATTTTATCATCAATTTCCTTTGTAGTTTGTAATTTGCTTAAGAAACAATTTTACTTCAAATTCATATGACTATTCCAAATATTCTTAGAAGTTTTGAAATACTGCCTTTTACATCTTTCATCTGGTTGGAATTTTAGTTTATAGTTTGCAATACAGAACTACTTTTTTTATTTTTCATTTGTATAATCAATAGTGCAAGCACCATTTATTAAATAGTTGATTCTTTCCTCACTGATCTACAATTGCTGAACTGACATAAATTAAGTTTCATGTATGCTGTGAGCCTGTTTCTGAGGTCCCTGTTTAGTTGAATTTGTCACTGACTAAATCCCTGTAGCAATAACACGTTGTTATAATTACAATAGATTTAAACTAAAATTAAATCTGGTAGAATAAGTCCCTTTCCTTATATGAAAACATTGTTCTTCAGAAATGTTTGAACTAACTTTTGCTAGGTAATTAATTTGAGATGTTTCCTCCTTTTAGTATAGGTGTTTAGAGCTATAAATTTCCCCTTAAGCGCATCTTATGCAAGATGAACACTTTAGATTCGAAGACACAAATAGGTTGAAAGTAAAATAATGGGGAAAGATATACCATTCCAACAGTAATCAAAAAAGAAGTGAAGTCACTATGTTTATATAAGACAAAATAGATTTCAAGGCAAAAATTATTACTAAAGACAAGGGTATTTTATAATGATGAAAGGGCCAATCCACCAAGAAGATAAAACAATTATAAACCTATATGTACTTAACAGAAGGGTCTGAGAAAACATGAAGCAAAAATGACAGAATTGAAGGGAGAAATACATTAATTCAGTACTCTAATCTCAGTAATGGATAGAACAACTAGACAGAAGATCAACAGGAAATAGAAGACTTGAGCAACAGTATAAACAAACTGGGCCTTGCAGCAGCTGCAGAACACCCCATGAAACAACAGAATACATGTCCATCTCAAGTGCACATTCAACCTTCCCCAGCATGGAACGTAGGTAAGGCCATAAAAGATATCTCAGCAAATTTAAAAGGACTAAAATTGTACAAGTATATTCCTAGACCATAATGGGAAAAGATCAATAACACAAGAAAATTTAGGAAATAGGTAATTCACAGATATGTGGAAGTTAAACACACAATATTAAATAACCAGTGGGCCAAAAAAAGAACTCACAAAGAAAATCTAAAAATACATCGAGTTTTTTAAAAAGTGCTATGGCAACTTAAGTTTCACATGCAAAAGAATGAAGTTGGATCCCTATGTCATATTATGTGCAAAAATTAACTCAAAATCGATAAAATATCTAAATATAAAGACTGAGATTATAAAACTCTTAGAAGAAAACATAGGTATGAAATCTTCATGACTTTGGATTAGGCAGTGGTTCTTAAATATGACAGTAAAAGCACAAGCAATAAAATTTTTTAAAAGTACATTGGACTTCATTAAAATTAAAACTTTCGTGCTGCAGATGAATACAGTTAAAAAAGAAACCTAAAGAATAGGAGAGCTTATCTGCAAATCATATATCTTGTTCAGCTCTCATATCCAGAATATATAAAGGATTCTTATAATTCAATAATAAAAATACAAATGACACAATTTTAAAAATGGGCAAAAGATTTGAACAGACATTTCTACAAATACATATATGAATATGTACATGGGCCAATAAGTACATGAAATGGTGTTGAACATCAATTGTCCTTAGAGAAATGCAAAGCTACAGTGAGATACTACTTCACGCTCACAAGCCTGGCTATAATAAAAAAAGACAGGAAAACAAACCACAGGTGTTGTTGAAGATGTGAAGAAACTGGGACCCTCATACATTGTTCACGGGGAATGTAAAATGGTGCAACTGCTTTGGAAAACATTTCAGCAGTTTCTAAAAAAGTTAAACATAAAATTACCTTTCAGATTCAGCAGTTCTACTCCTAGATATACACCCAAGATGACTAGGTATATATAAACGTATATTTCCTTTAGGCCTGCATATACCCTTAGATATATGTAGATATAAATATATGCCCGAACAAAATCTTGTATATGGATGTTACTAAAAGCATTATTCACAATAGCCAAAAAATAGAAACAATCCAAATATCCATCAGCTGATGAAAAAAGAAAATGTGGTATATTTATACAACAAATATTATTTGAACATAAAAAAGAATGAAGGACTGATACATGCTATAATATGGATGAAGCTTGAAGACATTATACTAAGTAACGAAATTCGTCCCAAAAGGCCACATATTGTGTAATTCCACTTGTATGAAATGAGAAATTTCTATGGATCTTTTATGTTTCCTTGAAAATTATATATATTCTACAACTGTTGGATACAGTGTACTATATATGTCTATCAGGTTCCATTCAAATCTTCCTCAGTCTTACTCAGTTTTTAATGTGCTTGATCTACCAATGAAAGACAATTGTTTAAATCTCCCACTTTGATAGTGAAATTGTCACTTTCTCCTTGTAGTCCTATTAATTTGCATTGTATATGCTTGAGGCTATTGGGTCCATACGAGTTTAGAATTATTACATCTTCTTAGCAAATAGAATATTTTATCATTATTTAATTGGCATCTTTATTTCTAATAATATTTCTTTCCTTAAAATATATTTTGCCAGATATTAACATAATTACATGAACTAGCTGTAATTATATATATTTTCAACTAACACTGTAAGCTTATTAAAGGATTCTTTTACATTCAATGTGCCATAATTGATTACATTAACAAGAACAATTTGAAGGATTTTAAATTTTATAAAGTACCTTTTCATGTGGTCTTTTACTTTTCATGAAGGTATTTCATTCAAAAGCATCTGATGTTACTGTCAGTTTTTCAAAACATCTGAAAGTTTTAAATTGCTAACCAACATACAGTCATGTCCATGTCATGAGTTATGTCAAGTGATACCAAAATATGCTGGCTTAATTACTATCACACAAAGAACCTTCTTAATTAATCAGCTGATATGATGCACAATTAAACTGTTTCAGAAGTTAGAATTACATAGTCGTAAAACTAGGTGTAAATATTCTCTCTGCTCTGTAATATATAAAATGGGCTTTGACATGACATTAAAGTAAGTCTTTTTTTAACCAAAGCTTGCTCTGGATTATATTTACTCTGCAAAATATAAACCTTCTTTATCAATAACTTCAATCCGTCAATTTATCTCACTACTTTTCTTTTCACTGCTGCTCTCATTGACCTGTATTTTCTCTGCAATTTCAAGGACAGTGCCATAACAACAGCAATAATACCTTTCATCTCATATAGCTCTTTGAAGTGTAAAAAGCACTTGTAGGCATATTAGTAGGTGCTCAATAACTAGTTGTTGAACTGAATTATCCTGCTTCTTCATGATTACCAAATAGGAATTTAACAATGACACAATCAAGAATGTTCTGTGTGTGGCGCTGAATGTCCTGGAAGCTGAGTCTGTTCCCAATCTCTACGTCTGTGTCTCCAGCCTTATGCACTTGAAATGTCTACTGCAATTTCCTTCATTATTATGTGCTAAGAATGCAGCCAAGAAAGACTGCTCACCTCTATGAAGTATACCTAAGCCAACAATGCTAAATTCCATCCTTGCCATCGAACATAGATTTTCTATGAAAAGGTCAATCCATTTTTTAAAAGCTGAATGGAGACCTGGAAAGTAATTTACAGCTGATTAATATTTAGGGACCAAAAAATCCAATACGAGAATATTTCCCAGATTTATTGAACTTTGATTATGACTTGATTGAATTTTCGTTTTTTCATTCACTCAGTTCTTACCTCTTTTTGGTTCTGAACTAGTCAGTGGAATGTTACTGGCCATGTTGAGCTTCGTAATTCTGCTACCTTTATTGAATTAATCTATTTCTATGGCAAGACTGCCAGCTTGAGATAGTCTTTTGCCTGCTGAGCCATTTGCAGTGATGGATGACACGAGGAATAGTAACACTTTCCAATTTGGCATCTTTTAGGCATTAACTGGGTCTTTTATTACACATCCTTTCAGTCTTACTTTATTTTTCTTTGAACTCATTGACTTCTAGACAAGAAAATGACACATTTCCTTAAGGAATCCCCTTTAGCTAGCAGTTGATGTCATTTTAAAAGGAGCTTTTCAGAAAAGACAGAAGTGACTCGTAAAACTTAATGTTCTTCCTTTGGAGATAAGGTGAAAATTTTGTTAAAATACGTGAACAAGTATTTTGTTTACCTAATAAAAGAATATATTGTATAGAGAGAACTGTCTGAAGCTTGAAATTGGCATTTTATGAAAATTAAGATATGAAAATTAAGATATTTAATAATTTACAGCATTTGTAGTAACTTCATGTGTAAGCAATGATTATTGCTGTTTGAATGATATTTTCATTTCTCTCCTTCCATATGTAGGACAGATTTACAGTTCCTGACCCCCTTATGGTTGAGTGGGGTTATTCAGCTAGTTCCACCTACTGAATTGTCTGCTTATATGAGTGTGTCATTTCTGAGCTGTGTCATGCAACGTGAGGTCCTCAACTGACAGTGTTTGAGACAATGACTATCTTGTCAGTCAGTCTGATTCACCAAGGCACTACTTCAAGGAATCAACCTCTGCTGATTTGCAATGGACAGGTAGCATGACCAAGAAACAATCCTTTGTTACCTAAACTACTGAGATTTGGGGTTTGTTACTGCAGCATAAACAAGTTTTATGCTTTATTTTAAAGATATTATGGAACTTGCTAGTACCAATAGGTACAAACTATAAATTAGCCCAGGATACTGTTTAGTTAGAGATGAACCATCCATGATAGGCTCTTAAAGATTTCTAACTTTTTAAGGTTGTTAATAAATTCTTTAAGTTTGAGGTTGTTAATAAGGACCACCATATTTCCTCACAAATTCTGCCTAGCATTGCTGAACAGAGTCATACATTAAACATTCTGAATGTAAGTAAACCATGAACATTTTGAACTTTTGAAAAGCAATGCAGCCAGATTGGTTAAGTCATGGATTTAAGAACATCAGTTTTATTTCTGACTGCATTCCTTATCAGCACTTTTGTAACTGCTTGAAGCCTTGGTTTTCTCAACGGCAATATGAAAATGATAATATTTCCATGTGATGGTTATGGAAAAAACACCAGTGAGAACAATATAACTCTCTTATAAAAAAGGAGTAAGTGTTCGTTCCAGTGCTGGGCCTGAAGGAAGTGCTCAGTAAATCCTGCCTTTCCTCCTGTTTTGAAGGGATAATGACACAAATTCAAACCTCTTACCAATATTGTAGGGATGCTACTCCACACACCACCCACTTTTCCTCTCTTTTCTGTTCTGATTCTTTCTGGTTCTGCTTTATGTTTCATGAGAAAAATCAGCCCGAGTCACAAAGTATGGCTTTTGTGCCACCAAGTCATTGGTAAGAGGAGCATGGTGATAATGACAGCAGCCCTGTCTCATGTGTTGTGTGCCTGGTCCTCTCTGCAGACACTTTCCACAAGTTTTTCTCCTTACAATGGCCCAGTAAGGCGGACACTTTTTCCCTCATTTTGCAAATGAGAAGATTAAGGGTAGATATTTGGATAAGGTTATGTATCTATTAATTGATACTACCAGAATTTGATCCAAGATGTCTGAAGACTGTGCTCTTCACCACCAAATAGGGGAAGCATATACCCAGGTTTGCCTCCAGCAGTCTCTATGTATAACAAGTATCCTGGCATTCTATCTGGTTTAGCATTTGTCTTAGATTTTTCATCTTTACAAATGTATTATTATTAATAGTTGCATTAAAACATGCCAGGTGATACAGTTTGGCTGTTTCCCCACCCAAATCTCACTTTGAATTCCCATGTATTGTGGGAGGGACCTGGTGGGAGGTAATTGAATCATAGGGACAGGTCTTTCCCTGTTCTCATGATAGTGAGTAAGTCTCACGAGATCTGATGGTTCTATTAGGGGGAGTTTCCCTGCACAAGTTCTCTTTCTTTGCCTGATGCCATCCATGTAAGACATGCCATTTGCCTTCTGCTGTGATTGTGAGGTTTCCCTAACCACGTGGAACTGTAAGTCCATTAAACCTCTTTATTTTGTAAATTGCCCAGTCTCTGGTATGTCTTTATCAGCAGCACGAAAACAGATAATACACCAGATTTGCTAGGCTTCCACTTCACTGCCAGCCTCTGCCATGGTTTCATCTAGTCTCAGTGCAAAATGCACAGGCCATAAACACAGTTCTTAATTTAACATGTGGTTATATTTGAAAAACAACCAAAGATCACCTTTCTTTCTTCTCCTGACTCTTTCTGGATGCAATGTAACTAGTACCTTTTTTAAGGAAATGAAGAGACTTTGTACACTAGGGTCTGGGAAGAAGCTAAATCCTGGTAATGTTGGCAGAAGTGTCCAACAGGCCTACCCCTATCAAGCAAATGGAGCTAGCATGCACATGGTAGCATGGCCTGTGCTACAGCCTACAAGATGCATGAAACATCAAACCAGGCTGTAAAGTTAGGAAAGCTTGGAAATGGTAGGTTAGGTATATATAAAGCACGTGAGAATAAAAATGGAGAGTTCTTTCATAGAGCATATAGAGAGTAATTCCTAGTACAATGGTTTTATCATTTATTATATGCTATAAATCAGTAACTTTTTAGTTATGCTATTATGTGGTAGCTTTTAAAACTTTATAACTCTTTTCAGGAGCAATAAATTCTAAGGAGAGAGGAAACACATGTTTAATAAAATTTTAAGTACAGAATTTCTGCTTTTTAAGAAAATTGACAAATATGTAACTTACACAAAACGTTTGCTGGCATTTGACATCTAACTTGGGGACCATGATGATATTAGGTATCATTTGAAAAGGCGCAAGTCTACTAAAGAAACATCAGTATCGATTTCAAAAGCTAGTAATTACTTTGTGCAGGTTTTCTTGAAAGTAATGATTTAGTGAAACTTATCACTAAACATATTAAAACACCAAAAGAGGAAGGAACAAATAGAAGGATGAACCCTCAAGGGAGTGCTGTGTTTAATATTTAAATTTAGAATACTATAAATGCACTTTAGAGTATCTCAACTTGTGATGTAACACTTTTTTGATGGAACTTCTATTTTTAATCAGGTGAACTTATATTCTGACCAGAAAGGAGTGAAAATAAGAATGCTTATGATTCTCCAGCATCTGAATTTAGAGAAACAAAGGAATCATAGATATAACTTAGTTGAAAACTTCGATTAAAACATTTTCAAAGAAAGATATGGAGGTAAAAGAGAGTATGTGTGAAAAGTATTTGAGCTATGTACACATTTTATTTTAAAATGGAATTAAATTTGAAACGACCAGCATATTTAATTTACTCATCCATGCACCATAACTTTTAGTTAAGCAAGTACGCTCTTTTCAGATACTAAAGTACCTGAAAAACTAAAAACAAAAAAAATGCTACTATGTGGTGGATATTTTAATTAGCCATAAACTACTTAGAGTAAGACTGCAGGCAATTTTGTGAAAAAAAATTTTAATGACACCATGTTGAAAAAAAATCAGACAAATGGCATTAGAAACAAATATAGCAAAGAAATTGATTAACATATGTGAAGTGTATCAAATCTAGTTATTGCTTATGTTATTTTAAATGTTTCAGATAATTGATGTAATAAAGTGAAGATTTTTATTTTGCTTAAATGTAAATGCATATGTGCTATTTTATTTTAGAAAAAAATTATTTTGAAAATGGTTTTAACAGAGCTAGTTTATAAATACAAATGTATTTTACAAAAACAATTGTATTCATTAACAAATGAGTATTCCAAAAATGCTAAAATTTTAATTTTCAAGTATGGCCTTGCAGTCTAACAATTATTTAGCTACTTGTCCCAAACGAGGAGTCTATATGCACAGCCTGCAGCGTATGGTAAGTGAGAGTCTTTGTTTTCATCTCAGCTCCCTGGATGTGGAAGGCCAGCTTCATCCAAGGCATCATGGTGAATTCTTTGGACAGTTGTTTTAAGTAAAAAATTGAACATCATCATTCTGCTGCCTCTCCTAATTTTAAAGGGAAGTGTCTTTCTTTTGGGTTCTTTTTGATTCACCAGCATCAAGGATTCCAGGACACAGCAGTCACCTGAGAGTTATGGCTGATAAATGTCTTCATTGCCTCAAAGAATTGTTCCGGGGCCATGACACGCTCTCCAGCATTGCCTGAATTCCAAACGGAACTACATGCCTTTGTGACTTTGAAGATTAATCTCTGTCACTCACAGCTCGTTGGCTTCCCTTGCTCATTTCTGCAATGTCTGCAGATGGTGTGGTGCTCTGCGCCAGAGTTATTTACCCACAAGTTCCTTCACACATAGCTCCCTCTTTGAGCCATTCCAGGGAGAGTTAAATACTGAACAATTACGCAACTCTTTTGTCAACCCGTGGGCCTTTCTAACTCTGGTCCAAAAGAAAGTCTCTGCAGCAATACCTGCTATTCCTGGAGGCTGCTGCTGTCTCTCAACTGAATGCAGCAGAGACATTGCCTTCAAGAAGCCTCTCAACCCACGAAAATAAACATTTTCAAAATATACACAAACAACACATTTTTCATTGGTAAACATTCCTTAACACACTTCCCAGGCTGCCTGCTGCTTCACTGCATTTTTCTCCCAGAACTCAAATTGCAGAATTCATCATCCTCTAGCTTTTTATTAATTTACAAGTCAGCAAATATTTTGGCACTGAGTACCACAGCTTTGTCAGAAAGATGTAAGGTAGAAGGGAAAGATGGAAAAGGAACAGGGAAAATAGTAATTGTGGAGGTAAGTTCTTTACATTCATTTTAAATTTTCCATAACAACTATGAGTATCTTTATTATCCTATTTTACATATGTAGGAAACTGAGACTCAAAGTGATTAAATAATTTGCCCAAAGTCACACTCCCAGTAATGATGGAACAAGGACTGGAATCCAGGCAGTTTACTTTTAAAGCCTGCAGTTATAACCCCTAAGCTATATCTCTTCACACTGTAGAGAAAGTAGGAACAGAAGAAAGAGGAGAAAAAAGAAAACATGGGGAAAGGGGTGGGAAAGAGGAGAAGACATGTGGAAAGAAGAAAAGTGGAAAGTGGTGATCAGAGGAGTGAGGAGGAATAAAGAAAAAAACACTGGCAAGAGGGAGGAAAAGAGAGCTGAGAGAGAGAGAAGATGGGAACAGGGAGAGGAAGAGGGGAAGGGGGAGAGAGAGGGGACAGAGGGAGAAACAGAGAGGAGAGAGAGAGGAAAAAAGAGAGAAGGGGCTGGGAGAGGAGCATGTAAAATGAGTAATAATCCCAAGACCTTCTATGGTTCATATCTTGGGTAATTTGTGCCTTGATAAATCTGAAATAAATACAACAATTTTTTAAAAGCCATCATATTTTTTAACAATTTTATTTATTTATTTATTTATTTTTGTACTTTAAGAGTCGTTACCATTGATTCACTAGAAGAACCTTCAAGTATTAGAAGGACACTGACTTTCAAATCAGTAAGGTTCAATTTCCTCTTCTGGAAATTAGAAATAAATACTTACCGACCTCATATATCATTATAAATAAGTTCTGTCAGTAAAGCATTGGAAATTGCAAATCAACTTCCTTTGCGCTGAGTACCATCACTTTGGTCATGGAACTAAGGCACAGAAAGGGAGAACTGGGAAAAGGAAGAAAAAGAAATAGTAACAACAAATAGCTGGCATTGAGCACTTGTCAAGGACTGTGTGTACTACCACGGTGCACTCAGAAAGTTTAAGTTCTCTTGCTCTCTCCTCTCAAATAAAAGCAAGTGCTGGCTGGTACTTCTAGACCTAGACCTCCTAAACCCTAGCCAAGAGGTAGAATATAAAGTAGTGGTTATGAGAATAGACCCAGAGCAATACTGTGTTTAATTGCCACTCCTCCATCGAGCCCCTTATTCTCATGGCCCCCTAGATGCATTCTCTGCTTTGCGCTGAACTCTATGAACTGCACCTCTCGGCTGCTTCCTCTTCCTAGATGGCTGGGGGACACATGCTCTCCTCTCTCCTCTTTTCCTCCCAAATACCCAAGACATGGTTGATTTGCGCAGGAAAGGACTTCCTCTCCTTAAAGCTATAGCTCCCATCGAGGGATTTCTCTCACACAGTTAGTTGTTACCATTTCAGTAACACTGTTTCTAGGGGTACTAAAGTACTAAAGGATTCTAATTGTTGCTCATCTTTGGAGACTTTGGAACTATGTCTTGTGGGTTCCCTTAATTCTAGCCTTGTCTCCATAAATAATCCTATCATTAAACTGTTTCAATTATCCTTTAAGAATTTGCCATCTGTTTCTGTCACCACTCTGACACAGATGTGAACTGTCTGTGGGATCTTAGATAAGTTCCCTAGCATCGCCAGCCTCAGTTTCATCATCTATAAAACTGGGGTGTTGTACTTCATGGGGAAGATCTGAAGAGTGAATAAAAGTGTGTGTGCTTTGTTGCTTAACTTCTTGCCAGGCACATACACAGTAGTAGTATTTACAACCTACTTAGAAAATATGAATGCATATAAGGTCAGACTTAAATATTAATTATCCCCATCTCCTGCCACTACACGTACAGACCTTTACCCCAGGAAGTTCTCTGTGGTATCCAAAATGCAAGTGATTATCTTCATTTCATGGTCTCTGGTAGTTTCTGCCTTATTCTATTTCTAGTGGGTCTAGGATTTTCAGCATTTTCATGGAGTTTGTGAAACTCAGAGGATAAAACAGAAAGCCATGTAAGTACATGTGGGATCAGTCTGCCTGCCTGGAAGACAGAAGACTGACCCATCATATAACTAGACGGAAGCTAATCTAAATCCTAGTGGGTTCTACCAGAACCCAAGGACCCCCAAAACCATCCTTTTAATTTAAGGAATAAATCCTAACAGTATCCAATGGTCTGGTCCTCATAATTATCACATTTCTTAGACATATCAGATAAAGGAACACCCCACTGCTCTACCATTGCTCTGTGTCTGGGGATTGCAAATAAACGGTTTCTTGTTAAGTGCCAACTTGGATCAGTTGGCAGTGTTGTCTGAAGTGCTGGGTGGAGAAAACTTCTCAGGCCAAGTGCAGGCTCAGCAGTAAAAATAAGCATTGTGATTGATTAACAATGTCTGCTACAGACCCGGGGTGAGGGGGAGAACTCCCACACTTGCTGTGTGTTTGCTGACCATGCATTATAATGTGAAGGGATTTTCTGGAAGAAAGTAGAATGGGGTGGTGGCATTCCAGTGACTTTCAGGCTTCATAGCTGAAAATATGCTTTTTGCACCCTTCTCTTGCAGAACTTATTTCAAATAAAAGGTAATGACTGAGATTACAGATACATTTTATCATTTAAACCTTTCATTTTTATGCGCATTTGCATTCAGCAGTAAAATTATAACACATATTTGGTATCTGTTGTAAGCATCTGGGGATGGTTTATATTATAGAGATTCAAGAAATAGAGCTCTCTACTGGACAGTGATTCAGTCAGATATGCTCAACATAGCTCACTGAGCTCACCTCATCAATGATACGTTCACGCAGCTAAAGGCAAATGTTTAAACATTTAGTTAATGCACCATATGTCTTAAATGTTTTAGTTCCATCTGACATTCTAAAAAATCCATTTTAGTGGAAACCCGCCAAGTAAATTTACTTCTCTGGAAGATGATTATTCTATTCATCTTAAATCCAATTCTCCTGGACCTCTCAAACACAATGAACTCTTAATTTGTAGGCTTCCAATCCAAAGACAGGGCTGTCTTCATGTTCTGCCTCCTGAAGTGTGGGGAAATGCCTGATCAGGTGGTTCCATGTAATATAGTTTATGTCCTGAGGGCCACACAGCTAGGTGTAGGCAAAGGTGGCTCCAGAAAAACTAATTATCATCTCTGGGGGCTCAGCAGGGTGGTAAGTGAAAGGCAAAATGGAGGACTATGAAAATAAAAGGAACAAAGTCAGAGAAATATGAGAATCAGAGTAGGAAAAACAAGAACAAAAGACAAAGGTAAATAAAGAACATTTACAACAGGATGTGGTTATAACTCTTATGTTTCAAGTCACACAGTCCTAGCAATTAAAAACAATACTGAAGGTAAAAATAATAACCATAGAACTGTGAGGCTTAGGCATAGTGGTTAAAAACACAAACCTTGATATCAAATAAATTAAAGTCTCAAATCTTGGCTCTACCAATTACTAGCTGTGACCTTAGGCAAATTATTTCATCACTCTGAGCCTAGTTTCCTCACGGAGTTGATTAAAATATTAAACATGTATAGTGGGTGAGTACAAAACTCAGATTTGCAAAAAAGTAACTTAATTTTTAATAAGTAAATTCAACTTCATGTATGAACTCCTAGTCTGCCCATAGCTTAAAATATATTTTATCACATTGCAGTATACTCAATTTTTATTCAGTGATTTTTATAAAGCCACTTAAAGTATCACTCTATCAGTCTTTATCCCGTTCCAATCTTAGACATTTTTGGGTAAGAATTAATCATTTCTAAGGCTTCCCCTACTACACCTCACCATCTACCTGATGGTAAGTTGGTAGAGAGGAGAGGAGCGTCATATAATGTCCTAGCCTCTAACCCTTGCTGGTCTTCAGTTGAGAGAACTCATTCTGCTTGGCCTTTGGCCACCAGCCTTTGTCCTTTTTCATCTCTTCTGGTGAAGTTACTCTCACCAAGCCCTAGACATCTTGAGTTGGCATCCATTCAAATCAAGCAGGTCCCACTTGACCTTTGTGATGGTTTGCTGCCACTCCTAGCTCATGCCTCTGGTCCAAAGGTCCTTGCCTTCCGCAGCTTTGTTGTCCTTATCTCAGACCTCTTGCTGTCCATCAGTCCTCTCTATAATTCTGCGAACTTTGATTTTCAGAATCCAGGATTTTATTTGAACTCGAAAAGCTGAGCTTTACAAATTAAGAGCCAAGGGGTTTTATTTAGCATGAGTCTTGATGTGGGGAAGAGTGAGAATTTGACCGAAGGGCAGTTTTTGTCTCTGGGACTAGAACGGAAGATCAGCAGATGGAGCCTAATACGGGGAGAAGCAAAATTGAGGTGCAGAAAAGTGAACTTATTTTCCCATCCCCTTCAAGTTAACGTTGGGGGTTGGCGGGGACTGGATCTAGACACTGATAGTTAGGGTCAGGGGATATCAAAACTAGGTGCTTTTTCCTTGCCTCCCCAGACCTCATGTCTTTCAGAGATGACCTGAGCCTCCATGGCAGCAAGGTCAACATGGTGTAGATGCTGGAATAGAAATGAATGAGGATTGTTCCAGAGGGAAGGGCTTGAGAGAGCATTCTCCCACCCCCTGCCCTCCACTCAGCCGTTGTCCCATTCCCTGTGATCCACGGGGAATTTGAAGTTTCTAGGAGCCTAGAAATGGAACAGCAGATACACCCAGCCCCAAAGAATCAGCAGCTCCAGGGATAGCAAAGGTGAGACTCAAGTCCACCATAGAGAAATCACCAGGCCTTAAATGAGATGTGCAAACAAGTGACCCTGCTGTAGACACATTAGAAAGGGCTACAGCTTGAACCCTTTCCGAGGAGAAGGCCAGAGGGACCTCAGACCCTAACACCTCAAGAAGTAAGTATTCCTCTGCTCCCAGGCCCTGTCTGGGAAAGGAAGAGACTGGAATTAACTATCCAAACAGCCCTCCATTTTAAGCCAGAAAGCTGAGAACACTTTAAATGGTGAGAACAAACATTTTCCCCATGAATAGCGTAGGAGAGCAAGAGGTCAGAGAAAATAATTGACTGACTTACGGAAAATAAAGGAAGACTGGGGGAGGAATTAGTTCTTATATTTATTTTTACTGTATGTACTAGTCTGCTCAGGCTGCCGTGACAGAATACCACAGACTTTTCTAAGGTGGCTTAGAAAACAGAATTTTATCTTCTCTCAGCTATAGAGGCTCAAAGTTCCAGATCAAAGTGCCGTCAGGATTGGTTTCTGATGAAGCCTTTCTCCTTGGTTTGGAGATGGTGCCTTATTTCTGTGTCCTCACATGGCCTTCTACGTGCACGGAGAAACAGAGCTCTGGTGCCCTTCCTCTTCTCATAAGGACATCTGTCCTCTTGGATTAGGGCCTTACCCTTATGACCCCTTTTAATTTCAAATACAGTCACATGGAGGGTTAGGGCTATAACATGTACATTACGGAGGGAAAAAATTCTAGCCATACCAGTATATGAACTTAACTTGTAACATAAATTTTTTGTCTATATTATGCATGTAAACACCTTAGTCCAGCACTTTGATTTAATAAGTGATTAACAAGAGGGAAATATAATAATATTATTGTTATATTATAATAATAAAATTAGCTAATTTGTAATATGTGCTAGACATTTTTTATGTGCTTTGTGTGTGCTATTGCACTGACCCTAACAACAGTTTATAAGAAATATACTATTACTCTCTGCTTTTACTCCTTTCAGTTCTCCTAGAAAAATAACCTCCCACCCCATACCCAAGGCTTGGCCTTATAGTTTTAATAATCCAAAACGGGGTGTCTTTCTTGGGATAGTAGCTTAATTGGAAACCATAAGGATTCAGCTTTCTTCGTCTTCACTTTCTCTGGCTTAGTAAGGTGATATCTTCAGTCACTTCTGACACCAAAAAATGTCAGTCATGCTTCTGGTACTCACTGAAGGCACCATAACAACTGCTTGGACCAATGAAGGCCTTGCCACTGATTCCACCACACTGAGGATACAGAGCAACAAGGTCACTGAGGCAGCCACGTTCCTGTCATCACCAGTGTTACTGTAGCTATGCCAATCCTGCTGCTTGTCCAAGCCATGCCATCCTGTTAGCACCCAAGCCAATGACCCTCCAGATCAGACCACTGCTGGGGCTTCATTCACTGTGCTCTGCCCGGAAATATCCATCCCTTCTAAACTTCTGCATCTTTCCTACCCTTAGATCTCCCCATCCTCAATGTTTATGCTGATTTTCTGAATCTTATGACGAATATAACTTGGGTTCCGCATAAAGAAAACAAATGGAGACCCAGAAAATACGAGAATAAGAACAACATCCAAAATGGATTAGGTGAGGACTAAGGTTGGAGGTGCAAAACATAAAATAAAAAACAATTTGGATTAAGGGATATGTTGTAGATGAAATCACCCAGCACTGTGAATGTTTTTCTTGAAACTTAATCCCAATGTACATCATCTCTTTTGTGTTCAGTGGGTAATACCTCTAGAGAGTTTTCCTGCCATTCTCACAAAATTTTTCAGGAAAAATATACCTAAGTATTAAGTAAAAGTAATCCTATGCACAGATTCCACTACCTTTATTTTTTAGCTTTATTTGATATAAAGCTGCCATTTTTCTCTGAACACAACAAAGCCTTGAGTTTAGGGAGAGAAATAAGTCTGCAGTTCATCTTCCCGAAATGTTATTTTGGAGAGACTCCATTTGATGCTTCCTAGATAAAGCAATCAACCTGGAGAGGATTGAGGGGCCCATACAGTAAAAAGTGACATATAATTATTATCACACCTATTAAGTGAATAAACTAGCCAGAGCCCAATTACATTGTTGCAACATCCAATGAAATATCTCTTAAACAATTCTTCAATGAAGAAATAAACCTGTCACGGAAGAAAAATGTGCTGTACATCAAGGCTATGTATTGAGGAAGTAATGTTGCTGTCAGGGTCGCGCTGGCTGTAACTCAATGTGCAATTTAAAGGAAATTAGAGGCAATCCTCATTACATACATTTTACACTTTGTTTACTGTGCTACAAATTCTGTAGCGGAACCACTGACTTGTAGCAACAATAGCTCATTTAGTGGAAAATGAAAATGTTTAACAAAGGATATTTGATGGCTGAGGAGCAGAGTACACCAATTTACATTTCTTGCCATGTGTCCCTTCTTAAAACCACATCTTTGGATAGAGTTGGGCATAATGTAGCCACAACCAAAGCCAATATGACATATCTGAAATTCTGCTTGATATTCAAGAGAAAAAAATATTAAACAGGAAACAAAAGTGTATTGTATTAGTCCGTTTTTACACTGCTATAAAGAACTACCTGAGACTGGGTAATTTATAAAGAAAAGAGGATTAATTGATTTACAGTTCTGCATGGCTCGGGAGGCCTCCAGGAAACTTATAATCATGGCAGAAGTCAAAGGGAAAGCAAGGCACGTCTTACATGGTAGCAGGAGAGAGAGAGAGAGCGAGGGGAGAAGTGCCACACACTTTCAAACAACCAGATTTCCTGAGAGCTCACCATAAGGAGAATAGCAAGTGGGAAGTCCACCCCCACGATTCAGTCACCTAACACCAGGCCTCTCCCCTGATGTGAGAATTACAATTCGAGGTGAGATTTGGGTAGGAACACAAAGCCAAACCATATCATGTATCAATGATTTTTAGCTCAAAGAATAAATTTTCAATCAATCATTTTACAAAGAATCGGGAAGACAGGAGGGAACAAAAGGCAGTATATAAGACAGTAACCTTGGGCTGAAACTCTTTAAGAAGCAAATGCTGGTCTATAAAGATTACCTTTGAAAGCTCCCCAGTCCCCTCAGAAAATATTTGTTGAAAATTTGCTAAATCTTAAATTTCTGACATATTCAGTCTGAAAACCCCACATTTGCCTGTAAGTATTATTTCTACAAACTTCCATCATTCATTTGCAGGCAATACTAGAAGGTGGGACTATGAAAGGATGAATTGCAGGGCAACAGTGTGGTAATTAGATGGCCTCCCTGATGGGAACCTCTGCTTGGGTGAAGGAGTGGAAATTGGCCACACAGAGTCACTAGCTGGTAAGCATTTTAGCCTGGCTCTTCATTACTCGGTCACTTTGTGGACCTCCAACAGAAAGCAAGTGTTGGATTTGACGAGTTAGAAATTATTCATGGCTTCTTTTAAACTCATTTTGACTTTGGAGGGGAGTTCAGTTGTGTGGCAGTAGCGACAGTATTGGCAGCAGAGAAATGGGACCACGTGGGCTTTGGAGAGCCTCTTACAAGAAGTAAGATCCGGGAATATTGTTGCATGAAGGCTCTGCCTCTGAATTATTTGAGTTATTTTCCTCCTTGGAGCTTTTATAATCCCTGACATCTTGACCACTAACTCTCCCCAAATGAAACAGGCATTTGCATATTTGATGCTAATTATCCATGTAATCAGAGTATAGTTAACATTACTTTAAGAAAAATTAAGAATGGCCCAATGACATTGAAACATCTTTTGCTCATTTGCTGTAGAATCTTTTCAAAAAAGGGCGACTGGAGTCTGAAGTTTGGCAGATGTTTATTGTTGGGAGGGTCGTCAGGAGGACAGGAAAGGCTGCAGAGAAAGAGTAAAGTGCCTAAATCATTTGCCAGGATTCTTAAGGAGGGCAGGTTGTGCTTCTGAGCAATTAGAGGCATCCTCTGAAGTCAGAGCTCTGCCAAGCTGGAAAGGAGGAGCTATTTAAAATTCTGCTTCTCTTCCATAGGGAGAAAAGAGACTGTCGCATCCTTAACCCATCCCAGATGTCACAAAAATATTTATAAAGTAATAATTTTTAAATTGTGTGTTCTCAGACTTCTCTTATGCTCCTTTTCTAAGAGTGGTTTTGCATTGCTGGGAAACATTTTCTGTTGTTACCTCCATGTCTAATCTTAAATGAGTCTTTGATTCATTAAACATTATAAGGAAAAGTTGGTGCCTAAGGTTGCTGAAAGGACTAAGTTGATGAAGGTTTCAGGAATTTGGTATCAAACTTACCTATGCTTTTTGGGGGAAAGGATTTAGTAAACGTTGTCTACAATTATAATTCTGAAGTTTTTTTCCCATAGTCCTTCAAGGTGGTTGTGGCATAGACCCAAGACCTGTGAGAGGAAAAACTCATTTACCCATTCAATGCCATGCATTTATTCATTTATTCAACAAGTGATTAGAAATGACTGGTAAGCAGCTACTATGAGTGCAGCACAGGCTGCAGTTGGTAGAGAATTTGTCAAACCTGTAGGAGACTTATGGCCTTCTAGCTGGTATTATTACCATATAGTCATATTATATCTATTTTAGGAGGATTTCCTAAAATGAAGTAAAAAATTCTTAGGTTTACTACCACCTGCATTGTCAAATCAAAACACAAAGATTGCCCAAGCTGATAAAACACATAAACAAAGCTGAGTTTATTGCTTGCCAAGCAAGAGAGAGCCAATTCACTCAAAAGCCAGTGCAGCCAATTACTCTGAATTAAAAGCAGAAGGGCAAGAAAATTGGGTAAAAACAGGGAGTTTTAGGCAAATAAGGCTGAATCCAGAAAGGCATCATTTGCATGGTTAAGAGGGTAGCGAAGTTTCCTTGAGATTGAGCATGTATGTATAAAAGCTCAGGCGTGGTTTACAGGCAGGTTAGGAATGGGCTCACAACACTCTAGTGGGCTCAGGATCACAGAGCAAGCAAATTTATATGTATGTTCTCACAGTTTGGTGTAACTTTTCTTTAAAAGGGTCATATTTTTGTCCTAACTGTATCTTATCTTAACCTATCTGAAGCTTCTGGGAAATGTTCCTAGCTCTTGTGCGGTCAGACACATGCGCACGTCCAGGCAGAGTTGGAGGCCATTTTTCAAAGTCCATTTTAATTGCTATGGTCTAAATGTTTGTGTTCCCTCAGAGTTCACATGTTGAAATCCTTAGCCCCAAGGTGATAGCATTAGGAAGTGAGTCCTTTGGGAATCTTTGCCACAATGAATGAGTGGGGTTAGTACCCTTATCAAAGAGACCTCAGAGAACTGGCTAGCATCTTCGACCATATGAGGACACAGCTAGAAGCTGTCATCTGTGAACTGGAAAGCTACCCTCACCAAATACCAAATCAGCTAGCACCTTGATCTTGGACTTCCCATCCTCCAGAACTATGAGAAATAAATTTGTTTTTTATAAAATACCCAGTTTATGGCACTTTGTCACAGCAGGCTGAACATATTAAAACACCAATTTTTCTTCCAGAGTGAGAATTCTTTTCACATCTTTCTGTAAAATGCTCATCTGCTCTTCAATGGTTAGGTAAGGCTCCATTTAAACTCTAACAACTCATTGTCAGAGATCTTCTTTATAATGAACTGATATCATCTTTCCTTAGTAAGCCATTAGAACAACTGGAATGCACTTTGTATGCTGTGCTTTCTGCTAAGAGCTTTACATGCATTTAATCATCACAATAACCAAGCACTATAGGTCTTATTATTATCCTTATTTCTAAATAATAATGGTAACTGACATTTATTGAGGCCTTACTATGTGCCGAATACTTTATGGTTGAATCACACTTTGTTCTCTCATGGATACAAGCTTTATCCAAGGAGAGTATCAAGTTTTTTCTTCTATTCATATTACCTTTGTTGACCTCTTTGCCTTCAGCAACACATGAAGCTTCATTCTTTGGGGAATATGTTTTTAGGAACAACTGGTTTCCATCCCTAAATTATAACTACTAACTCAGAGACCATTGTCTTAAAAGTACTATTTGATACTCTATACCATACACAAATATCTTTACCTTATAGTTCCCCTTTGCTAATGTAACAGAAAGGCAAAACCCAATCCCACTGCTACTCCATGAAGAGTCCCACTATTCCTTCCTAAGATGTTCAGTCTGAACATCCCTTGTTCCCTATTTTCAATCCAATCCTTACATGAGTATCAAATTCTAGATTCATCTTTTCCTTACTTACAAAATAATTACTTCTAGTGCTGGGCATAGTGACTCATGCCTGTAATTCCAGCATTTTGGGAGGCTGGGGTGACAGGATTGCTTGAGGCCAGGAGTTTGAGACTAGCCTCAGCAACATAATGAGATGCTGCCTCCACAAATAATAATAATTAATTAGCCAGGCATGGTGGTGCATGCCTGTAGTCCTATCTTCTCAGGAGGCTGAGGCATGAGGATCACCTGAGCCCAGGAATTTGAGGCTGCAATGAGCTACGATCATGTCACTGCACTCCAGTCTAGGCAAAAGAGTGGGACCTTGTCTCTAATCATAATAGTAATAACAGTTTCTGATTTTTTAAGGATGCTACCATTGACATTACAATTTTTCCCAGGAAAATATTTTTTAAATGCATGTATGTACACGCTAAATAAATTAGATACCAACATCATTAAATACCCTGCAAGAGGAAATAAATATAATTAAATTCTTTCTGCTGTTTCTCACAGTTCTGGAGGCTGTGAAGTCCAAGATCAAGGTGCTGGAAGATTTGTTGTCTGGTGAGGGCCCATTCCTCATAGACAATGCCTTCTAGCTGTGTCCTCACATGTTAAAGAGCTAGCTAGCTAGCTCTCTGAGGTCTCTTTTATAAGGGCACCAATCCCAATCATGAGGGTGAAGCCTCCCAAAGGCTTCGTGTCCTCATACCATCACTTTGGGGATTAAGATTTCAACACAGGAATTTTGAGGGGACACAAACATTCAGACCATAGCAATCACCCTCTAAAGATGTAAGTGAATAAACCTCCAGATGATTTCAACCTTCATCTGTCATGTCACTCCCAGTCTTCAGGTCTTCCCAAGTGAGGGGCCAAACATCATGGAGCAGTGACCAGCTACCCCTGCTTTGTCCTGCCTTAATTCCTGATCCACATAATCCATGAACAAAATAAAATGGTCATCTTTTTCCATTAAGTTTTGAAGTGCGTTGCATTACTCTATTACTGTAGTTCAATAATAGAAGCTAGGTAAGGAACTTCTCTTTCTGTGGGGACAGATGTTGCCTGACATATCATCATTCATAGTTACTGCTCCCATTCTAGAAAATCATACCTACCCAGAGCCACTGGAGAAGCCAACAAAGTCAGGCATCATAGTAACCCCTAGAATAAGAGTCTTACCCAGGTTATAACACTGAGAGCAAACCTAAGGTGAGGGTAGGGAAAGGATGAATGGATGGGCTCACAGCCAATCCTTGATGTCACTCCTTGCCTCCTTCCCTCTCTGTTCCACTGCCTTGCATTCACACTGCTTTTCTTAACACCTTATTAGGGGAGTCCAAATAATTATCTTTTTAACATGTTTCATTTTTTTTTAAAGTTTTAAACATTTCCCTTTTGTAGAATATGCTTCTACCTGGAAGCACAGTACCTTGGTGTTCCTAAGAGCCTCTCCCAGTGAACGGAAAGGAGGAAAGTCACAGATTCAGCTGCCTGCTCTGTGCCCACTCCCATGGAGAACACATGGCTGAGAGTAGGTGCTCAATAAATATTTGCTGACTGGATGAATGGTCAAGGCATTCCTTTGTTTACAGTGATGTTCTCCTTCTGGATCTTCTTAAAAGCACAGACAAAAGAGAGAGACTGGAGAGGTCAATGCATTCACCAAGCCACAGTCTGGAGAATGCTCCTTGTTGGTGTCATCTGTGCTTCCAGAGAAGACTTTGGTGTTGGAGGCTGAGCTGTCGGGGCAGGGATCTGGTTGGTGCTCAGTTGTCTTCTGGGAGAGCCCTTTCTGCTCTGACACAGCTGGAGCACAGCTGCTGGCCAGAGAGCTGATCTCCTGACAGCACTGGGATTTGGAAATCCCTGCATTTCACATCTGTGCCCACCAGCTGGCCTTATCCAACCCTTTCCCCTTTGGAAGGAAGCAATTTGACTTCTGGTAGAAACCGGCAGACTTGACAAAGACAAGAGTTTGTTGTCTGACTTTAGCATATACATTCCTCGGAGGACTTTTTGAGGTATGTTTACATAGATGTCCTTGACTGCTAGACAGAATGAATCACTTGTAACTCAGTATGCTAAACAGTCTTGAAACTTTTCTCTCTCTCATCACCACTACTGGCATGAAAGTCTACGATTAGAAAGCAACATTCACTCCATACTATTCCTATCACTATAAAAACAGCCATAGTCCCTGCCCTTTAAGTATTGCACAAGATGCACTTAATAAGTTCCTCATGTTGATTGACAATCTTCCATTGACACGGCAGAAAAGGATAGAAGATTTTAATCAATACCTTTAATTTTTTCATTGACAAACTACATGAGTTATAAACGAAGATGTGATGGTTCCCTGAGAGGTGAAAGAAATGGAAATATTGGCAATACCATGTTAATTGTGGTATTATTTTCAGTGAGAAGGGGATGATACCATTTGTCTTGATTTGTGTACAACAAGGACTAGCGGTTTTTATGTGATTGACCTCAAAGTAGAGTGACCAACCATCCCAATTTGCTCAGAACGGTCCTGATGTAAGCACTGAAAGTCCCACATCTCAAGTAACCCCTGAGTTCCAGACAAATCAAGACACTCAGTCACCCTATACATCAGGAAACTCCCCTGGCAAAAATAAGTACCCCACCAGCCTGTTAATGCAAAAACCTTCTAAAATTTATTCACTTTGCTATTAAAAGGCAAAAATTTCTAAAAGAAGGGACATTAAAATCTAAGTACAGATACTTATCAAATCAGCACACTTTATTCGTTGATTCAACAAATATTTATCAAGCACCTATTTACAAAGAATGAAGTACTAAGGATATGAACATAAATAAGCCACAGTGCCAGACCTTAAAGCATTTATAGTCTAGTGGGCAAGGAAAACAAATAAATGGGCATTAACAGCAGAGCATGATAGTTTCATACATTTGTAATAGACACAACCATGCTGGAGCAATACAGAAGGGCGGTTATCTGGCCTTGGGGAACAGGTGTCTGGATGAGGTGACATCTGAGACCCGGGTTAACCAGAAATTAATGAGGTGAAAGGCAGGGTCAGGGAAGAGATATTCCCTGGAGAGGGAAGAGTAGGGACAACAGCCTCAAGGGAAAAAGAGATCATTGTTTTTCCATCGTAGGAATCACAAGTTAATAGGACAAAGGAAACACTGGTTTTCTTGGCTTGGGGTACAACAGAAACCAGTGTAGGGGCCAACAGAAAACTCCCTGCCTTCACCATCTGAAGGTACATTGAAAATCAACTAATCAAAGGCAGATTCATAGAAAAAATAGAATACAAATGTATTAGCCTACATGGGGGAGAATCACAGAGTGACTGCCCCACCAAAGAATGGGGTTATATACTTTTATTCTAGGGGGCAAGAAACGGGAAAGTTTCGATAATTTTAGGGGGACAGTAAATGATTTTTAGGGAAATTCAATGGGTTTAAGGAACATACAATGTCCTGGAACAAAGCTTGTTGGACCCACAGAGCAGATAATGGCTGTGACAAAAAAATTTGTTCAGGTATGTTGACGGACAGTCTTTCTTCCAGTTAATGGAAACTCCAAGAGACCAAAAATAATTGTTCAAAATTTATTCTTTAGGGGTTCTGGACTTCTATCTGGGAACTTCAGAGAACAATTTTATCCTGTGTTTTGGGAGAGACAGAAGACCGAGAGGCAGGGTGGTGGAGGTGGAGGCCCAAAAGCCCTTGAGACTTCATTACAGCAGGTCAAAGTACCACATTTTGGGGTATTGATTTCTGAGCCCCAATACCATTTTGCATAGGATCAGACTTTTTGATTATTTTTTAAATTATCAGTATGTTGGCTGGGTACAGTGGCTTACACCTGTAATCCCAGCACTTTGGGAGGCCAAGACAGGAGGGTCACTTGAGCCCAGGAGTTTGAGACCAGCCTGGACAACATAGTAAGAGCCCATCTCTACAAAAACTAAAAGCATTAGCCTAGTGTGGTGGGTTGCACCTATACTCCCAGCTACTTGGAAGTCCTGAGCCAAAGAGATCAGGGCTGCAATGAGCTACAATTGTGCCACTCCACTTTCGCTTGGGCAATAGAGCAAGATGCCATTTCAATCAATCAGTCAATAAGTTAAACACTCCATGAATATGATTCCTGGTTTTTCCTGGAGGAAAAGTCAATATTGGTCTTGAGAGAGAGAAAGAGAGTATTTGCCACTCAATATTCAAATTTCTCAATTTTTGTCTTTGTCCTGTTGACTCAGGAAGGTAAACTGAGGCAGCAACTCATCATTGCCACCTCGCCTCATTCTCCTCCTACTTCCTCAGCATTTTTCTAGGGGGCAAGAAACGGGAAAGTTTCGATAATTTTAGGGGGGACATTTGGGAACAGTCTCTGGAGTTAAGTCTTGGGTTATGTCTCTATGGAATGAATAAAGAACTCGTCTGTGTTTTGTTTATCAGAGTCTTAGCATTTCTTAAAGATTTTTTTTTTCTACTAGGACTCACAGTACTTTAAAGGTATAATAATAAAATAAAAATCAATCATCAAAATTAGAACAAATATTCGAGCTAGCAAACACTAAAATGAGACTTTTCTTAATATTTTATTCTTAAAAGTAACACATTGTTATGAAAAATTTAAATAGTAAAGAAGATAATTAATTAATACCAAGTCTCTCTTCTCTCCATCCCTCCCGCGCCCGAACACTCCCAAGAATTCCATTTGTTGACAGTTTTCTATGTATCTTTCTATATATCTTTTTTTTCTTTTTTTTCTTTTTTTTTTTTTTTTTTTTTTTTTTTTTGAGACAGAGTTTTGCTCTGTCGCCCAGGCTGGAGTGCAGTGGCATGATCTTGGCTCACTGCAACTTCCACCTCCCAGGTTCACGCCATTCTCCTGTCTCAGCCTCCCGAGTAGCTGGGACTACAGGTGCCCACCATCACACCCGGCTAATTTTTTGTATTTTTAGTAGAGACAGGGTTTCACCGTGTTAGCCAGGATGGTCTCGATCTCCTGACTTTGTGATCTGCCCGCCTCGGCCTCCCAAAGTGCTGGGATTACAGGCATGAGCCACCACACCTGGCCTGTTCAGTTTTCTATATATCTTTTCAGATATTTTCTATACAAATACAAGCAAAGATGGATGGATGGATAAGCAGGTTTTTTAATGTCAACTATATTGATAATGTTGTCATGGAATTTGCATTTTTCAGTTAACATACTCCTGACATTTTCTGTAAATTAGACCTATCAGTCAGGTGTTGCTACAGTAATGTTACACAACAAACAACCTTAAAATCTCAGTGCCTCACAATAAGTATTTATTTATTGTTTATGTCACATGAGAGTTGCAGGTCACCTGTTTTTCTGTGGGTTTGGTTTAGCTGGGCTCATGTGGCTCTGCCCTGGTAAGCTCTGTCCAACTCATTTTTCTCATTTTGGAATCCAAGTTGACAAAGTAGCCACTGTGTGACATTATGCCCTTGTGATAGAGGGTGGAACAAAGGGCCTCAGCCAAGCTAGGCAATCTTTTTTTTTTTTTTTTTTTTTTTTTTTTTTGAGACAGGGTCTCACCCTATTGTCTAGGCTGGAGTGCAGGAGCATAATCTTGGCTGACTGCAACCTCTGCCTCCCAGGCTCAAATGATCCTCCCACCTCAGTCTCCCGAGTAGCTGAGACCACAGGCATTGGAACCATGCCCAGCTAATTTTTGTATTGGTTTGTAGAGACAAGCTTTTTCCATGTTGCCCAGGCTGGTCTCTAACTCCTGAACTCAAGCAATCTTCCTGCCTTGGCCTCCCAAAGTACTGGAATTACAGGCATAAGCCACTGTGCCGGGCGGCAGTCAAATTTTAGAATGTGGCAAACATCACACCCATTCATATCCCATGGTCAAGGCATTTTATATGGCCAAGAATGAAGTCAATGGGGGCAGGGAAGCATGGCAAGGATGGGAAGGAATTAAGTAATTGTAAAGAAACAACATCAGCCAGGTGTGGTGGCTCATGTCTGTAATCGTAGCATTTTGCAGGGCTAAGGCAGAAGGTTCACTTGGCCCAGGAGTTTGAGTCCAGCCTGGGAAACACAGTGAGACCTCATCTCTACTGAAAATAAAAATTAGGAAGGTGTAATGGCATGCATTTGTGGTCCCAGCTACTCAGGAGGCTGAGGCAGGAGGATCACTTGAGTGGGGGAAGTTAAGGCTGCAGTGAGCTGTGATTGATTGTGCCACTGCATTCCAGCCTGGGAAAGAGAGCAAGACCCTGTCTCAAAACAAACAAACAAACAAAAACAAGAAACAGTATCTCCTGCTACATTTGTACTTACACCCCATTCTTCTGAATGTCTGCATAGTATTTTATTAAGAGACACATCAAATGTGTTCTTTATTTTTGCAATCAATGCTGTAATAGGTATGCTTAGAACTTTAAGGATATCTTTAAACACTTGTGGAGACATATTTGTAGAAGTATTTGAACTAATGGTTTATGAGTTTAATTTTTTTAATATTCCTAAATTGCTCTCCAAAAGTATGATATCCCTTAATTCTATTCCAAGATATATGAGATACATGTCCACAAACCCTCTCCAAACTTTGTATTATCAAACTTTTAATTCAAAAGGTAAAACATTAATGTTTTCAACTGCATTCTTTTGTTAACAGTGCAGTATTTTTAAGTGTCCTAAATTTGGAGATAATTCTATCATAGTCCTAGAATTTGGATTCACCCAGATCTCTTAGAAAATAGCTTAACGACATTAACACCAACCCAACATACTCACCACCCACACTATGTTTCTCTGTATCTTTGGTTTTATTCTGGAGAAAAGCAGAGCAAATCAGCTTGCTCTATGATATGGTTTGGCTCTGTGTCCCCACCCAAATCTCATCTCAAATTGTGATCCTCACATGCTGAGGGAGTGGCCTAGTGGAAGGTGATTGAATCAGGGGTTGTACTTCCCCTTGCTGTTCTAGTGATATAATTCTCAAGAGATCTGGTTGTTTGATATATGTGAAGTTCCTCCTCTTTGTTCTTTCTCTCCTGCTGCCATGTAAGACATCCCTTGCTTCCCTTTCACCTTCTGCCATCACTGTAAGTTTCCTGAGGTCTCCCCAGCCATGCAGGACTGTGAGTCAATTAAACTTCTTTCTAAATTAGCCAGTCTCAGGTAGCATCTTTAAAAGAGTATGAGAATGGGCTAAAACATCTCTAAAACAGAGACATTATAAAAGGTTTTCAACTGGAGAACCAAGTCCTATAGCTTGGCTATGTTTAGTGCCTTGAAGAGAAAGACTGAAACTGAGGACAGGCTCAGCAGGGAAGAGGGATGTGATCCATTCGTGATGTCTGCTTTGAACTCAGGAAAGGCGGCAGCATCATGTGTGGTATCTATTTACCTTCCCCACCCTTGAAGCTGCTAGAACTCTATCAGCATTTTCATCTTCCTTTCTACCATTTAGTCTGTCCCAGATCACAGAAGATAAGTATTGAGCAAACAGATGAGAAGAAAAACGACTTGGGCTCTTTCCCATGCCTCTACTACCTGTCTGTATCACATGAAGCTTTTGAAAAGGTCACAGAAAATGATTTTGAAAAGAGGCCCAGTAAATATTTTGGTAATGTTTTGGTGTGGGCTTTGTTTGGCCTTTTTGTCTTTGCTGAGCTCTGTGGCTTAGGCTTTTAAGATACTTTTACCATCAGAGTAATATTATTTTGATAACCCACTTCCTCGTGATGTTTGAAAGATGGTTAATTATTGTAGGGGGTTTAAATACAGTGTCAAAGTAAATCATAACAGGATTCTTTGGTCAGGCTCAAGGTTAAAGGCAACCACATTTCCCAACTACAGAGCAACATAATCACTCCTTTTCCCACAGGTAACTACAGTCTTCCTATCAACCTACAGGAATCCCATCCCCATTCTCCAAGTGTAACCAGACTCCCTGCCACAGAGAAACAACACTCTCCTCTGCAGCTTTGCCACAGGGTAATCAGTCATTGGTACACCAGCCTGATCCCCAAGTACTGCAGTAACCACAGAAACCACACAGAATGTGGACTGACCACGTGGTTGTGGACATAGTCATCATTTTTAACACAGAGAGATGAAGTCACTCCATCTTTTCTCTGATGAAATAAAACATTAAAATACAACATTGGAAACAGATGCTTTCCCAATGGAGAAATGTATGCTGTAAAGGCAAGGCTCCATTCTACATCCCTGAGTAAGGGAAGGAAAGACCAATGAGACAAATTACTGAGAACTTGTTAAAAATTGGAGTAATCCAGTCTCAGAGAAGGTAATGGGGAGGTGACACTAAGGGGGTACAGAAGATTGTCAGTGGCAGAAAATCAGGCATGTTTTCCCAGAAGAGAGAAAGATTGAACTACCTCAGTTGCAAAAATGTGGGAACCCCAAAGAAAGAGATACAGCAAATTCAAAAGCATTGAAAAATAACAAAGAGAAGAAAATCTTGGCTTTAAAGTGGCAATTTTTTTTCTAGTGACTGAACAGTAATCTTCTAAGGAGAATAGCAAGAGCCCCTTCCCAATAGAGTTTTAAGCTTTCACTGTGAAAAGGCTATTCTTGGCTCAGCAACCCAGCTACCCAGCTGATTTATTCTCACCTTGAGGCAATTCTGTAACCTTGCCTTCTACCTCAGCTTCCCAGTCAGCCAAGTGGGACTTCCGACTTGCAATCTGCTTCATTTGCTAGGATGTCATGAAGATTAATTAACAACATTAATATACTAAATGTTCTTTGGGATGGGCAGAGAGAAAATGTAATTATGACCATTATTGCTATGGGTTACTAGGCAGAGTATTGAGATGGTTGCAGGGACTGTGCTTGGAAGTAGAAAAAAAGGCCAAATGGTGATCTTTGCATGGTTTCAAATGCCCCTGACCTGAAAGTACTTCCTCTACATTCTTGCCCAGGGACTTAAAATGTTCACAGTTATGCTAATAGAGCAGAAAGTGCACTGGACTTGGAGTCAGAAAACTTGTATCCCATTCTATCTTTGCCACTTATTGGCTGTGTGATCTTGTGCAAACTATTTAATTGTTCCAAATCTTGGTTTCTTCATCTATGAAAAAGGCATAATGATACCACCAATGTCTAGGTGCTTTACAGTGTTCCCAAAAAATCTAAATGAAATGTGAATATTTCTACAAATTGGACTGACTATATAAAGATAAAATATTATTATCTCCTAGAAAAAAATGCTGTAAACATTATAGGCTATTTCATCCCCTACTACAAGTTAGTTTATGAGACACAATCCACCGACATAAGTACATCTAAGACAGACAATTTTTGGCTCTAGAGAAAGATCAGAAAGGGTAATATGGTTGTAAAACTGAGGACCTCAGTTAGCCAGGCATCTATTTGGGGTGCTTGGGTGTCAGTGAGAAGTCAGGGAGACATCAAATAGGAGCTGTACCTTTTGTTTTTTCCTGATGTGAGGCTACCCTACAGGGAACGGAGGGCAAACTTGTAATGCCTTAAAATCTTTGTATCTTAAAATGTTAGTCCTGGAAAGGAGTTAGAGATCATTCTAGTTCAATTCTTTTATTTTATAAAATAGAAAACTAAGCCTCCACCTTACCTTGAAAATTCCCTTCTTCCTGATGCTTAGACCAGGATTATTTCCATTGCACACCATCTCCAATATACAACTAGTTATTAAGTTATGTGGGTACACTTGCATTGAATTATTACTCATACCCACATCTTCCTGACCTGGGTCCAAACCCCCAACATTGTAAGTTTGGACTAGTACAACAATCTCATAATCTATCTTCCTCTATTTTTTTTCTGACCCCTAATCGTCTCTAAACACTGATCCCAGATTAGCCTTCTAAAAGTGTCCACTGAATAATGCCTTATTTGCTCAAAACCCATTAATGGGTGCTGAGTACAGAAGAGTGGCAGCAATATTTGCCTGCCTTATCTGAGTTATGGTATATTCTCTATTCCTAAGGGGGTGACACTGTGTGCCATCATCCCTAGTGTTCCAGTTCTAGAAAGGGATTGACAAAAATGATAAATGCACCACTTTCCTGGGTTTGCTGTTCATCTTAAAAAGAAATCCAATTACAGTTTGCAATTGCATTTTGGTAAAACATAATGAGCTCTCCTTAGAGTTGCCTTATTCAGATCAAATTACTTCTTGGTAATATAAAGTACATTACAATTCCCAGATACCTCTCAATACACCCACAGTGTTTGAGGCCTTGTGGAACTATTGCACAAACATTGGCCAGTCAACTCTAGATGAGTTCATGACCAAAGGATTATTACGTGGTTACCCACAGACAAGTCACTCTTCATTTCCCTCATGCAGGGAGGTCAAAGGTCATGTAACTTTGCCAGAGCAAGTTACTTCTCAGGGGCTGAAAATAAGAGTTAAGGAGAGCTTTCTTCTAAAAACATTACTGCAGAGAGGTCTGTCTAAACATGTGTGTATCAATGATCAACATTATCAGTCAATGAACTTTCTTGGTCAGCTACTCTCATATATTGACGTAAATGACACTGAGTCATCTGGTGACTAACAAAAATGACAAACCCTGAAACACTGACCAAAACTCACAAGAATGACATTTTCTAAAGCATTTCCATTTATAGAAAAAATAAAAAAAGAAACAGCAAAGAGGGGAAAAAAGCATATGATCAGAAGCTGTAACAGTAAGAGAAAAGAAGTAGACCTGAAACTTTATAAAATGGTACATTGTCCCCTGATTTCTCCAAGAAAGTTCAATATGCAAAATGTCAACAGATCTGGGTATCATTAAAATTTTCTCCACTAATTTCTACAGGCCAGAAAGGTCATCTAGGACTTTAAAAGTGCAGAATGCTTAATTTTTGGGGAGTATTACTCAGCCAAGAGTCTCATAAAGATTGTTTCCCCCCTCCCCATACAATGAGAATGATAGCCCTCAAGAGCTTTTACGCTTGACATTTGTACATTTATTTACAAGATGGTGTGTCATTTGGGCTTTATCAACTCTTACATTTATCTTCTTTTTGTTTGTTTTTTTTCATTTTTCTCTTTATACACAATATATCAATGTATATATTTAGAATCTTTTTTCTTTTTCTTTTTTTATTATTATACCTTAAGTTCTGGGATACATGTGCAGAACGTGCAGGTTTGTTACATAGGTATATAAGTGCCATGGTGGTTTGCTGCACCCATCAACCCGTTGTTTACATTAGGTATCTCTGCTAATGCTATCCCTCCCCTAGCCCCCCACCCCACTACAGACCCCAGAGTGTGATGTTCCTCTCCCTGTGTCCATGTGTTCTCATTGTTCAACTCCCACTTATGAGTGAGAACATGCAGTGTTTGGTTTTCTGTTCCTGTGTTAGTTTGCTGAGAATGATGGTTTCCAGTTTCATCCATTTCCCTGCAAAGGACACGAATTCATCCTTTTTGGAGGCTGCATAGTATCCCATGGTGTGTATATGCCACATTTTCTTTATCCCATCTATCATTGATGCACATTTGGGTTGTGGAATTTAATTAAACTAAAGTGCTTCTGCACAGCAAAAGAAACTATCATCAGAGTGAACAGGCAACCTACAGAATGGGAAAAAATTTGCAATCTATCCATCTGACAAAGGTCTAATATCCAGAGTCTACAAGGAACTTAAACGAATTTATACGAAAAAAAAAAAAAAAAACATCAAAAAGTGGGCAAAGGATATGAATAGACACTTCTCAAAAGAAGACATTTATGTGGCCAAGAAACATATGAAAAAAACCTCATCATCACTGGTCATTAGAGAAATGCAAATCAAAACCACAATGAGATACCATCTCATGCCAGTTAGAATGGTGATCATTAAAAAGTCAGGAAACAACAGATGCTGGAGAGGATGTGGAGAAATAGGAATGCTTTTACACTGTTGGTGGGAGAGTAAATTTGTTCAACCATTGTGGAAGACAGTGTGACAATTCCTCAAGGATCTAGAACCAGAAATACCATTTGACCCAGCAATCCCATTACTGGGTATATACCCAAAGGATTATAAACCATTCTACTATAAAGACATATGGACATGTATTTTCACTGCAGCACTATTCACAATAGAAGTTTTTATTAAGGGGGAAAAAAAGAGCCTCTCCACAAAATTAAACCTTAGTTCTGACATTAGTTAGCTGTTCATTCTTTTTTTCTTTTTCTTTTTTTTTTTAGGTTTTGTGAGGGTCTTGTTTTCTTTAACTTCCATAGGCTATTGGGGAACAGGTGGTGTTTGGTTACATGAGCAAGTTCTTTAGTGGTGATTTGTGAGATTTTGGTGCACCCATCTCCTGAGTAGTATACACTGCACCCTATTTGTAATCTTTTATCCCTCACATTTATCTTCTGATGACTACTTCTATCTCTGCTAGTTTTAAGAAGAAATCTAGGGGCTGGGCATGGTGGCTCACACCTGTAATCCCAGCACTTTGGGAGGCTGAGGCAATCGGATGACCCGAGGTCAAGAGTTTGAGACTAGTTTGGCTAACATTATGAAACCCCTCATCTACTAGAACTACAAAACTTAGCCAGGTGAGGTGGCAATTGCCTGCAATCCAAGCTACTTGGGAGGCTGAGGCAGGAGAATGCATTACTTGAACCCGGGAGGCGGAGGTTGCAGTGAGCTGAGATCATGCCACTGTACTCCAGCTTGGGCAAGAGAGCAAGAGTCTGTCTCAAAAATAATAATAATAATAATAATTAGCCTGGTGTGGTGGCAGGCACCTGTAATCCCAACGAGTCAAGAGGCTGGGGCAGGAGAATTGCTTGAACCTGGGAGGTGGAGGTTGCAGTGAGCAGAGATCATGCCACTGCACTCCAGCCTAGGTGACAGAGGGAGACTCCATCTCTAAATAAATAAATAAATGAAGGAGTCTAGGGTGTGAAGGATCTTTGGACAACAGAGTCAACTTCCCTTGTACTGCTGGAATCACATATATACCATTTCTGATAGATAATCCCCAAATGATGCTTTAACATTTCCAATGATTGGCAACATCCATTGCAAGGCAGCAGCCTTTTGGGAAGAAGATCAATTTGATTCCAAATTAAATTTGCGCTCTTTTCTGACTACAGAAAAGAAAGCAAAAAATAAGTTAGCAATACGAGAAGTTGGAGAGTCACAATTAGGTGACTCCTAGAAACAGAAAAATAAATTGCCTTCTATGACTCGGAATGCAAAATAGAAACTGTAGTTCAGAACACACATGTATAGAGACCCTTGATGGAGACGGGATGGTTTCTAGGCCAAAAGAATGTTGCAGGAACCTATTTGAATGTATCATTATAGTTTTTAGATTATGTCAGTCTCAGGATTGGGGGTAAAGAAAGAGATACATAAGTTGGTACATAAGTCATTCAACTATGAAAACAAGCAAAAAAAGGAGGTCACCAGGGCCAACATTGTCACTGCCGAGCCAAACACTGTCCAGGGAGAAGAGGGCCTTTGCTATTAGGGCATTCTAATCTGTAGGGTAATATAATTCCAGTGGAGATGGATAGAGACAGTGGATTTTAGATGGCTCTCTGATTCAATTAATTTATGATAAAATAAAGGGCTAAAGTTAACATACCTTGATGATATAGAATATCTGTATTATCTTGTTCCCTCTGCCAGGATCATCAGTCAGACCCATCTGTATCTCCTTTTTGACTAGCTCATGATGTTTTCATGCTCAGATCTTAGATGCGAAGTCATTTCCTCCCTGGAAGTCTTCTCCAATACACCTAATCCAGATTTGTTGATTCTTCTATATATTTGCATTGCATTCTGCACTTCCTTTATCATAGCCCTTCTTATCTAGTATGCCATTATCTGTTTTTAGGTAGTTAAGTATCTCCTTAAGATTCTTAGTATCAGGGCCTACATATTGGAGAAGTCTGGTCCATATTTGTATCTCTGAATTTTATAATTTTCATGACAAATAACTTGATTCTTCCCAATTCTATTTGCAAGCTTTACAGAGTTTCTTGGGGAAAAGAAGAGGTGGGATGGGCATTTGAAGTTGTGAGTTTATCTGCTCATTAAAATTGTAAGTATAAAAAACATATTTTAGCAACTTTCAAAGGTTCTGTTGAAGACTTAACTGCTTTTGTTGCTTATACAACCTGTTAGAAAATAAAATGAATGAAAGAGCTGAAAAACACTCTCCCACATTACCCTATAGGAAAGGATGATAAATTTTAAAATGAGATGGTAGAAATAATGCAATTAGAAAGCAATAAAGTAGGTTCCAGTGGTAAGGAATAGAGAAATGAATGGTAACATTTAGAAGTGGAGAAGGTAACAGTGGAGGAAAGATGGGTAGGGAAAGCACAGCAGTGTGCCTTCTGGCAAAGAAGCACCAAACTTTCTGATGATGTAGGACCATCTTATGCTGACTGCTAAGAATTTAAAAGATCATACTTTAGAGAAGAATGATGGTAATTCCTCAAAAAGGAAGAAACTCATCAAGGTAGTTGGTAAAGTCTAATGGGCTCAGACCTGGCCAGGCAACTGGGTGGGTTTGTGGTCTTGAAACATACATCCAGGATGTGGCAAAGAGTCTGACAAGACTCACCAAGCCCACAAATTGCTACTCAATTTTGATGATTAACCGTGGAAAAATGACAAAGTTGGGGGAAAAACTGAAATGTGTCTCTCAAAATTCTATGGTTTTGGTTAGAAATCTAAAGATGAGAATGCCTTTATCCTTCTTTATCCCTTCTTCCAGTTATTTTTGAGACTGAAGAAAGAAAAGAAGACTTTAAAGTTTAAGCTACATAAGACAAAGACTGTGTCCATTTTGCTCATCACCATAAGCCCAGAGCCTAGTTATGGAACCTGGAAAATAAGTACTTCTCTGATTGAATGACTGCAGACAGTGAATAAATGGCTACATAGATTATATAAAAGAGGATGAGTTTGTTTACTGGTTTAACTATGGTTTAAGTTTTTAAAGTAGAAAGACAGAACACAAATGAGGTAAAAACTGCAACTCCAGACTTCAGTGAGGACAGGGTTTAAAGAGAACCTCATTCATTTAATAAAATTTAATCAATAATATAAAGAGAATTGCATTCTGGCATATCAAAGAAACTTACAGGCATAATCTCAGTATGACTGCTAAGATTCAAGAAATTATGAAAAATGAAAGAGGCTTCAAAATATAGAGATAGGAAAATATTACTCAGAATATTAGAAGTGGGGAAGGTAATTTGGATATTAGAAATGACAAATCGATAAGTTTTATGTTCATCTATACCAAATTAACAATTAGCTGTTTTCTGAACATCCAGAAAAGATAGTGGTGATTATGAGGAGCCAACAGTAAAGACTATCCCAAACAATTCTAAAATTAGCTTGAAAGTATATGTGTAGCATTATTAATGAATATTCTTAAAATAACTATGAGGAGAAATTAAATTTGTGAGACCTGTTTTAAAACCTTTTTAAGCAATAATAATGAAACCCATATGGTAATATTTCAAAATTAAGAAACTCAATCCAGGGAACAGGATAATTTAACATACAATTTAAAAGATACTTGCTATAAAAAATGGAGGTAGGAAACACCATATGATATATGGGGTTGAGATAATAGTAACAAGAGAAAATATCATAGATATGTTTCAGTAAATTCCAAGAATCTTAAGTGTTTTAATTAGTCAAATAAATCCAGAAGACACAGATGAAACATTTATACCATTAAGAAGAGATGATCACTTTGGAGAGTTTGAGTAATCAAATATACACTTTATTTAATAAATATTTATTAAGCAACTACTCTTTGGCAGGTACTATTCTAGGTATTAAGGAATCACTGGTGAACAGGATATCCACAGTCCATGCTGCCAAGAAGTCTATATTCTAGAAGGAAAAGACTATATAGTCTTTTCTATAAGCAATACTAGGTAATTGGATTAGGAAAGAAAACAATTCTGGAGAGTGATCACATGTTGGAGAAGCCATTATAAAATGTACATAAAATAAAAAAGAAATGTAACCAAATAAGAACATATTTGCATCAAAAGTGACAGAAAAGAATAATTCCTTAATAACCTCCGAACACATACCTATATTTTTAGAAACTACCCTTAGGATTCCAATAACTAAGCGATCAAGTCTCAAACAAACAAAATTTACACAAGAGAAAATACAAATAGGAAACAAATGTCTGGGAAAATGTTCCAACTAACATGTAATCAAGAAATGCAAATTTAAGCAACTTTTTAACATCTGCTAAGTTTTTTTTTAAAAAAAGTTTGAAAAAATAAAAACCAGACTTACAGGAAGAATGACAACATAAACGTAGTCTCTACTCCCCTCCAGGAAAATGACTGAAATTACCAAAGTGGAGGGAGATCAAGTGGGGGTAGGACATCAGCAGTGACCCAGGAATGGTGCCAACCACATGTCAAGCACAAAGTGAGGAATTCCTGCCAGTTTCAGCACTAACTGTAAAAGAAGAAATAACTACCTTTTCTCAATGGCAGTTGCAAGAAAGGAGAGAAGGAAACTATGATGAAACTCATCAGCAGGTCACAAGCAGATGGGAGACGGCCATATGTGGAGTCCTTTTCCCTAAGCTTGGGGACAATCCACAGCTCTGGTGGGAAAGAGAAGAGAAAGCAACGAGCCACTCCCAGCCATTTTTCACACATGTGGCAACTTACTAGTGGAGCTTGTCAGTTGAATATGGGCTTGGTGTGGGGTGTGGAGTGGAATTTCTGTAAGGTCTAGGCATCCTGTGGGAGAGATGAGGATTGATCAAATATAAATAACAGAAGGAAAGGCAGGTGTTTGGGAGAATACACTTGTGGCCACATCAATCAGGAAGCCCATAGGCCAAAGGGCTTTTCTCATAAATGAATTACTTCTAGCAGTGCTTCTGTGCCCTAAGCCTAAGGCTCAATACAGGTCTGGAAAGACCTTCCCCAAGTGACTGGATACACCTCCAGCTCAGTGAGGTCACCCCTTCTGCAGAAGTTTCAACAGAGAAAAAATATGCCAAGTACGCAGGTTTTCAATGCCCATGGCTCAAGAAGCATTTCTATTCTTTGTTAGGTTTGCTGAAGACATATTTGTTCATATGATGTTGCCTCATCCATCCCTCCACTTACTTTCTATGGGGAGGAACCCAGTGGTACCCAAATAACTAAAGAAAGCTTACCTATTTGCATTATTTAGGAACAAATAGCAAGCCTGAATAGAACTTCTCACATTCAGAGATGAATAAAGAGAAAAGTGCCAGTATGGATCTAAAAAGACATCACAAAGTAAGGGGGGACTATTAAAGCATGCAGCCTCTAGAATCAGAATCCCAGCTCTACCATTTACTAGCCATGCAACTTTAGGCAAGATAATTAACCTTTCTATGCCTCATTTAATCATCACAAAGATTAAATTGGTATGTAAAATACTTTCCCAAATATCCACATGGTAAATGTTAGGTATTGCTATCATTGTCCCTATTTTATTATGTCTAAGCAAAAAAATTGCAATTAATAAAGACAACAAACTTCGGATACATCATTAATGCTTTTTTTTTTTTAACCAAATATTTCTGGCTATTCTTCCAGACACATGTACTTTCTGCCTCCTTTAAGTTAGGCAGGATGGTACAACTTGTTTTGATCATTAAAATGGGAATGAAAGTCATATGTTTAACTTCTGGGAGCCAAATCATCTGAGGTCAGGAATTCAAGACCAGCCTGACCAACATGGTGAAACTCCATCTCTACTAAAAATACAAACATTAGAATTAGCCAGGCATGGTGGCACACACCTATGGTTCCAGCTACTTAGGAGGCTGAGGCAAGAGAATTGTTTGAATCCAGGAGATGGAGGTTGCAGTGAGCCAAGATCGCACCATTGCACTCCAGCCAGGGCGACAAGAGTGAAGCTTCATCTCCAAAAGAAAGAAAAGGTTGGTGTGTGAATTCATTAAGTGGTTTCTTTCTCAACCACAGCAACCCTCTACATGGTGGCAGCCCCATCAGCCTGTATGCTGAAGTGAAGATAACTTGAAGCAGACCAGCAACCAACAGCTATAGCATCAGTGAGGAAAAAAAAGCTCTATTATACTAAGCCACTAAGAAGTCAAGGTTATTTGTTACTGCAGCACACTGTAGCCTTTACTGACTGATACAGAAGTAAAAGGTTAAAAAAGCAAAACGTTTTCGAAAACTTACTTCCAGAAAAAAGTAGAGTGTTTTGGACAATAATTGCTGTATAATCCTAGAGACAGTAATGATAAAATAGGCAGATGAAGCAACAGTTGAAACATGACAGGTCAAGACATCCAAATGAGATTAACAGGGAGGTAGCAAAGTGAAAGAAAAAACAATCTAGAAATAACTGTGGCAAAAGCTTGGGCAGAACCAGAGGATCATGTACCATCATGTAGAAGTTAGGCTGTACCTCACAGTTTAGAAAGAATCACAGAGCTTTTATAGCCCAAGAATTGCTACAAAAATGTTCACTGAAGTGTTTCTTAATTAAAAAAAAAAACAAAACAAAACTGAAGGAAACCTAACATCTAAGAATAGAGAATTTGTTCAATACACCTGCACAAATCTTTGTACCTTTATAAAAATGCTGTCCAACAGATCTTTCCACAGTAATGGAAATGTTCTATGTCTGTGTTGTATTATGCAACACAGTAGCCAGTAATCACATGTGGCTACTGAACATTTGAAATGTGACTGGCATGACTGAGGAAACTGAATTTTTAATGGTATTTAATTTAATTTTAATTAATTTTAATTTAATTTAAATAGCCACATTGGCTTGTAGCTTCCAAATTGGACAACCCATATTTATTTTTTGTCTTCAGCTTTTAAGTTCTGGGGTACGTGTGTAGAATGTACAGGTTTGTTACATAGCTAAACGTGTGCCATCACCATGGCTGTACAGATTTGTACAGATCAACCCACAACATAAGTATTAAGCCCAGCAATCATTAGCTACTCTTCCTGATGCTCTCCCTCCCCTACACCACCCTGACATGCCCCAGGTGTTTTATTACCCCTAATGTGTTCACATCGTTCTGCTCCCACTTATAAGGGAGAACATGCGGTGTTTGGTTTTCTGTTCCTGTGTTGGTTTGCAGAGGATAACAGAACAGCCCATATTTAAAATGATGGCATAGATCTGTATTTGTTAGCGATAAAAATGTTCATAATTTATTGCTAAGATAGTTTAGAGAGCAGTTAAAATTAACTTATTTGTGTATGTGCATGAGTGTATTTGTGCACATACATATTAACTGAGGACTCCACACCAAAATGTCATCATTGGGTACTGGATAATGGCAATATGGATGATTTTTGCTTTCCTCTTTAAATCTTTTTGAACTGTCTACAGTTTTCAAATAAGAGTGCAATACTCTTATATACAGAAAAGTAAAACTATTTTTCTTTCTTTTTCCCTTTTTTGAGACAGAGTATCCCTCTGTTGCCCGGACTGAAGAGGTATGATCATAGCTCACTGCAGCCTCAAACTCCTGGGTTCAAGTCATTCTCCCGCCTCAGTCTCCCAAATAGCTGGGACTACAGGCACATGACACCCTGCCTGGCTATTTTTTTTTTTTTTATTTTTTATTTTTTGTCTCCCTATGCTGCCCAGGCTGGTCTCAAACTCCTAAGCTCAAGTGATCCTCTCATCTTGGCCTCCCAAAGCATTGGGATTACAGGCATGAGACACTGAGCCCATCCCCCTATTTTTATTTTAAAAAATAAAAGTATTAAAAGCTAATGTTTATAATGCTGCAGGAAAACGGCTGATGTTATTACAAATTGCTATAACTATTTTGAAAAATATTGAACAGATTTCTACCTCAAGAATGCATTTTAAGATAACTCTCAAAAGAAGGAAAAAAGGTTTACTCAAAAATCCTGTCCCTAGGGAATAATTATTTCAATTATTTTGCAACAAATTAATTAAAACTCTCTTAAAATGTGTCTGCACTTTATAACAGAAAGTGAAAAGGGAATCATGTTAAAAGCTGATTTAAGACAGTAGAAAGTTATCGGTTTTTATTTTCCTTTAATATTTTAATACTACTCTCAATAAATAAATCTCTGTACAAGAGCCAGTACATCAGAAAAATAAGCAGCGCTAACCACTAAAACGTAATTCCCTGGTTCTCAGTGACTCAATGCAATCAAGGTTTAGCAGTTGTTTACATTATATTCTGATGCAGTGAAGCCGATGTCCTGGACAGCCGTCTTCTGAATGGTAACTCTTTTCATCCCTTGGCCTCCACAGTCATCATGAAAGAGAGGAGAAAGCATGGAGGATTGTGCAGGGAGTTTGATGGCCAGGTCTCAAAGTGGCTTCTGTCACTGTTCACATTTCATAGACCAGCATCTAGTCATGTAGCCCAGACTAAATGGCAAGAATTGTTGCAAAACATAATCCTTCTCTATGCCCAAGAAGAATGGCATCTGGGAGCATTCTAGTCAGTCTCCGCAAAACCAAATTCATTTGCTTTCTTGAAAAGTTTATTAAGCAGGTTGATGGATGCTGCTATTGGAGGGCCCAATATTAGATTTTGGAATTTAAAAAATACAATGACCAATAGGTATATTAAAGCATGTTCAACATCACTAATCATCAGGGAAACGCAAATCAAACCACTATGAGATATTATCTCGTACTTGTTAGGATGGCCACTATATAAAAATAAAAGAGAACAAGTATTGGCAAGGATGTGGGGAAATTGGAACCCTTGTGCACTGCTGGGGGGAATGTAAAATGGGGCAGCCATTATGGAACACAGTATGGAAGTTCTTCAAAAAATTAAAAATAGAACGATCATATGATCATTCATCTTTTCTGCTTCTGCATGTTTGTCAAAAGGAATTGAAATAAGGATCTCAAAGAGATATCTGCACTCCCGTGTCCATTGCAACATTACTCACAATAGCCAAGACGTGAAAACAACCTCATTGTTTATCAAACAGATGAACAGATAAAGCAAATGTGACATGATATCCATACATATTATTCAGCCTTAGAAAAAGAAGGCAATCCTGTCATTTGTGCAATACGGACGAAACTTGTGGGCACTATGTTAAGTGAAATAGGCTAGTCATGGAACAACAAACACTATGTGATTCCACTTACATGAAGTACCTAAAATAGTAAGACCTATAGAAGGAGAAAATAGAATATTGGTTCCCAGGGTCTTCAAGACGAGGGAAATGGGGAATTGCTCAACAGGTATAAAGTTTCAGTTATGTAAGGTGAATAAATTCTAAAGATCTCCTGTATAACATTGTGCTTATAGTTAACAATGTTGTACTGTATACTTCAAAATTGTTGTGTTCTTACCACAATAAAATGTTTAAAAATCTCTTCATCTCACTCTCATTCAGCATCATACTTCAAGTCTTAGCTAGTGCAATGAGACACTAAGAACCACAGATAATCAAAAGCATAACACAATAATGGCATAAGCTCATACCACTCAGAATCAACCGTTTTTAACATTTTGTCATGTAACATTTTTGCTATAATGTCATATTGCATTGTATATGTCACTCTGCACATTGCTTTTGTCATCAATGTGTTTTAAGAGTCAGTGTTCCTACTTAGCATTCCAATTCATTTCTTTTACTTACAGTAATATAGTTCATTGTATAAGTACATCACATGTATCTATTTACATGTTACTGTATATTGTGGTTAGTCCCATTTTTCTCTACAACCATTCTGCAAGGAACATCCTTCAGCATGTCTTTTTATGCAGATGTGAAATGATACATCCTTAGAAGGGAAATTGCAAGATCAAAAACACTCATTTTTTTGAACATTATAAACATGTATAACTTGTAGACATGAATGAAAATATAAAACACATGTATATCAAATTTGTAGATGACACAAACTCAGAAGGGAGAGATTATACGATCAATGACAAAAATCAGTATTCAAACTTTCCGTAAGTGAGAATACTGGGCCATAACTAAGAAGATGGAATTTAAGAAAGATAAAGATAAAATCTTGCATTTAGCTGAAATAATTAAATGCTCATTGCAAAAAGGCAGCGATATTACTTGGCAGCAATTTATTTGAAAAATGTCTGGGATGTTAGTTGGCCTCTTCTTTGCTGTGAGTTAACAGTGTGACACAATTTAGACACAATTTAGACCATAATGTAGAAAGATAGTCCCCACTTTGGCCGGGTGCGGTGGCTCATGCCTATAATCTCAGCACTTTGGGAGGCCGAGGAGGGTGGATCACGAGGTCAGGAGATCAAGACCATCCTGGCTAACACTGTGAAACCCCGTCTCTACTAAAAATACAAAACATTAGCCTGGCATGGTGGCAGGCACCTGTAGTCCCAGCTACTTGGGAGGCTGAGGAAGGAGAATGGCGTGAACCCAGGAGGCGGAGCTTGCAGTGAGCCGAGATCCTGCCACTGCACTCCAGCCTAGACGATAGCGAGACTCTGTCTCAAAAAAAAAAAAGAAAGAAAGAAAGAAAGAAAGAAAGAAAGAAAGAAAGAAAGAAAGAAAGAAAGAAAGAAAGACAGTCCCCAATTTATGATAGTTCCACTTAACTATTTTTCAGCTTTATGATGGTGCAAAAGCGAGACACATTCAGGGGAAACCATACTTTGAGTACCCATAGAATCACTGTTTTTCCTTTCCAGTAAAATATTCAGTAAGTTACATAAGATGTTCAACATGTTATTAAAAATAGGCTTTGTGTTAGATGATTTTGCCAAGATGTATGTTAATATAAGTGTCCCAAGAATGTTAAGTTAGGCTAGGCTAAGTCAAGATGTTTGGTAGATTAGGTGTATTAAACACATTTTCTGCTTACAACACTTTCAACTTACAATGGGTTTATCAGGATATAACCCCTCCATAAGTTGAGAAGCATCTGTATTTACACGGCTATATTCATAGAAGAAAGCTTTGGAGGGTCTCAACATTAACCTTAATTTTATTCTACCAAGTCATAACTCTATAGTGTTCAAATGAAACCAACTATATTAACAAAAGGAAAAAGAGAAAGCAGTCATTTCACATACTACACTGCAGAGAGGATGGGCTTGGAGTAAGGCTAGAACTAAAACCAGAGCCCCATATGCTGCTGTAACTCATCCCTTTTACTGCCTCTCATCAATGTACCTTTCTGCCTACTGTATGTATTCTCTAAGCTACCAAACACACGAAGCTGGCCATGGCCTAAAGAAGATCTAGATCAGGGGGGTCCAATCTTTTGGCTTCTCTAGGCCACATTGGAAGAAGAATTGTTTTGGGCAACACATAAAATACACTAACACTAATGATAGCTGATGAGCTAAAAATAAAGAAAAATATCACAAAAGTATCTCATAATATTTTAAGAAAGTTTACAAATTTGTGTTAGGCCACATTCAAAGCTGTCCTGGGCTGCGGGTTGGACAAGCTTGACATAGGTGATCCTCAACTGCAGCTTCAATTCAGGAACTCCCAGGAGGGGTCTCTGCTTGGCCCAGCACAGGTCTTTTGTCAGCTCCTTTGACAAATCAGGATGGCAGCCAACTTCAGAATCAATGGTTGGAACAGGAGAGGTACAACCTATAGATAGCCTTAGGAGGATTGTAGTTGACCAGGAAGTCCAATCTGTATCTTCCAAAGTTATTGTCCTTCATCTTGGAGTCACTGGGTATGCAGTTATCTGCAGACATGCTTAAACACTTAACTTCCTTTGCTTAGAAACTTCTCCTGATTCTGTTACTCTTAGGCTGTGTGGTCAATGCCACATATACAGTGAGTCCTCGATATTTAACAGACAAATAAACCCAAATACGTATTTTATTCACAATGTGATATTTTTCCTTGTGGGTTTTATATTTTTAAGATTCATAAAAATAAAATAGTTACTTATTTATCATGGCAGATATCAAGAAATGTACTCCCATCAGCTGAACGGGGCCCTTGTAATAATTGCAGCAGATATAATCCATATGCCTGCCTCAACTGTGAGTCTGGATCATTACCAAACTTGACAGTTACTGAGCTCTGACTGTGTGCAACACTAGAGGTGTGGATCTACACTAGAGGATTTAAAACCTCACAGAGCCAACCAAACTACAAACAACTGGGGAAGATGGATCACATGCAGGAGAAACTTAATCAGTTGCAGTTGCTGAGTAGTAGTCCCTGATAATCATCACATCTTAAGAGGGGGCCGCGATAGAATCCAGACAAGAAAAAGATATTCGGAATAAGTGAGATTTCCAATAGGACATAAAGGAGAAAAAGCAATTTGGCTAAAAAGAGAAAGAGACCTAGGACACAGATTCCCATTTGGAGTATTCTGCTGGACACTTCATATTAGGGGTCTAAAACCAGACCCAGAGGCAGAATCACATGGAAAACCGAAAAGATCAGGACCTTGGGTCCCAACTTGAAAGATCTGTATCCAATTCATCTGAGTGGAGTTTTGTGATTTGTACTTTCAATAATAATTGTAGCTGATAATCTATAGCACTTACTATGTGGTAGACCCTTCATCTAAGTGTTTTATATATAATATTAACTCTCTAAATCCTCATTTTAGCTGATGTGTTAGGAACTGTTATTATCATCCCTAATGACGTGAAAACTGAAACCCAGAGAAGCAAAGTAACTTGACTAAGGCCGTGCAGTGCTGGGATTTGAACCCATGTAGTTGGGCTTCAGAACCTGCTAATCACTTTGTTCTGCAGATTCTCAAAAATAAAATAAAATAATGACTATGAAACTTGCGGACGATTGTGATGAATTCAGTGTTGAAACGACTGCATTATAACACATGTGGAAATTATCATGTACTGAACACTGCTTCAGGATAGAGGCTCTATTATTCAAAGCCTGGCACATAGTAGATACAGAATATTGTTGGATATATTCCAAGCAGAAGGAGTCCTTAGAAGCAAAATTTTGTATAGGGAAATCTGTTGGGCCTGCTACCGCAGAAAGGAAGTAGGGCAAACTGAATGAATCATATAGTGTTTTCTGTCCCCATTATAAGAAAGTACCAAGAATCAGAGCAAGAGACACATCATTCTGATCCTACCTTTAATGCTGTGCCCAGCCCCTTAAATCTGTGCCTGCTTATGCCCACACACTACCTTAATTATTTGGAGAAATAAGACTTTCAACTCTTCTTTCAGCTCATCCTTTTCTTCAGTTCTTCAGTTCCATCCTTTTTTTTTTTTTTTTTTTAAGTGGCATGATCGTGGCTTACTGCAACCTCAGTCTCCTGAGTTCAAGTGATTCTCCTGCCTCAGCCTCCCGAGTAGCTGGGATTACAGGCACATGCCACCACATCCGGTTAATTTTGTATTTTTAGTAGAGATGGGGTTTCACCATGTTGGTCAGTCTGGTCTCCAACTCCTGACCTCAGGTGATCCACCCACCTTGGCCTCCCAAAGTGCTGTGATTACAGGTGTGAGGCACCGCGCCCAGCCAGTTCCATCCTTTTTGGAAACATCATGCAATATTAAGATGATGTGAAACTCCAAGCAGTTGATTTCTCTGCTTGTTTAAAGTGAAGGTAAATGACTTGTACATGATAAATACTTTTGGATGGATTCACAGGAGAACTAAACAAAGAATTAAACATTGAATAGATATCCAACAGTAGACCACTGTCCATGTCTCCTATGGGTCTGTCCTATAGCTCTCCTACTGGTAACACGCAATACAGTGTTATAATTAAGCACACTGTCTTTGGATTAGGAGGCTTAGGCTCAGTCCTCCTTCTACCACTTACTAGTTCTGTGATCTTGGGTAAGTGACTTGTCCTCTCTAAACTTCAGTGTATTTTTTTTTATTATTATTATACTTTAAGTTCTAGGGTACATGTGCTTCCTCGGAAATAATACCACACATCTACAGTGTATTCTTTTTTAAACTAGAAATAATAATAGCACTTAAACTGGGGTAGTAACAGCATCTACCTACAAAGGTGTTGTGAAGTAATGTACATGCTAAGTACAATGTTCAACACACAAAAATGCCCAATTAATGGCAATTATTTCACAGGAAATGATATCAAGTTTGGTGACTTGAAACTTGCCTTCTAATATCTTTTGAGGTAAAACTTGACAGGCATCTTTTTCTTCCAAAAGGCAAGACTCTGGGGAACATGAGAGGCAAATGGCAGATTTTATTTAGATTGGCAAGGGAGAGAGGGAGGAAATACCAAAAGACAACCTGTCCTTTTCTGAAAATTACACGTCAATTTTTCTTTTTTTAAACAAAATAGGGTCCTTCTCTATCATCCAGGCTGGAGTGCAGCGGTGTGATCATAGCTCACTATAACCTCAAGCTCCGGGGCTCAAGCGATCCTCCTGCCTTGGTCTCCCAAAGTGCTGGAATTACAGGTATGAGTCACCACACTGGGTCATAACATTTCTTTATATTTATGTGACTCCAAAGGTTTAGCTGCCAGTGACAGGAAAGGAAATGCAGTCAACTTCTGAGAAAATGGTTTGGCTCTCTAGAAAGTCTAGAGGGTATAAATGGCCCACGTTCTGAAGAGGGAACATTTCAAGCTTATGAGCTAAGCTTACCTCAACCAAAGAGCTCAGCTAATGCAATGTATCCTTAGAGCTTAGTTTGTTTCTGGACATTCGGATTATTTATTTATTTAAGTATTTATTTCAGTGCCTCAGAATCAGTGTAGTACATCAGAATCAATGAATTGAACTAAAATGAAAATCAAAGAATTTTAGTGCATTGGAATTAGTATAGCACTTTGAAGTTAGACAAACCTTAATTTGAATCCCAGCTCTAACATTTAATAGTTATGTGACCTTGGGCAAATTGTTGACAGCTGTACACTTCAGTGTCTTTGTGTGTAAAGGGAAGGTGCTGCTGTTACCTTTTACATCCACATGTTGGGATGATTAAACAAGATCATACGTATAAAGCACTCTATTCAAGACCTGGCATATAGTAAGCACTCTATAAATATTGGCTATACGTATGTCTCATTGATATTGTTATTTTCATGTTTCTTGTCCACTTCCTTAATGAAGTACTCTTGGGCATCCACACAGCCTCCACCTGGTCTATAAGTGGAACAGAGAGAGCCCTAGGCTTTTGCTTTGTTTTGCACAGAGCCTACACAGAGCCCACCCAAGTCAAGTAAACAAAATCTCCACTTCTTTCTCTCCATTTTAATTTTTCTTTTATTCCACACACTATGAATAGATTATTTTCTTTCTCTGTCTGCCAAAACGCCTTCACGCCTCCTCTCCTCCCTTCAGGCAAAAGTCCTTAAAGCCTCTACTTTCCCCAGTAATATTTTCTCCAACTAACTGGAAGTGGAGAAAGATTTTCCTCTTTGTCTAGCACTGATTTTTGACTTGTAATTCAATTTCAATAAAACCACTTGCACTAAAGCTTACACACAATGTAAATAATTCATTAGAAATATATATTTGCTTGATGCTTATATACTTGCAGTGTATCTGCAAAGTCTATTATATCAATCAAGGAAATAACAGGACTCCCAGTCACCAAGGTAAATGGAAAATTTTTCTCTTTAAATAGGTAAAAATTTAAGGTGCATGCAAATTAATCTTGGAAATACAGAATGCTAACACAGCAGGGGACTTTAAAATGTATATATTCTAACACTCTCTATAAATGTGGAAAATAAGTCCCAGAGCATTGTAACATAGCCATAACAGGCCTTGCAGCATTCTGGAATTTAAAAGGGTAGATGCATAGCAGGGAAAAAAGATACAAATGGCAAAGGCAGGTACATAATGGCTAAAACCTAGGATGTGGTATAGCAGTTACCATCGACATCATCATCATGATCACAATCACAATCAATGGTAATGGCTACAGTATGGGAATTATGATCGTGGCACTAAGCAGAGGCCTTTACATTTATCTAGAAAGATGACCATGGGTAACACTGCATAAGACTAATTAATTCAGACTTTGAGAATTGTGCCAGTGTTGGATGGCTATGAGATATCTTGTCTGACCATAGGGCTAGATCATACTGCTATGAGAGAAGGTGGAATTTCTTCAGAAGGGAATGGACTGTAGATCATCCCAGGCATTTTTCACCCTGGAAAGGAAATAGCTACATTCCAGTTAGAGGTCCTAGGCCAAGGCAAAGGAGACGCTCCTGCCCCACTCTGGCACCGAGAACCAGTTTGGTTTCTACTCCAAGGACGGGCACTATCTAAATTCCTCCCTGTGTGGTGGAAACTTACCCTGGGCTCCATGGGAGCAGGCCAGGAATAAGGCTCATCAAGGGATGCCAAATAAAAAATCTTGTGGCATGTATAAGTTGTCCTCTATGGTGTATTTCAGTTCCATGCCCCAGGCCTTCAAGACACTGATCTACAATTGTGCCAGAGAATGCTAGAGAGGCAACTACGCCCTTTCTTGGGAGAAAATAACATGAGCAGACCATGTCTTTTCATGCAAAGCCAGAGGAGAGGAAGCAGAAGTCACATTTCCTGGTATCTGATTGTTCCTTCCTCCAGGGCTTACGGTTGCCATTTTGGGCCATCTCACATAGAAGAGGTATCCAAATGTTGGTCATCTCTGCCTAAAAGTGTGTCAAGTCCTCAAATAGAGCAAAGCCTTCACTATCTCTCTGCCTTCTCCATCAAGACCAAGAAGGAAGATACAAGCTGGGAAGTAGATTGAGTATTTCTTGAAACTAGAGAGGGACAGGGTGATGTGATGTCTGGTGAGTTTCCTCACTAAGCAGGGGTGCTGGTAGCCTGGGTTTCCTGGGCCGAGATTTCAAACCTGTGTCAGCTATGGCTGCACACAGAGTGCCCACAGCTGCTGGATGCAGCTTAGGTATGGTAGCATCAGTCATCTTCATACCTGCTGCAGAAAGTCTCAGGACAGCACTGTGAGTGGGGCTAGGGAATCTGGAGAAGAAAGTTCTATAAGCATAACACAGTCTACCTTACAGACAGCTTGCCACCACATAAGGATTTGGGTACAATCCATGAAAGGAGCCCCATGGGTGTAGAAGAGGGTATCTCCATGTCTCTCTAGGAGACGAAAAAGCAACATTAATTGGAATCCAGAGGCTAAAAATTGTTATGTCCCAGGCCTAAGCTAGACAGAGTGGAGAATGGGCAGGACTTGCCTATGAAGTGTGGGCAGTTAAAGAGGAGGAGGAAAGAAGAAAAAAAGAAAAGATAGGAAACTCTAGGCCCGAATTGATTTACTGGTGAATTCTACCAAATATTTAAAGAAGAATTTAAACCAACTCTACATGGCTTACCAACTCTTTCTATGAGGCCACATTATTCTGATAAAGCCAGACAAAGACATTTCAAGAAAAAAAAAAACAAAACCCCACAAAACTATAGATCCATATTCCCCTTGAAAATAGATCTAAAAATTCTTAAAATATTTAGCAACAAAATGTTATGGTCCAACAGGGCTTTGATCCAAAGAAGTCCAGGAGAAAGAGAAAATTCAGGAAAGAGGCAGCAAAAGGAAATGTGGGAAACTTGGCCGAAGAAAGTTTGAAGCAGACGATGGATGGCATTGCCTGGAAAAATTGCCGGAGTGTCTGATCCTAGGGGCCAGTGTTTCCCTAAAGGATTCCTACAGCTGAGTTCATGAAGATTCTTAGGTTAGGATACCTAGAAGCAAAAACTGAGACAGAGATTCCAGTGTACATGATTTACAGGGGACTACTGTCCAGAAAAACAGCTAAGGGAGTGAGGGAAGAATAAAGAAAGGGGAGAAACATGGCAAGGATGTGGACCCAGATAAAGTCAGCTCTTGACCTGGCCCACAGGGTGCTCTGGAGTATAAATTTCATGACACAATTATCTCACCTGGAGCATCACTTGCACCCTGTGTCAGTCAGTTATTGTATGCCTCCGGGGAGTAGGAGATGTCAGGTCCCAGTATCCCTGAGTGAGGCAGACCCTGTCAGCCTAGGGTAATGCTCTGCAGAAGTCTGCAGGTGGATGCTGTTGACTGTGGCTCTCACTGCACCTGGAGGAATGGGTGTAGCAGTTGTAAAGGGGTTTGGAGTGTGGCACCAATAGCATCTACCACAGAGGACTTCATACAGCCACTCTCCTCCCCCTGGACAGTTGGAGTCTGAAGCAGGCAATGACAGCGGAGGCAGTTAGGAGAGGAGGTACTCAGGAACTATTTAGATGGTAGAATTGGGAGGACACGCAGCTAATTGTATATGGGAGACAGTGGGGAGGGGCAGCGTTTAGCTGATGGACATAAGAAGTATAAGATCATACTCATGCCCTGGGGAACTGGAGGAATGGTGGGGCCATTGTCAAAGGTAAGGAACATGAGGAAAGGAGCAGGACTTGGAAAGGAACATAAATTCAGTCTCGAGTATATTCATTTTGAAAAGGGAATCAATGGCTTATGAATAACATACTTGGAACTCCATAGGGGTTTCAGGGACCAATTATACGAGGAAGATGGAGCCAGAGAGAGGGGGAAAAGGAAATCCAAATGGTCTAGTGCTGGCCCTCACTCATCCTACACTGAAGCACTTCTGCTATCTTGGTTTGATTCCCACAAATGCAGACTTTGACGCAAGGAGTGAGACACATTGAAAGACGATCTCAGGGGTTAGGTACGGTGACTCAGGCCTGTAATCCCAGCACTTTGGAAGGCCAAGGCAGGGCGGATCACTTGAGGTTAGGAGTTTGAGACCAGCCTGGCCAACATGGTGAAACCCCATCTCCACTAAAAATACAAAAATTAGGTGGGTGTTGTGGCAGGTACCCGTAATCCCAGCTACTTGGGTGGCTGAGGCAGAAGAATCACTTGAGACCCAGGTTTCAGTGAGTCTATATTGTGCTACTGCACTCCAGCCTGGGCAACAGAGCAAGATTCTGTTTTAAAAAAAGAAAATGACCTCAGGAAGCATAGGTGAGGATAGTGAAAACGAAAGAAAGAGCCACCAAGGGTATATTCATGAATAGATTATCTCTGAAGACCGCAGGGGTATGATCTGTTGGAAACTCTCCGACCATCCATGTATCCCACGTTTCCCATTGAGGGATAAGAAGCTGTTTTCCCACCGTGACTGGAACCTCATTAGTTGAGGGTGTAAGAAACCCCTCAATGCCATGCTACCTTGAAGACCAGCCGAGAGCCTGTGTAGAGGCTGCAGAAGAAAACTGGTGCGTAGAGAAGCACTCACGCCTCAGCTGGGCCACATAACCTGGAGCAAGGGATCCACGGCTTCTGCCGCGCTTGCTCCACTCTGTTTTTCCATATAGGAATTTCTGAATTTCCATATAAGATTTGTTTTTTGCTTTGTTTTTCTTTTTTAAGAGAAAATCTCCTGTCTAGAAAAACAGGCTGGTCAGTGTCCTAAAATCAAAAGTCCACAGCAGAAGGCCCTTTGAACGAGCAGCTATTGCCTCCTCTGGTCTCACCTCCAATTCTCCATGTAAAATTAATAGTGTACTCTGGGGACATCCCTTCCATTATCTCGTCTTGGTGAAAAGGGACAATGGTAGAAGCAGGGTAATCTCTGCCATATCGATTTTCTGTGTGAGCTTCTTTGTGCCTCCAGGGAGACACCACTGCTTTCAGTGCCTATTAGCAGTTGTGTCTTTTAACCTCCCGGTCAGGCTGGCATTGTGAGTCCAGCAGAGGCTCCGGCTCCAATTACTTCACCGGTACATAGCCTGGCTGAACTAGAGCTTGCAGCTCCACATGCTGGAAATTGCACTTTCCACCAACACAGAGACAAGAAAAGAGGGGCATTCAACAAAATCCCAGCTACAGCTCGGCGTGGCAGGGAGGCAGAAAGGACCTATACACCAATTAGCCAGGCAGCTATGGCCATCAATCATGGGTGACCTGGACACCCAGCATGTATGTCCGTCCTGGACCCCACCACGGAAATCATACTGAAAACTTGTATCCAGAGGAGGCTTGAGACAGCCAAAGCTACAGGTGGCAAAAGTTTTCATTCCAGAAAGCATTTCAATACCACAACCTGGAGAGGAAGGCCCATACGACCAGCATAATATTAAAGATGTGCAGTACTTATAGGAAATAATTCTATGATTGCATGCATGTCTCGGAAAATTTTGGCAAAGACTGCTACCTTCTGAGCAAAATTGGACATAGAAATGACAATAACACATACTGGGTATTTATCACCTTCTTAAGAGATGCCATTTTCCTGTGGCTGAGACAGGGGTCTCTTTTAATGTTTAACATTTCCTTTAGGTTGGCCTAATGCCCAAAGGGAAGCTGTAATAATCTGCCACATTTGTGTTTGGTAAAAAATTTCACAATGGCAATTTAGTTCAGTACTTACTGTAGTCCTTATTATGGTCTTTGTACAACAGGCAATATCCCTGTTAATTTGAGAATTACTGTTAACCTGAACCTTTCCCATTGTTTTCAATGCTTTCTCTTAAGTGTCAGAAACATACCCAAACACACGTTTTCCTAGACTTGTATTTTAGCCCTTCTATTGTGAATATTCATTACGGGTGGTGTGACATAGTGCTTCTGGAGCCAGCCTGCCTGGGTTTGATTCCTGCTCTGTAATTTATTGACCTTGCAATATTGAGCAATTTACTTAACCTCTCTGAGCCTCAGTTTCACTATCTGTTAGATGAGGACAATAGTGTCTACTGAAGAGGGTTGTCCCAAGAGCACTTAGAACCATGTGGCACAAATGCTGAGGCTACATAATGTTCAGTTCTTTATCTCCTGCTTCTCCAGTCATAGGTGTTATTGTAAAAGTGTCTTTCCAGGAATTTGAGACCAGCCTGGGCAATGTAGCAAGACCCCATCTCTAAAAAAGAAAAAAAATTATTAGCCCAGTGTGGTGGTGTGTGCTAGCAGTCCTAGCTACTTAGGAGGCTGAGACAGGGAGATTGTTTGAGCCCAGGAATGCTAAGTTGCAATGAGCTAAGATCATTCCAGTGCACTCCAGCCTGGGCAACAGAGCAAGACCCTGTCTCTTAATTTGTTTTTTAAAGTGCCCGTGAATTTTGTTAAGACCTCAGAAGCTGCTCCATGAGTGGGTGGTGCTGTGTTGTTGGAGCATGGGGGGGCAGTGAGGAGAGTTAAGATTTCTGGGAGGCCAGTAAAAGGGCTAGAATGTGCTTCACAGTTTAGTTGGGCATGGTGGTACACACCTGTAGTTTCAGCTACTTAGAAGGTTGTGGTGGGAGGATCACTTTAGTCGAGTATGGTGGTCCACTCCTGTAGTTTCAGCTACTTGGGAGGCTGAGGTTGGATCAAGGGAGGATTACTTGAGTCCAGGAGCTTGAAGCTGCAGTGAGCTATGAACGTGTCACTGCACTCCAGCCTGGGTGACACACTGAGACCTCCGACTCTAAAAAATATAAGTTCCTAACAGTCTATAATAGAGGATGCTCAAAACACATGCCAGTGAAGCAAATGAACTCTTACTTCTGAAGAGAGAAGTTCAGTGTTAACAGGTGGCTGCAAAGGTGGTGAGCATGACCCTGGACCAGGGAGGTTAGGCAGGGTCCCAGCCCAGCTAAGACTTCTTTTTGGAAACCAACATGGGGTCTGACAAGCTGTCTCAGTAACGAGGCTCTGTACTTTCTTCATTCTCCCCTTGCCAGATGGAGGCACTCCTGTGTAGCCGTGCTGCTCCCAGGCCCTGCTCTCTGAGAAGGACTTGGTCAAACACTGGGTCTCTGGATCCTGGGAAGACAGACCAGTTATTTCAGTGCCTGGACCCTTCCTCTTTTCTGACCCAATATTTCCAAAAGCAAGTCCACTGTTCAACCTTGAAAACAGCTGATTGTGAGAGGGAGCTTATCACAGCCCAACAGACTAAGAAAACACTTCAGAGAAAGAACATTTGGCAGGTGCATTAAAATGCAGAAAAAAGAGCCACCATTTTGGGGTACCTTCAGGACTTTCTAACCTTTTTGGCAAGTGAGTTGTTTTTTTGCAAATAAAACCTTCCATAGGGCCCAAGGTATAAAATCAAGTGCAGGGCTACTCTATTGAAGGGGAGTCTATAGACGCTTCCACCTCCAAAGTGCGGGCTTTGGAGGAAACAGTTCTAGTGCATGTGGGACAAACAGAGGAAGCAGAGGCTACCTTCCCAAGGGTCCTCTCTTGGATGCATGCCCTGCATTTCTGCAGCCTCACTTTCCCTTTTCTTAAGCTTTCCTCTCATTCCATCTGAAAAGTCACTACAAGCACTAGAAGTTAGGCCAGAGGATAAAGACCTTGAAGAAAACTGAGCCTGACATCTAATATGGGATTGAGGAATAGAATGGAAAGGAGGGGAAACACAGTGGGGAAGTGAAAATAACATCCTTAGCTGAGAAATGACAGGATGAACACGTCAAGGCAGTCTCAACATTTTAAACGTTTTCCAAGAAGAGAGTAAGCAGTGGCTCTTGCTAAAGGAAGTAAATGGTGTCATGGCTGAGTTCTCTGCACCGGTGGTACACCTAGGAAGGCTGGCGCTTGAAATGCTCCTCCCTGCATGTACCAGATAGCCCCTGGTTATGGAGGCTTGTGCCTCCATGCACCCTTCTCAAACTGGCTACCCCATCCTAATAGGCTACAAGATTACTGGCAGGGAGGGACTGCAGATTCTACACTGGTTTGGAGTCCTGCTACTTTAGCCAGCCAGGTAAGGAGATGTTTCACTGTCCTGCCTTTATCATGAAGAAGCATGAGATCAGGGAAAATCTGCATATATGAAAACTGAGGAATCCAGAAAGATACCACAGGATTCTCTCTGCATGGAGTAAAACAAACCTCTCTGTCATTTTACAGAAAGTCTCCCCTAAGAGAAGAGAAAGGTCATTATCAGGACTGGATTTGAAAAACTCTGATGTCAGGTTATACTCAAACCACTTGAAGCAGAATCTCTGGGGGCAGTGTCTAGGTACCAGTGCCAGTGCAGAGTCACTGCTTTAGAAGTTGTTATGGAGGGAGGGAGGGAAGGGAGGGAGAGAGGGAGAGAGAGAGAGAGAAAGAGAGAGAGGGAGAGAGAGAGTTCAAAACTTGGAAAGAAGAAAGAGGACTGCTTGTCTTTTTTTTGTCGTACTGTCACATCGTTTTCCAGGCCCACACAAAGATTATTGAACTACCTAGAGGAATATACCTCTGTTTGACCTTTTCCTTTCTGTTGATTAGCACTCAGACACTGTTCAAAGTTAACCTGTACATTCAGATCCAGTACACATGCAAATGATTTATGTCCAGTAATAAAGAAAGCCCCTAAGGTTATAGTTATATCACCCTATAGGATATTATGCAGCTTTGTATCTTATCTAGAAGTCCATCTCTAATTTGACAAAGTTCATCTAACATTCTTTTTTTATTGTCTGTCAATACGTAGTTCCTTTATTTTTCTTTGAATTAGCTTTACCATATTTTGGTTCCCTCATTGATAAACTGAATACATTTTGACATGAATTCATTATATTTTGTATAAAAGCCTTTTTTTAACTTTTTGAAAATTTTACTTTGAAAGTAGGCAACAACTTTTATATTCTTCATCAGTTCCCTTAACTTGTTCCAGTGCCTGCACTCTGTCCCATATTGGTAACTCACTGCTGAGTTAACTCTGCCGTGTCATCATACCTCAGATGAGTGGTGAACCAGATCATCCAGTCAGTCACTCATTTCTGACTCTGTGGGAATAGAACCATGGAGGAGTATGTTTTGAAGAAATAGCATGAGTTGAGTAAAGCAATAACATGTATGGTGAGGAGAATAATCTAGGAAAGGTGAGAGCAAATATGACAGCCTCTGAGGATGGAAGGGGAGAAGCAGAGTGCCCAACTGAAAAGGAGGTGATGGACACAAAGAAATTTAACTACCTTCTTCAAAATTTGGAACTAGGGTAAGCCTGCTCCTGTTATATAAAGATGAATGAGTGAGGAAGTAAGAGAGGTTTAATTGGTTAGAGGCTGGATCAAATAGGCTCTATTGGTCTCATCTTTTGAGCATGCCTAACCTATTGGAGCAGCATTACAGGCAGCTTCAGGAGGAGTGACTGCCACCCAGTGTGTGCACCACCACATTCAGGGTCCAAAGTTGGACCTGATGATCATTGACCATGTCTTTTCCATTGACTATGACCTTGACAAAGTCATATGCAGGCTGGTTCAAAGAAATCACTGCATCTACTTGAAAATTCACTGGCTTCCCTGATCATTGTCCTACTTAATGACCATATGCTATAACGTACTGTGGAAAGTCACCCTACTTCCTTCTTTGCTATAGTTGGGAGACCATATTTCCTGTTACATTAGCTTCTGAGAGACTCGAGTGAGCAAACAAATTACAGATCTGAAGACAGGGATGCATCCCATTGCCATCCCTGACATGGGTCACACACCAGGTTAAAGTCAGCATTTTTCAGATAGTTCATCAGCAATACTAGGAGACCTTTCCAGCAAGGTCACTATACCACTAAGGCAATCACGTGTGTGAGTGCCCCCAGCCAGACTGAGCTAATTCAAAATGAAGTAATCAGAGATAAGAAAAAGCCACTAGAATTATAAAAATATACACATCAGGTACTTTACCCAAGAGGAAGGGGAAGTTTACTGGGAGGTGAAGGGAGTGCTCCAAAATGATAAGAAAAGTGAACTAGAGAATAAATGAAGATTTTATTAGAAGTTAAGACGGACAATAGAACAACTTTTTTCTACTATAAAAGGAGTAAGAGGCCAAATAAGGACTCATCAGGGTTTTGCCAAGATTGGAAGAGCAGTCACTTGCCAGAGGAATTGGACATTACAGAAAAGATGGAAGAATGTGTTTTTTTCAGTACTCACCAGGAAGGAAAATGCACTATGTGCCAAGGCAGAAGTGCTTACCTTACAGAAGAAAATGCAATCATGAAAGCCACTGGGGCAAAAACATCTCCAGGAGGAAGAGGACCTTGAAGTCCATTTGAAATACTCGAGCCAGGAATTTCTAGTGCTCCTGAAAAGCAGAGAAGAAGTTTTGAGCACATGGGGCAAGAACGACTTCCATCTTTTTAGAGTCTCGATTCTTAGGGGTCAGGGACCAGGCACTGTCCCTGAGAACAAACCTTCTCATAATGATGGTAGGGCCTCATTGGCAGAGCTGAATGTCAGTGCTGGGTATAAGTTCTCTTTCTTACTGCCAAGTTTCATCATTTCTCTCCCTATTACTTGCTCCTTAAGCGAGTGGAATTGTGTTGAAAATTTGGTCTCAGACCAAGCAGAACTATTCAGAAAGCTGGGAATAAAGGCTTTTGCCAAAAGCCCATGTTCTCAGCTTCTACACCCAGTTTGGCACTAAGCAGAAATTTCCTGTTTAATCTGGCCCTATTAGGCCCCAGGACTCTGTTTCAGTGATTGGTGTTGAGAAAACTCATTAGCCATTGGGAAAATATCGTATTATATCTCTACCTCACACTGTATAGAAAAATATTGCAAGTAGATTTTTTAACCATAAAAACACTGGAAGAAAATATCATCAAACATTGGAGACTATTCTTCTACCTATGAACTAAGTCTCAGCAAGAATAATGCACAAAGTGATGCTGTAGATGCTGCAGATGCCTGGTTCAAGTACCGAGGGTCTTTTTCTTCTCTTAGGAGTGTGACATGCCAGTTTCTGCAGGTACTGCCACAAAACGCTCTCTGGAGGTCTGTCCTTTGGCAGCTTATGCCTCCTGAGCTGGAAGTCTCTGTGAGCTCTTCTCCCTAGCCTCGTGAAGCTGAGGCTAGACCTAATCCAAACCCACATCCTTGCTTCTTCCCCTCTTGCATCCTAATTCTCTCACTTTACTTACAGTTTACTTGAAACTGAATCCTAGTTCCCTTATTTCACATACAGTTTTCAGGAAAAACTAAAAATCTCTTGGCAGGCAGATCACTTGAGCCCAGGAGTTTGAGACCAGCCTGGGCAACATGGCAAAACGTAATGTTTACAAAAAAATACAGAAAATTAGCCAGGCATGGTGATGTGTACCTGTAGTCTCTGCTATTTGGGAGGCTGAGATGGGAAAATCACCTGAGCCTGGAAAGTCAAGGCTGCAGTGAGCCACGATTGTGCCACTGCACTCCAGCCTGCGTGACAGAGTGAGTCCCTGTCTCAAAACAAAACAAAACAAAACAAAACAAAACAAAACAAGCAAACAAACAGACATCTCCGCTTCAGTGTCTGTGTCTAGGAAACTCAACTCCTGATACCTGTCTTAACTAAATAAAAATGTAAATAATTATGTGGAACTATAGATACATTTGAAAAGTTATATCTGTATGTATGCATATATATATGTATAAATCTATTTTGATGTCGTGGGTTGAATTACGTCTTTCCCCAAATTCATATGTTGAAGTCCCAGTACCTGGTTATGTGACTATATTTGGAGATAAGGCCTTTAAAAAAGTAATTAAGTTAAAATAATGTCCTTCGTGTAGGCCCTACTCCCATTTGAGTGGTTGGTGTCCTCATAAGAAGGGGAAATTAGACAGAGAGGGAGACATTAAGGCACCAGTTCACAGAGGGAAAAGCAGTGGTCACAGTGAGAAGGAGACCATTTATATGACAACAAGAGAGACTCCAGGAGAAACCAAACTTGCTGACACATTGATCTTGGACTTCTAGCCTCCAGAACTGTGAGAAGATCAATGCCTGATGTTTAAAACACTCAGACCAGGCGCAGTGGCTCACGCCTGTAATCCCAGCACTATGGGAAGCCAAGTGGACGGATCACTTGAAGTCAGGAGTTCCAGACCAGTCTGACCAACGTGGTGAAACTCCGTATCTACTGAAAATACAAAAATTAGCTGGGCATGGTGGCAGGCACCTGTAATCCCAGTTACTGTGGAGGGAGAATTGCTTGAACCCAGGAGGCAAAGGTTGCAGTGAGCCGAGATGGTGCCGCTGCACTCCAGCCTGGGCAACAGAGTGAGACTCCATCTTAAAAAAATAAAATAAACAAAATAAAATGCCCATTCTATGGAACTTTCTTATGGCGACCTGAGCAAACTAATACAATTCATATAGAGATATATAGATATTATTAGCTTGCTCCCTCTTTCACACTCACACACACAGACACATGTGACATTTCAAAACATTATCAAAATATACAAAGAGCACCCATAAATCTTCAAAAAATAAAACAGAAAAAATGAACAAGTGTCTCAACTAGACAATTCAAAGAAGAATAAATCAAATGCCAATAAATACCCGAGAAGACGTTCAGTTTCATTGTGTTCTTTTGGGCGGCATCTGCTGTACTGGCTAAGCCCTATCTCCCTATCACTCCTTTGCATGTTATTGTCGAATCCACCTCTCCTGCATTAGCAAGCCCACACCAAGCGCCTGGACAGTTCTGTACACAAGGTAGGCACTAAATAACTGTTGGTGACAATGTAATAGTGTTCTGAGGTACACAGAAAACCATTTTTAAGGTAATTCAATTCAAGAAGCTATCATAATGGTTTTGAAAAATCATAAAAGAGGAAGAACAACTAGCTCCAGTAAGTAAGAGAGAAAACTGTTCATCACAAGTAATGAAAGAAATGCAAATCAAAAGGCAATGGGGTTACTTTTTGCAAGTTTGCATAATATATATAACCAAAAGCTAGAAAGCTTTGCTACTTTGGGGGCAATAAAATGTATTTTTGGTTTGCTGATGGCATTGTCAGTTGGCAAATACAATTTGGCAATGCATTGCTGGCCATAAACTTTAAGGAGAAAGTCAAACTATGAAAAACACCATGTGAAAGACAATGTCTACAATCATGCTACTTATGATAACAAAAAATTAGAAATACCCCCAAATGTCCACTAATAAAGGAATCATCACAGAAATTTCAGGACATTCACTCAAGGGAGTAATAAGCAGACACCAAAAATGGCACATATAAAGACCAAATACCAATATAAAAATTAACATAAATGCACAACTTAGGATATAAAATTACATATGCATGATCATTATAGCTATGCAAACACATGCAAATAAAGAAAGACAAGGATGAACACAGGAAAACTTGTGTTGTCAGGACTTTTTTCTTTTTTTTTCTCTATTTCAAACTTTCTCAATCTTTGCACTGTGCATTTCTTGAAAAACTAATGTTTTGTTCAGGAAAACAAGACATTCATATGCACCTGGATAAATGAAGTACAAACAATGCCGGCCATTTTAACAAAGTAAATTGTAATGTCAGAATCCCAACATAAAGACTTACATATTAATAATAGCTGCTGACACTTCCTGAAATCTTACTAAGTGCCAATAATGTGTTCAATGCATTATATGAACTGTCTCACTTAGTCTTCCAATAAGCCAATGAGGGAGATATGATTATCTTTCCTGACTTAACTTTTCAGAAGATGAGACCTAGAGAAGAGAGGTAACCCATCCAAGTGCATGTAAGCTCTGCAGTTACCAAACAGTTGTCACAAGCTGGCTAGCTGCCCCCAAAAGCATGCATGCCTCCTCTTCTACACTGCAGAATTGTGGCTGAGAAAAAGCTGCCTGCCGAGCCAGGGACATTTCCCAGGGCTGCCCACTCCTTCCCCCATCCTCTCTTTTGCATCCAGATGGAGCCACCTTCCTAGAAGGCAGACGGCACATCTTGTAGCCTGTTCTTACCAGGGCACACGCTGCTCTAGGGAGGAGAATCAGATCTATAAATCAGTCAGAAGTCTGAAACTAATATCAGCAACAGAAATAATTGCCCTTTTTTAAAAAAAAAAAATTGTATTAAAACATGGCAATACCATTCTTCACCAATTCAACTGCCAGCATTGAAAATATGTTACTTCCCAGAACTGAAGAGAGCGTCAGGAAATGGGTAATTTCCTAACTTGCTGGTGAAGAGTAAGTTGATGATTCTACCTTTCATTGGGACAGTTTATTAACATGTATCAAGACTTCAAGAACTTTAGAATTCTTTAAGACTTTTGACCCAGGAGTTATTTTGGAAATGATCTTAATGAAATAATAAGTAATGTGCGTAAAGATATATAGCAATTGTATTGTTTCATCTCAGAAATTTGTATAATAGAGACTAGGAGAAACCACTTAAATATCTAGTTATAGGGAAGTAGAAAAATTATACTTTGGCTACACAATGAGTTACTATGTAGCTATTTTAAATTATGTTGCAAGAGAATATTTAATACCAGGGAATGATTATGATACATTATACGGTATGATTCCATTCTTATTGCATTTGTAAAAGCACAGCTATATCAGGCATAAATTTGCTCTTTCTGTGCAGGTGCAAGAACTATCACATTTCTTTTTCCAATTCGAATGAAATCTGGCTTAGAACCCCCATTCTACATCCTACGTGGCTGAAAGAGCCTTATTAAAGATAGTTGGGGCTCCCTCTCCCCACACCACACCCTGTACACATAGACATCTTACTGTAGGTCTTCTGACTCTCCCAATGCTTCTGGTGGTACCAAGAAATAAAAATGTGCAGGTTTTCAGGCCATAGTTGTTGCCTCTGCTGCCACAATGCCTCAAAATATACCTGGTATTGACAAGGGCTACAGTTCTGGAAGGAAGGTGGAAAGAGAAATGCCTTTCACAGTACTGGACTTGTCACAGGCTTGACTACAGGAAGCTTCTGCCATTGTATTCAAAGTAGTGGGGTTGGTGTTCTGTCCTTAGAGATGCACCATCAGAAGTTTTGCCACTATTGGCATGTGGGGAGGGGATGCAGGTCTTAGAAGACCTGCCATCATTTTCTCTTCTCAATCTACCCTGGATACTTCACCTCTTTTCTAGGACCACTTTATTTTATTTTATTTTTGAGACAGAGTCTTCTTCTGTTGCCCAGGCTGGAGTGCAATGGCACAATCACGGCTCACTGCAACCTCTGCCTCCCGGGTTCAAGCAATTCTCCCGCCTCAGCCTCCAGAGTAGCTGGGATTACAGGCATGCGCCACCATGCCCAGCTAATTTTTGTATTTTTAGTAGAGATAGGGTTTCTCCATGTTGGCCAGGCTGGTCTCAAACTCCTGACCTCAGGTGATCCCACCTCGGCCTCCCAAAGTGCTGGGATTACAGGCATGAGCCACCGTGCCTGGGCCACTTTACCTTTTATATTTAAACTCCAGTTTAATCTCTCTCCTCTTCTTGTAGGACAATTCTGCCTTAATTCTATGACTAACCTAATCTTCCAAACTAAGGCCTTGCCTGATTTTTTCTTTGATGACCCCAAGACCCAAATAAATTGTCAGTCTCCATCCTCTAAATCCAATCCACATACATTTGCCCACTTACACTCAGAGGCACACACAAACCCACCCACAGATGAGCTTAAACCTTAGAATTCAAAGGCATGAGTGGCTTTTCAATTTTTTTTTTCCCAGAGGTATGTGCATGCATTGAGAGAATAGAAAAGGAAAAGGTGAAATGAGAGAAGTAGGGAAATTAATTATCGTTTTGTTCTCTCTCACTTAAGCAGTGAAAACAAGTCAACAAACCTGCCACATATGTGTGCATGATAAAGCCTTGAAGATGTTACCAGTGCTTTTCTTTGTGTGGTGGGGTTATAGGAAAATTCTTATTTTCTTCTTTGTGTTAATTATTATTTTCTGAATGTTCTGCAAAAACTATTCTACAATTTAAAAGAATGCAATTTTTTCCATGTTGAGATATCAACTATTTTTTTCCTAATTCTTTTACCACTTTTTGTATTTCTAAAACAAAGAACAACTGAAAAGCAATGAGAAGTACTTTGTTGAAGGACACAGACCATGACTGTAAAGGCATTTTGCAAAACAAATGAGAAAGAAAGTCCAAAAATGTTTCTTAAGTGGTAGCTCCACTGGAATCAGTGTGCAGCTGTCAAAGGTAATGAAGTAAATAGTAACATTGATTTTGGATGTAAATATTGGAATGGATCACTTTGCTTGTCTTGGTTTTAATCTTTTTCTCTCCTCCTAAAGATGTTCCATACATGATGCCACTATGGGGGTGTGTACCCACACTCTGACTAAAAGTACTTACACTTAATATTTTGCTATTCCCCAATCCAATATACAATCCCATTAGAGGGTAGGTTAATAGATAGCTCCAGTTCAAAAAAGAATTGCTATTACCTTCTATTTTCCCTCTCTCTGAATCAGAGATTCTCTTGACAACTATCAACAGCCCAGCCATAAAATACGAATGGAGACGGTAATCATTCCACACAAAAAAAACCAGCAGTCCCATGGGGGTACCTGGAATGGTGAGATTCCCATGTACCCTTCCAGGTCATTTTTCAGTCTAGAAACATTCTATTTCAGCAATCTCTCCTTTCAGATCTTTTTCCATCTGGGCACCTATCCAGACGTTAAAATTCATATCTTCCTTTAAGAAATCTCCATCAAAAAGCCATCATCACCCTTGGCTCCAGCATAGATAAGTCTTACATGTGTGATCAAAAGTACCCTGGAGGGAGACAGGAGGTGGGGGAGAAACTAAAAGGGTAATAAACAGAAAGTGTTCATCAACACTTTCCCCCATGCTGAGTTCATCTGATTCAGAAACACCTTGAGTTCATTACCAAATCCAAAAATTATTTAACACAGATGTATTTGAGGAGTTCTTGCCTTTTTGTGTTTCTCAAGTTGCCCTTCATCACCCTGAAATCATGACCACGTTTTTTAGCAGAAAAAGGCAACACCTGCAGCAGGCTTGGCCAAGGACTGAGCTCATCTTCTAGTCACTGGCTCCAGGTTCAGGTGCTGCTTCCTCCTTTTCTGCTGCATGTCTTTGGTTTACAAAGCAGATCCTATTCACAGGGAGCTCAGGGAAGAACAGTTCCTTCATATTCAGCTCTTCCAAAGACAGTCTTTGGATTGGTGGCTGTAGCCAATATAGCACACTATTCAAACCATCCTCTCCCAAATTCACATTGTTCTACATCCCACCACTAACAGACTGTGGTGTTCCTAAGGGCTATGTTTTTAATTAACTCAATACTTATGGATTTCTACTATGTGCCAATCATTATACTTTTTTGTCTTTGTAATACCAGGTCTTGGTCATAAGAAGCATACAATAAGTGTTTTTCAATAAATCAATATTTCCCCACCTAGAAAGTGAGCTCTAAGAGGTCAGAAAGTTGTACCTGACACTTCCTGGATGCTTAAAAATTATTTGTTAAAATTAATTAATTAATTAACTCATGAGTAAATAAAATAATCAACCCATACCAAAAAACTTTGTAGCTGACAGTGGCGAGAAGTAACACACCTGTACAATGAAAATATTTTGACTTTTGGAATTAGACCCAGATCCAAATTCTAGGTTTATCTTCCCAGTTTTGGTGTCCCCATATATAGAAGGAAATAGTATTCATCTGATTGAATCATGAGGATTTAATGAGTTATTAAACATAAAATGCTTGGCATATTTAATGAATATAAAGTGCCTGGCTTTTCCAGTGGGTCAAGGAATGCTAGTTCCTCACCTTTATCTCCTGTTTCTGAGTCTTGGTTCATTATCCTTAAAACGACAATAATAATGGCTACTTCATCATGATGTTGTGAAGATTAAATTGCTGTGGAAAGTTCTTGAAACAGTGCTCGGCAAAATTATCTCTATTTTTCTTACATTTCCCCTAATTTCATTATGTAGCTAATGTGTGAAGCTGGAAGAAAGAAGTGGATTAGCCATTCTTAAAAGTCTCGGGGCATGTGTTTCTTAGTCTTTAACCCTTCAACAGCTCCCTGGAAGAAAAGGTTGTAACTGAGACTGGTTGTGTCCTGAAATGTATGCCTCTCTTTTTCTCCAGTCTAGAAGTCCCTGGGATTTAATACAAGGATGCTCAGAATAAAACTACATTCCCTAGCCCCTCTTGCCGTTAGCTGTGGCCATGTGACTGCGTTCCAGCTGATGGATTATGAACAGTAGTGATGAATGCACATCTAAGTCCTGCCTTTATAGGGGAGGAATGTGTGTCTTTCTCTTTCCCACTTCCTGTATCTGAAACGCAGACATAGTGGTTAATCATCTTTGACAATGTGGACAAGGGCACTGACCTCTGGAAAGCAGACAGCAAGATAATAGTAGCTTAGTCCTTCCTGCTGCTATAGCCAATGTCTCAGGCATTTGACAGGAATTGGAGCAGGAATGTCTCAGTCTATTACTGAGTATTAGTAATACTCAATATTATTGCTGCTATTACCCCAGACTAGGTCATTCATAAACAACAAAAGTGTATTTCTCATGGTTCCGGAGGCAGGGAAGTCCAATACCAAGGTGCAAACAGGTCCAGTGTCTTGTGAAGGCTTTCTATTTGCCTCATGGGTGACATCTTCATCCTGTGTCCTCATGTGGTGAAAGAGGTAAGGGAAGCTCATTCCAGTCTCTTTGATAAAAGCACTAATCCTATTCATGAGGATGGAGCCCTCACGACTTAATCATTTCCCAAAGTCCTGACCACTTAATACTATCACCTGGGGTATTGGGTTCCAACATATAAATTTTGGGGGTATACCAACATTCAGATAATAGAAGTAACCTAACTGCCTGAACCATGGAGAAATCATGTGAGCCCCTGAATGCTTACGTTCAGCTTTCTGAGAGGGAAAGAAATGTTTCTCTTGCTTAAACTACGGATACTTGAGTCTTCGCTGTTTCAGATGAAACTAAATCTGATCTAACACAGAGGCATTAGGAGATCTTCGAATATCCAGGCATTGTTAATGACAAATCCTTACCTTAGGCACTTTTTAAGCCTCCCCCATAGGGATCCCAGCCACCAGGCAAGGCTAATCTGCTTGGTCGGTCCTGACTGCTCACCCTCTTACTGGCCCGCCTACCCAGAGATTTAAAGTCCCCACCTGGGCAACCAACCAGAATCCAATCTAGCCTTGAAAGCCCCTTCCACAGCCAATCTTGTCAATGAAGCTTTCCCTGCTGAATGATAGCTCTCTGGGATCTCTCCCTTGTCTGAGTTCCACAGCAGCTGACTATACCATCTGTCGTTTGGTTCCAACCTTATTCTGTTTTCTAGCCCACGGGTTTTCATCCCTATGCCCTTCCTCTTTATAGTAACAAAATCATTAAGAACAAGATCCATGTTTTGACATTTCTATCAGATGTTTGTATCTTTATCTGATTTTGGAAGTCATTTCTAACCATGAAGCGTCATACTCTGTACTCTCGAAGTAATGTGGACTTTAGAGATTGGTTTCTACATCTTCCTAAATTGTGATGTCTTCAAAGGCAAAAAAAAAAAAAAAAAAAAGAAAAGAAAAGAAAAAAAACATTGTCACAATGATCTCTGTGTCCACAGTACCTGATTCATGCACGTACCTCAGTCAATGCGTATAGATTGATGGATAGATAAATCTTAGGCCCCCAATATCTAGAATAATGTCTTTTCCTTAATGCCTGCATGTCTCTATAAACTAATTACTTAATGTAGGTGTTGCCAAGGAAAGAAACTGTGAAAGGAAAATAAATCTTGGTTCCCCCAAATCACTAAGCTAAAGGGAAAAGTCAAGCTGGGAACTGCTCAGGACTAACCTGCCTCCCATTCTATTCAGTCACCTCTCTGCTCACTGAGATAAATGTGTATCTGATTTTCTCCTTTGAAGAGGCAAATCAGAAACTCAAAGGAACACAACCATTTGTATCTTATCTACCTACGACGTCCCGCCTTTGCTTCAAGTTGTCCCGCCTTTTCCAGAATGAACCAATGTTCATCTTACATATGTTGATTGATGTCTCCTGTCTCCCTAAAATGTATAAAACCAGGCTGTGCTCTGACTGCCTTGGGCACATGTCATCAGTACCTCTTGAGGCTGTGTCATGGGTGTGCATCCTCAGTCTTGGCAAAACAAACTTTCTAAATTAAATGAGACCCGTCTCAGATATTTAGGATTCACGAAGCTTTTTGAGCTTTGGATTTAGAACTTACGTTTCCTAAAACACTTTCATTTGTAGGCAATAGAGGCTTGACAAACTGATTTAGGCAAAAAGTAATTTTAGTTTCATACAACGGGAAAGTCAAATGAGTACCTTCAGGTATTACTTGATATGGACATTCAAAAAAAGTCAACAGGGTTCTCTTTCTTTCTGTCTCCATATCTTAGACATGTCTCTCTATAGTTCCTCTCTGTGATAGCTTCCAGTAGCCCAAGACTTAGCATAGCAAACTCAGCAGTCCCCAAAAAAATACATGTTCCCTAATATTTGTATAAAACATGTATCAGGGAGTATTTTGATTGCTTGACCCAGTCTGGACATGTGTCTATCTTGAATCACTATGGCCAAGAATTTGGGGGTATTTTACTAGACACATCTAGGTCACATGTTCACCTGTGAGACTAGAGGAGAGGGCCAGCTGGGTTAGCCCCACACAGGCTCCAGAATGGAGAAGGGTTATGTTCCAGAAGAGGGACAAACCAACATATGCCCATCACTGTTCTGTAGCTGATACCTCCTTCTAGACTCAGTCAGCTCAAAGGTTTTGCCTGGGACCCACATGATTCTAGATTTCTTCTTGGCCTGGTGCAGTGGCTCACGCTTGTAATCCTAGCACTTTGGAAGGCTGAGGCAGAGAGATTGCCTGAGCTCAGGAGTTCGAGACCACCCTGGGCAACATGGTGAAACTCCATCTCTACTAAAATACAAAAATTTAGCCGGGCGTGGTGGCAGTCACCTGTAATCCCAGCTACTCAGGAGGCTGAGGCAGGAGAATCACTTGAACCCAGGAGGTGGAGGTTGCAGTGAGCCGAGATTGTGCCACTGCACTTCAGCTGGGGCAACAGAAAGAGACTCCATTTCAAAATAAATACATAAATAAATTAATGAAATAGATTTCTTCTTGCCGTCTTCTTGCCACCGTTATCGTCCTGCAGTCACCTCAGTGTGTTTCTTCAGTGTCTCCCCTTGGCTCCACCCCTTCCTGCACTGCCAAAATATAATTGATAGTTTAGTAGGCAGAAAGGAGTGAGCATCCCAGGATTGGGGAAGTTGCTTTACCTTCTGACTAATTCAAACCTAGGGTCTAAGGTAACTGGAGCAAGTCCCTGGTGATGCCACACAAGAAGATTCTGCTTCTAGGCATTCCTTTCTGACAGGAAAGAAATTCATGTTGAGCTTATTAATTGACTCCATCAGCCTGTCAAGAAAGCACTTGGTAGTTACGCTAATCAAGCCATTTGTTTTTTCTAGTTGAGATCAGAGTTATTCTCCAAAATCTTCAGAAGGCACCGGATTCCTCTAGCCGCTGAAAAGATGGGTTCCTTGAACAATACAAGTATCTAAAAGTCTCTGTTTGCCAAATTTGCCAGCACCTGTTGAATGTAGTTTTTCTCCCAATAGAAGAAAAGCTTCTCAGGATTGTACACCTAGAGATTCAAACATAAATTCTAGATATAATAGAGCCCTAGAGCCACCTACCCCTTTCCAGACCCTTGCCTCCTCCTACCAAGCCACACCAGAGCTTCTCTGAAATCTCAACCCAAGCCAGACCTTGTGGAAGACTTCCTAAAGCACTTTGGCCTGCCTGAGCATTCGTGAGGTCAGTGTCTTCTGCTTTTCTCTCTAGCACTTCCTAGGATATATTTAACACTCCCATGATCTCATTTATTAATAATGTGGACTAACAACTTTACAGTTTGCAAATAATCTTTTTCAAGCATTATTATGGATAACTTTCCCAACAGCATGGAGAGATAAATAGAATTACTGTGCTCTAAGAGCTGAGAAAACTGAGATTCAAAGAGTATTATGTAATAGTTTAAGGTCACATGGCTAGTAAGTGGCAGAGTCAGGTCTCAAACTTATGTCCTCTCATTACAAATTCCTTAACTTTTGTTCCATAATACAGTCTCTAATTATATCCTGTTGGATGATTTTGACTCCCAATAAGTCTGCAACCTTGAGAATACAAAGCAGACTTTTGTTTTGTTTGCCTCTGAGTTCTACCTGTAGAAAGCCTAGCGTAACTCTGTGTGTGGGATTGGTATTCCAAAATAGTTTGTTGTCTGAGGAATAAACCATTTGCCACTGCATTCCTGGTGAACTGAGTTGTCTTGGGGATTCAGCTTTGTAGGCAGGGTCTTACTGTCAACTCTAAGAAAGGGAGGCCATACCTTCACTGGCATCTGGAGGATGTGCAAAGTGAAGCCTTCCTGTGCTAGTGGTGAAAATTGATCATTCACACATCCATTCATTCAACCAACACTATTTTCTGTCTTCTATGTACCAGGCAGAGTGATAGGTGCTGACTATACATTGGTAGATAATATACAGACACACCCAACCCAGAAGAGCTTACACCTCTTCGAGGGTCTTGGACTCTAATAGGAGTCATCTAATGATGATGTCTTCATTGTTCTCATCTGTATTCATTTTCTACTGATGAATAACACATGACCACGAAATTTGCAAACTAAAACAATACCAACTCATTAACTCACACTGTGAAAACTCACCTGCGTTATCTGCTAAATGTCTCACAAAACCAAAATCAAAGGTCAGCCAGGTGGAGTTTTTATCTGAAGCTTCTGAAGAAGAATCTCCCTCGCAGCTCATTCTGGTTGCAGACAGAGTCCAGTTCCTTGTACTTGTAAGATTAAGGTCCCTGTTTTTTTGCTGGCTATCATCTGGGGTTTTCTCTCAGTTCCCACAGGCTACCCTTAGGTCTTTTCCATGGGGCCACCTCCATCTTTAAGTCTCATACTTCCCCTTTTGCTACCAGCTGGAGAAAGCTCTGCTCTTAAAGGATTCATGTCATTAGGCCAGGACCACACAGATAGTCTCCCTTTCTTATAGTCAGTCTCACCATATAACATCACCTACTCACCGAGTAATAGGTCATGATACCCACAGGTTCCGCCCACACTCACAGGGAAGAAGATTGTACAAGGCATGGATCACTGGGGTCAGCTTAGAATCTGCCTGCACATCACCTCTGCCCAACTTCAGTCACTTAATCACTGCACATGGGCATTTGCCACAATCTAACAAGTGTTTTTTTTCCCTGTCCTGTCTCATCCATATTTAATCAGAGGTCACAACACCATACCTTTCCATGTGCCAGTCTCTCTTCTTGGAATGCTTTCCCTGATGCTTATCCTCCAACAAAATCCCCCTTAAACTTAATCCTCCTTAAGTCTCAAAGGTTACACCCTCTGAGGGTCTTCTCAGCACTCAGCCACCCATCAGAGTTAAATAATCCCTTCCCCGTGTTTTTTATGAGACAATCCATCTCATCACACCAGAATCTAACCCAGACTAATACTGTCTTAAACACCAGACTATGAGGTCTCTGACATCAGAGTTTGTGTTTCATTCATCTTTGGTTTCCCAGGGCCTCCCACAGATCTTGGCACATAGTAAGTGCTTGGAAAGTGTTTGTCAAATTTGAATTGACCTGAACTTTCTATCCTCTGTTCTGCGGATTCACGATCGGAAGAGCAGCACAGATTTGAAATCTAGTTTGGGGCATAAAGTAGAATATCTGTAATTTTTACCTCTTAGTGTGGATTATTTGGTGTTCTGATTATTGAACTCTAACAAGCCATTATGAAACCACCACACCACCGGTTTCCATCCCTGTAATCAACATGGGATTTCCTTACTACCCCATCGAAGTATAGACTCACCTGTGACTCAGGCTTTGCTAATAAGAGGCACCGTGATTGATTCCAAGATGGGCATCTGATGCAATTCAGCTGATAACATGCCTTCCATCTTCTTATACCCTTTGGGAAAGCAGTTTTCTCTTTCCATTGGACTTGTGGAGCTGGTAGAATAATGGCTTGGAGCAACTAGTGGCTTTCTCTGCCACCCTCTAAAGGAAAACTCACAATGAACCAATACAGAAAAAGTATAGAACTAAGAGATGACAATAGAGAAACACTGAGCCCTGAAGACATCATGAGCCACTGGACTGAGCCACGCCCAAAGCTTGTCATCTTTTGAATTGGCCAATAAATGAAATCTCTTCTTACATTTCCACTGACACACTTTCCCATTTATTAATTGAGTTGGGTTTCTGTTACTTGCAACCAAAACCAAAACCCTGAAAAACACAAGATAGTAATCTCTAATTATGGGCAAAAAATCCAAAAATAACTAACCCCTTCTTATCTCATGAAAGTCTTAATGAAAACTGAACAAATGGGGTCACTGGAAATGCCACTGCTTCCAACGTCTTCAATACTAACCTGCTGAATCCTTTTTACTTTGTGTTGGAATGCAGAGACCAAGGATTTGGGGACTAATACTGTAATGAGCAACAGGACAGAGTATTGTTCATTATCTTCAGAAGCAGCAACTTAAGTCTTGCAGCCAAGTTTTTCCGAAGGGACCCCAGGTGTGCAATTTGCAAGCAAATGACAATTGACATGACTATTGATTGCTTTGACCAGCTAATTATGAGTCTGTAATTTCCTAGGCCCTAGAATTTCTCTCCCATTTCCTATATTGGAACTCCCCTTGGATCTCATTTGTTTACCCTTAAATCATCCCTAGAGAGGAACTTCTTCTCTCATCAGCCTTCCCCACATCCTTCTCCATCCTGCTGGCGTCTCAATAGCTGTGTCACCAGATTTCGAAGGGACTTTCAACTTATTGCATAATCAGCTCTTCCTCTGAGACATCCCCCACCGCCATCATTACCTCAGGGTGTTGGAACTTTGCTGTAAGCTGCTGACAGATCATTAAAGATCCCAGCTGTTCCTGGTCCATAACAACCCCTTTCAACTGGGTCTCCTTCCAGGAACAGCTGCAAAAGCTCCAGAAAGGAAGGGAGGAGACACATTTAGCACGATAACAAATCAGTAGGGAGTGGCCAGTTTACCCAGAAAGGCTGCGATGCAGTTACACCCACCCAGCAACTCTCCCCACCCCTGCTAGGAGAGAGACAAATTTGTGCTACCTCTGTGTGAAAACTCTTCATAACCAAAGGAATGAAATCAAGAATCACAACCCACCCCTGCTCCCTGGAGAGGAGCCTGGACAAAGTTCTTGCTTTTTCTATCATGATTCACAAAAAGGCCTGTCAGTGGTTACAAGAAGATTATTATCTTGCATACACATACATGTAACATATATTCACACCAAATTAACAACATGGAAGAAGTAGCTGTCATCTATCTCATGCAGGGCACTGGGCAAAGGGTTCAACATATGTTTGCAGACTGGGCATGGTGGCTCATACCTGTAATCCCAGCACTTTGTTAGGCCAAGGCGAGTGGATCACCTGAGATCAAGGGTTCAAGACCAGCCTGGCCAACATGGCAAAACCATCTCTACTAAAAATACAAAAAATGTAGCTCGGTGTGGTGGCACACGCCTGTAGTCCCAGCTACTCAGGAGACTGAGACAGGAGAATTGCTTGAACTCCTGGGAGGCGGAGGTTGTGTTGGGGGGGGGCGGTTCCTTGCTCCCAGAGCTCCCAACATGGTGGCGGGCCACTTCCAAGATGGTGGCAAGCCTCGTGTTCTCTGACCTGGGGTTCTTGGCCTCACAGATTCCAAGGAATGGAATCTTGGGCTATGGGGTGAGTGTTACAGCTCTATTAGAAGCAGTGGATCACAGAAGAGAACCGTGGAACCCAGTGACTAGTGTTCAGCTCGATTAGGACGAGCCCAGGCACTTAGCTGTGCACGAACAATGGCAAGCCTTTAGCCCGATGGGGAGTGGCAATGGACACCTCGCTGGATCAGGAGCACAGCAGACACCCTGCTGGATCCGGAGGGATGGAAGTCAGCGGCAGGTCTGCGACAGCCGCAAACAGCAGTGGTGGATGGTGAGCGAAAGCTCAACTCCAGCCCTAACACAACACGGACCAGAGGATTGCAGTTATAAGATTTAACAGAGTGAAATAGAGTGAAGACAGAGCTCCCACATAAGGGGAGGGGACCCAAAGGGGGTTGCCTGCAGGCTTGAATGCCTGGGTTTATATCCTGATCCTTGTCCCTCCCGCTGTGCTCTCAGGCAATAGATGATTGGCTATTTCTTTACCTCCTGTTTTTAACTAATTCGCATTTTAGTGAGCTCTCTGATTGGTCGGGTGTGGGCTAAGTTGCAAGCCCTGTGTTTAAAGGTGGATGAGGTCACCTTCCCAGCTAGGCTTAGGGATTCTTAGTCAGCCTAGGAAATCCAGCTAGTCCTGTCTGTCAGTTGCAGTGAGTCAAGATCGCATCACTGCACTCCAGCCTGGACAACAGAGCAAGACTCTGTCTCAGAAAAAAAAAAAAAAGATATGTTTGCTTATGAATTCTTCCTTACAAACAAATCATTGATTGATAAGGAAACCAAGGCACAAAGAGATTGAATAACTTGTCCAAGTTTGCACAACTCAGAAGTAGTGGAGCTGGGATCTGAACTCAAGTCTATCTGACTCAAGCCTATACTGTCAACTCTAATCCCGTTCCAATATAAGCCCCATTCAATTGCCTAATTGGTACAGAGTCTGGGATTTAGTGGGCACCATTAAAGTTTGGTTTAATGAATTTATTTTAATGAAGGCAAATTCATGCCACTATTCTTTTACACATATTGCTTTCTCTTCTGAAATGCACTTTAGCCCAACCACTTTATCTACCTGGAAAACACTGAATGATTGTGCAAGATGTATCTTAATTCTCATGTACAATATACAAAGACTTTACAAGAAAGCCCCCTTCCTTTGTTCAGTGGACAGTCTTAGTCATTCCCTCCACATTGTCTTTATTATTGCCTATGTGGCAGAATTCTGTATGTATCAAAAACTTTGTCTGCCTACCCCATGAGAGCTAAGCAACATTGTCTTGAACTTTCTCTTTTCATGGCTTCAGGAACTGCTCCCTCAATATTTCTGCTAATTCTCAAGGGTTTTACATCTCCTCCTCTGTTCTATCTCTCAAGCTCCAGTTTCCTCTATTATTGTTTTTGTCTATCACTACGCCACTTGGGAATAAAATTTAACACCTTTAATTTCTACTATACATCAATGTCAGTTTTTCATGAGCCTTGTAATTTGGGAGGGAGGGCAGCAAACGGAGTCAAGTAGTGTAGCACTCTGCTTTCTACCATCTTGTTTGCTCCTACCCTTACCCCTCTCCCCACTCCTCTTATAAGCAATGCAATTCCTCAATTTCTTCACACAATGTATACAGAGCAATTTTCCCCGAAATCCTGGTACCAACTAACATCAAGGCCTTGGAAGGAAGGAACAGCAAGGGATGACAGTGGAGTATAGGAAAAGGGGTGGGGACTCAAATCATACCCAAATCCCTCATGTATTTAATAATTATTTCTTGAGTATCCCCTATCTGTGACGTAATTAGGACACAGAGATGAAGTAAAACAAGATGTCTTTTGTTATGAAGGTTACTTCCTAGTAGAAGGAACACAAAGCAAATGAATAAACACAGTGCTTTCCGATCGTGATGATGTGAAAGTAGCCTGTGGGGTGGATGGTGACTAATTAAGGTAGAGTGGCCCAGGCATGGCCTTTCCTTAGAGGTGATATTTTAGCTGAGAATTGGAGAGGTGAAAAATCAGCCATGCCATGAACTTGAGACAAGGGTTATAAACTGAAAGAACTATTAGGACAAAAACTCTGAGCAGCAAGCTTTTGTGTGTTCTGGAAAAAGAAAAGTGAGAAAGTAGCCATAAAATATGAAGACAGAGACAGATAGTGGCAGAACACATAAAAGGCTTTTTTCTTAATTTCAGTGGAAATCTATGGGATATTTTTGACATATGAATGACCCAATCTAATCGCCAAAACACTTTTGTCCAAACAAAATAAACACTTCTTCCTTTTTATGAATATATTTTCCTTACCAGATTGTGAGTTCCTTGAAACAGATAGGCATTGGACAAGTTGCCTTATATAAAATGATGAAATTACATAGACATATTTTTATGTTTTTTATTCTTCTCATTTCATGTTTTGCAAATGAATGAAAATGCTTGAACAAATGAATAAATTATTATTAAAATACATGCTTAACATGCATTTCAATATTTAAATGTACATGTAAAGCAAAGTTGACAGCAATAAAAGGAGAAGTAAACAAATCTGCAATCATCATCTAAGGGTTAAAGAAAAGTCATGAGAAAAATTAAAAATTATTTAAACTGAATGGCAATGAGAATACTGTATGTCAAAACTGAGATATAAAGCAAAAATAGTGCATATATTAGAACAAAAGATTTAAAATTAATGTTCTAAACTTTCATTTTAAGAGGATAAGAAGTAAAATTAAATCTAAAGTAAGTAGAAAAAAGGAAATAATAATAAAAGTAGATATCAATGAGCTAAAAAACAGAAAAACAATTAAAAAATCAACAAAGGCAATAAAACACATGTTTTAAAAATATTAACAAATTGTTAAACCCCAAACAACACTGATCAGGAAAAATAAGATAGAAGACATAATATCAAGGGAAAAAAAAAGAAAGCCATTATTGCAATTTCTTTTTTTTTTTTTT